>NC_046366.1:26294789-26610433 GCF_011125445.2 Fundulus heteroclitus | reverse complement strand
GGCTTTTACTGGAAAGTGCAAGAATTTCATCTTTCAGTAGTACGTCAATCCAAGGCAAACATTCAAATCGTCAAAAAATGGCTTCGCCCGAAATAAGATTATTTGGAATCACCTGGCTGGAGCCAAGACCTGTGAATCTCACAGGAGGGTCATCTAAAGAGGGCCTGACAGATTTTAAGTTATTTTGCAAGGTAGAGTGGGAAAATATTGCCAAATCAAAATAAGCCACGTTGATAGACTCTTACCTAGAAAGACAATTGTGCTGAGATAAGACTACATGGAGTTTCAGACAATGAACAGATTAAGCATGGTCAAACATCCACGACCACCTGCTTTTTGGCCCTGTCTCAAAGGTTTTCAGTTTTTAATTAGCAGGTCATTTGTCACTATACAGTTGTGGAAAAAAAGTTCTAATGATATTTGTCGTTGTTTTTTTTAATTAATTTTATTACAGCTTTAATTCACTACCATGTATCTGGTGACTCAGACAAGAAGAAGAACATATGTCAGCAGTAACCTAATAATCGGGGTTCACAGGTTTGAATTCGAGGTCAATTTGAAGTCCATTGAGTGAACCCAAGAAGACAAGAAGTGGTTAAGCTCCTCATTCAGCTTCCTGACCTGTTTGTGCTTTCCTCCTCACTCCTCTTTATTAGGGTATGAAATGCTTTTTGGAGCCATGCAAGCCCTGGCAGTAACTAAATTGGAAAGCGAATCTTTACCCATCTCTATGATTCATTCTGTGTAATAACATTTCATCAAAGGTTTTTAAGAGAGCCCTTCTCTATTTGTTATGCTTTCGATAAGCGTATGATACAGATTAAACTTATTACTCTGTTGGCATAAACAGGCAGCAGCCAGAGGATCAAATGAAATTACAGTGATTGATTGTATTGTTCTGCCAGGGGGATGGGGGATAATTGCCTTCTGGGTAACAGGGGATATGAATTCTCAGTGTTCTGTAATTCCATCCTCTGGCGCCACCGGGGACGTTGAAGATTAAAGGCACCCTGTGGAGTTTTCATTGTAAACAAACAAGGTTCTGTTCAGATTCAGCATTTCTCCCCAAAATCGTATTGTGTGCAACTATAAGACCTTTCAAACATGTTTGTATGAACCTATTTAGAGAATCTTTAATTTTATTGATTAAAAAAATATTAGTTAATTACCACCACTAGCTGGTAAGCGTTTTTTTTTATGTGAGAAATACGTAGCAAACACTCTTTAAAAGAGGACATGTACAACATGTAAAATCTACTTTTTTAGCCCTTAAATACATTTTTATTATATACAAAAGATATAATATATTTTATTTATTAGATTATTATTATATTTTACTGTTTTAACCATCTTGTTTGTCTATTTAAACTTGTTCTGTATTTTATTTGTCTATTTTCAGTTTTGTGTGTACAGCACTGTTGACATTTGTTTTATTTAATATCTCCAGGTACTGCAATCTTTATATCTTTATATTTCTGTTTGGATCATATTTTTCAAGCAGTTCAGTTGTCTCTGTTCTCTGTTACATTTATTGAACAATTATGCACAGTATTATTTTTGCTGAGGAACTGCTATAGAAGGTCCTGGACTTCCGGCTTACCAATTTCACTAACTGAAGGTGCTAAAGATACAAGACGATAAGTGAAAATGTTCGGTTGTTGGGTGTATTAACCCACAAAATTCTCTACACTGTCCCCCATCATACTACAGAAATGGCCGAACGGGGCGGAGTGGAACGCACCAAAATGAGTTGTTCTTAGACGCACCTCAGAGTAGGGGTAAAAGAGAAGCTGTGGGGCGACAATAATGAGGAATTCAGACCAAAGCATTGTAGTTCCACTTTATACTGACCACAACTTAATGATTAGAATGTCAAAAGGAAGGCATTAAAAAGCATGACATGACCCCTTTAAGTTAAGTGGATTCATAAAGTGTGGTATCAGGAATTTTTTACAGTGGTCCTTATTTTAATAGAAACTGGCTTAAGTGACCAGTTCTAGCGTACCCAATCAGGACTCGACAATTCTGTTAGATGGAAGGAATTACATCACCCACAAAACATTAATGAATGAAAATAATAATGTTAATATAAATTTTTTTATATATAATATGGATCAGACCTTGTGTCCTTGTTAAATGTAAAACTATGCAGAACTGCACAGGTTAAATTTTTACCACACATTATTCCCAGCCCTTTGCAACAGAGTTCTTAACCCTAACCTTATACCCCTGAGGAAGCATTTGTCAATGGCCCCAATAACCTAATGAAAGGTGCTGGAGTAAAAATGTAAATGTTAGCATTGCAGGCACCTGTGCTATTACAGTTTCAAGGCCTGTGTACAATTTTATTTAAGATAAGATAAGATAGTCTTTATAGATCTCACAATGGAGAAATTCACTCGTCACATCGGCTCATACAAGAAGGTGCAGAGTAGGAAAGGTGCATTTAGTTATATTTCTACCACTTAAATCTTCCATGATCTAGAGGTTGGTACAATGGCACAACGTCACATCTTCAATTGTAGCACTTGAAGTACTGCCTGAACTCTGACACTGCTAAAGACTATTTTTACACTGTTATAAAAAGCCATAATCAATCCTTTCCCACCTAGTCTCTCATCTTTTGAATCTTGTGACATGATTTGGCGTGGTTAAACCGCATTTTATGGTTTAAAGCAGAGTTAAGTAAAATCCTATTTACAGACATAGAATGCAAAACTATTCATACCCCGGTAAATTGTCCCATTTTTTTTTTTCACAATACAACCACAAACTACAATGCAATTTATTAGAATTTTAAAACCAAACCTTTATTAATAATAAAAATCTGAAAAGGGTTATATGCACTTATATGCATTTATGCTCAGCCCCCAATTCAAATTTGCTCTACTTTAAATAATTCAATGTGTTTACATTCTGATATGAGCTGCAGTCGTAGATCTTACTTCATGTTTTATTTTGGATCCTTTAGTCCGTGAGGTCTTTGTTCTTTCTGTTGTTCCAGTTTCTGAGTTTCTTTGTCTCCTTTTGATTGGTATCTTGATTCATTCTGATACTGGGAGGTGTTCTGTTTCTGGTTTGTACACACTTCTGGTTTCTGTGTCTTTGTTTCCCTGATTCTCTGTGTAATCTGTTAATTTAGTTCCCTTAGATTTCTGCTAATCACCCATCTGGTTCATACTGTGCTCTCATCCCTCCCTGCATTTAACCCTCAGTTTACGTCAGTCAAGCTCCGTCTCAATCCTGGTGTTTTGTCTTAGTGCTCTACTTTTGATTTCTTGGTTTAGCTTTTGACCTGGAATCAGTTGTTTTTTTGTTTTTGTTATTTGTGAGTTTTTGATTTTCTTGGGTTGGGTTGGTTGCTTTACACCCAACCCTAGTCTGGACCTAAATTTGATTGAGAATTTGCTGCAGGACATGAAAAACTTGATTTTCTCAGATCTCCATCAGGGTGCATTATACAACAGACATTCACAGATTTCTATTTACAAGATATTTTTGAAGAATCATCGTCTGTCCATTTCAATTATTTGCAACAATTTCTTAGTCTATCATATAAAACCCCAATAAAGTATAATAAAGTCTGTGGTAGTAACATGACAAAATGTGAGAAACTCCAGTGAGTATGAATACCTTTGCAGAGCACTACATTTTTATTTCTCGAGTACGGTGGCACCACATGCTGAGAACCTGTCTAGAAAAACACTGCTCCACCACTGGAAACTTTTAGTTAAGCTGTTTCTAGTATCATTATGCAGCAGGCATGAATGCGGAAATGTGTTTCACCACATTATTGCTTTGATTATGCTCTTGCAGCATGCGCCGTTGCCATGGCAGCAAATAAGGCAGCACCATCAGTTCTGGGGCATGACATTCTGGTTGCTATTCAGCCAGCTTACAACAAGTCTCCTGGCACTCGTGTCCTCGTCCTCCAACTTGCAGCGCAGTGACACAACAGAGAGAATCATAGGGCATCAGAAATCGGGCTGACTGCCCACTCCCGGCCGGGGCTCCTGGCAAGCTCTGCGCTCTGATTGGAGCAGCACCAGAAGGAGAATGAGGCTTTGATGCCACCATAAAACAGAGCTGGAAGCAGCGAGGTGGGCTGCCAGGAGACCCCAGATAACACTATCCTTTCAAAAAATAGATAAGGTCAAAGACCGCGAACTGCTGGCGGACGTTGTGAGAGGTTTGCTAAATATGCCCGAACATGAGGTTGTGAATAAGCAATAAATTATCCGCCGGGGGGCTAAAGGCTTTGGTGTTTTATGGTTTCATTGTGGCACCTAATTAATCAACTGAAGTCGCTAATTGGTTAGATCATCCGATGTAGGCCCTGATTCAATCTGAACAGCGACAGAAAGGACAGATATCCCATCTGTAATGTGGCTTGGGTCCAATGGAGTTCATTCAAACCTTTGATATTTCTGACTGTTGCTGACCCCGTCAGGCAGGACCCAGAATATGAACAACCGCAACACAATCAGCGGATAGAAACATAAACGGCTGATGTTGCGTTCGCCGCAAAGTGCGACAGCAGAGTGACCACGCGGCACACGTTTAAACTAGCGGCGCTGAAAAAGATGTTCAGTGTGTCTTACCAGTCGGCTGAGTCCGAAAATATCTTTTTTTTTCACAAAGTCACAGATGTGGAGACATCATAAAACGGGCATGACTTGAGTGTGACACACACCTGCCACCAGGAGCTGTGCAGGTCAGCAAACATCAACTCAATTACATCCCCCGCCTGAATGCTTAGTGGGGGCCCACACATGGGACTGGGGACGCCGCTGTAGTCTCTGATCACAATCATCCTCGGTAAAGCTGGCAGACAGAGAACACAAACAGTCAAATTCAACATCCTCTGCTTTTAGCAGAGTATTAGAGTGTTATTAAAAGACTGCGGAGGAATACCACTTTATGATTATGGGAAACAATCTGGTTAAATAACAGGGGGCAGTTAGTTCATATTAAAAAGAAAAAAGCCAAGATCAAAAACTGTTTACAAGCATGAAGGAAAACTTAAATGACCAATAACTGCAAAGATATGACAATGTAGCCATTCGGAGGTCCATAAAATCCTATTCTGTTCACAAGAAGACTGATAGATGACAGTGAGTTTGTTCCCATTTGTTCTTGAACTTCTTTTGAGCTCAGTCAAACCATCTTTGTCTAATACTAAATATTTAAAACATTTAAATGTGACAAAGAAGCAAAGAGGAAATCTGTAAACAGGAAAATAGCACTGTCACTGTCAATACTTTGCCTTGATCACGACAGGCGCTATCAAGCAAAACCGGATAGGACAGACAGCAGCGCCCTTAACGTTATTGATGAGTACGTGAAATCTGAAATATGTGATGAAATACGGGGTGTGTTTTTTTTTTACTCCACTTCAAAGCTACTAGGTTTTAAAGGATATTCACAACACGTATTTTTTCTTTTTCTTTTTTTACTAACTTGAAATATCAGGCTGACATTATGCAAATACGCATTTACATGTCTGCAAATCCCCATTTTAAAATGACTGGGATAGGTATCGGAGTCTAAAAAAAACAAATCCTGACCAGTACATCCCAAAAAGCAAAATTCATCAACACATTGACACAACGTTATCTTTAAAACCAAAAACGTGTCTGTGGTAGACCAAATGTAACTGAGTGTGCTGATTGATACTCAGCAAAGATAACGAGACGTTAATGAGATAATCATTTCGTGATTTTCTCCATTCTTTGTTCTCTAACACGTCAAATGATTTTATTGCTATTAATTGACCGTTTTTTTTTTTTTTATTAATCCTGACTCTTTTCTTCCGTCTTTTAAGATCTAAAGCACTTAAACGGTTCCACCCTAAAAGCACCAATTTAGCATCACAGGAAATCCATCTCTTTGATTCCTGAAAGGTGCCGCACCAATCTTTCCTCTGCACGGCAGACCAACACAGCCACAAGCACGGGGCTGAGGCAAAGACTAAACACCCCTGCCAACTTAAAAGACACAGCCACTTACTCTCCGCTGACTCACACATCTAGCCCACCACAGACAGATCACCCTTCGAGGCTGGCGTTCGCCTGCAAGCCAGCCTGAGGAAACTATTAGCTGACTGTGACCTCAGATGAATGGAATAGCTCACGTTCGTGTTTTTAATAAGAACAATAAGAACGGCTGTCTTCCTCATAAACCCCCTTATGGAAATTGATTCATCACAAAGGCTCGCTCAGCTAAGCAGCCGAGGCTGAGGCGCCGCGGATTGCTCGGGGAGTGATTCTGCATTTCTTTTCCAGTATTTCTCCTGCATGCTCCTCATAATCATTCCACCCACTCCAATTCATCTCAATGCGATCAAGGGTTTAGGCACCATGGCGAGCAGAAGGAAAGAGGCTTTCTTTCTGGCTCTGGTTAACGATCCCCTGCTCATACTTTTATCCGGTCATTAAAATTTGTTTAATGTCTCATTCATTTGGACATTTTGCTCTAGAAGAGAGCTGATTTATGGCCCCGCATTTCTAAGAAAAGAAAAAAAAAAAAAAAAAACATTCTGAATGTGTTTGAGGAATGCACGATTTCTGTGACTGAAAATATCGTGTCAGTTATCATTTCCATCTCTCTGTGAACACTCTGCTACAAGCTTAGATGAAATGATTTTTTTTTTTTTTTTTTACAATAAGGATTTGAAGCTCGCTGCAGGTTAACAAACTTGCTCGAGTGGTCTAATCATACTGACCTGGGTTTCGTGGTGCTGTGTTCTCCTGTAAATTGCGAAAGAAGGGGAAAAAACAGGGAGAGAGGGAACAAGAGAGAAAGATAATAAGAGGTGAATTGTGCAGGATCAGGCTGACCTGAAAGATGAGTCATACAATTACATTGATGGATGTTTAAATGGCTTAACCGTTCTAAACATTACTAATAATAAAGGGTAAAACTAGTTTCTTTTGTTTTGGGGTGAAATATTCAGAACTATCCTTTATTGCTTTCTGCCAATTGTAAAAGATTTAAAAAAAACGTCTACAGGCTCGCTGAGCTGGTAGGTCAGGTTGTGGTATTTTCTCTAAGTCAAGAATCTCTTGCCATTGAGGGCAACGCTCTGGCATTTTTGAACTGAGGTTCTGAAAAGACATTCCAAGCAGCAGCTTTATTCAGGTAATCTCTTCATTAAGTGTAAATCAAGATTAGTTGGTCCTAGTGGCTGAGGTCTACTGAGAAACAAGGAGAAAAGTGGATTTCAAGCATCTTCCATCTCCATAAAACAGCTTCCATCTCAAAAACGTGAAAAAAAAATTTAAACAGAGGTTGATTATTTGTACTGAAAATGGTGGATAAAACATCGACCCTCCCACTGAGATTGTTTATCCACTTAAAGCCCCAATACGTAACTTTTGACCCACATAGTAGCCTAAATTGAGATATTTTATTTAATTTTCCATGTCAATATACAGCACTCAGAGTGTATTGAGGGTCTGTGCGGGCTGCCCTTCTCAAAAACCCGGCTATGTAACTTGTGAGGAGCGGATCCATCACTCAGAAAGTCATGTGACCTCGATCATCCCTTAAAGGGGAAGTCCGGTCAACAAGGAAAAATCAGGGGATCATTAGCTATAACTAAAACTGTGGTTATTTAACTAGCGTTAATCAATAAGAAAATAAAAAGCATAAATTGTGTCTGGATCAATGTGTATGGGGGCGGCAATTATTGCCCAAATATGGGCAATGATGGCCGCCTGACATCACATCCTGTGTCGTAGAATCGCGGAGAGCCGAGGGCAGTTCTCCGCGCTTTACAAGGAAGCTCAACAGGAGCTGTTGTACACACCTGCGATCAGAAACAATTATTTCGGATTTCGTTCCGCCTAGCTTCACTCACATACATCTGGGACCTCTCCATAGGAATTGCCTTTATTGAAGGCTGGGCCTTATCAAAAATTCTTGCATATGATTGGATAAGCCACTTGTCTGTCATCTTTATCGACGTGCTATTTCAACCACTCACACCGAAGCTAACCCGTGACGCTGATAAGAGCGAAGCAGGAAAAAAATTATTATTTTTTATTTTTTATTATGTGTTTGCGGCTCTAGTGGCACGCGTTTTATTGACAGTGAGCTGACAGGAAGAGGGGGGAAGACAGGCGGCAAAGCGCCGCGGGTCGGAGTCGATCCCGGGCCGACCGCGTCGAGGACTAAAGGCCTCCTAACATGGTTCCCGCTAACCGCTAACCGCTCCGGGGCACATCCGCTGCAGACGCGCCCCGGAAAACAAAACTTGCCAAATCCGGTCGGGAGAAGGGCGAAAACATGGTTTCCACCAACAAAAGCCTTCAGAGCTGTTCTCTGATGTTCTTTTAATGAAACACTATTAGGTAGATTGGACAACACGGAAGAAATAGCAGCATCAATGTTAACGCTTGCTTCCTCGACGAGCTGCCATTGCTATCAAAACAGTCTCACGTCATGGTCGCGTCTCCACTACGTCACATTTATGAAACTCCAGCCCCGCGTCCTGATTGGCCAGACCATAAAATTGGTTGAAGAAATCACTTTCAATGGGCGATGTCCCAGATGTATGTGAGTGAAGCTAGGCGGATGGATTGAGAGAAAAAAGATGGGGCATTGCTGGGGGGAAATCTGTTAGACGCTACAAAAGATTTTAAAAATGAAGCAGGGGTTTATCATCCAGCGGCCAACAGCCCTAAACACGCAGCCAGAATTACTGCGGGGTGGTTTAGATCCATGGTCCCAAGCTCCAGTCCTAGAAGGCTGATGTCCTGCAATTTTTAGACGTGTCTCTGCTTTAACACCCCTGACTTCAATGCGATCTCATTAGCAGAGTTTGACTGCATGCTAGTGAGGTAGTTTAACCATTTGATTCAGGTGTGTAGGGCAAGGGACACGTCTAGAAGTTCACAATTATGCACCACTTTAAATTACATCTATGACATGTCTGTTACTGTAATGTTTAATAGTTTAAGGGGTGTGAATACTTTTGCAAAGCACAGATGGTGTCCCCTTTGCTAAGCGTGAACAGGAGGTGAAGGTGCTTTAGAGTTTCCTTGGGTCTGGGTTTCGCCCAGTGATGTGATCCCGGATAAGTGGAAGGAAGTGAATTCAAGCATAGATGGATGGACAGACCATTCAACTCTTTTTTCTTTTACTAAAATACGTAAAGTTTTGTTTTCACAATTCAGTTTTTCTGCGTGTTTGGTAATTATGTAATTGGTTGAAAGATATCCCTTATTGTTCCAGAAAGGTACATTAAACATTTATCCCTTTATAAATATTTCTATGTTCATACAACTCAATATTCAGCTTCATCTGTACAAAAAGGTAATGGTAACCCTACTAAGTATACTTTTAAGATTCATTGCACTTGCTCAATTTTTAGTTATTAAAACTATCATTTTCAATTATTAGCCTTTCAATCTACAAGTTCTGGAAGGCAGAATAAGAGAAATATAACCTGCATTAACAGCAACATAGTTTATCACCACTTTATTTACCTAATATGGAAAATAAAGAGTTGAATCTTCTAAACAAGAAATCGCCTTAAATCCAAACGTGAAATGAAACATTACAGACATTACTTAAAAATCACATAAGCCTCATCCCAGATTAAAGAATACAGCTATAACTGCAAAACCAAGGTCACTTTAAACTTTGCTAGATGTTAATGACAAAACACCTTCCTTTTTTTTTTTCTAACCGTAGACAAGATAGTAGTCCAGCTGCTGTTTCATGCCTGAATCGTTACGTTAGTTAAAATGTCTTAAGTTGAAGAAGAGAAACAGTCCGGGTCTTACCTTGGGCCTCAGCTTGACAGGATCTGCTTGCAGGTGAGAAACAGACACAGTGAGAGGAATACAATATTAGACTATGGTGGCTTCTTGACATCCAACCTCAGCTGTCAACCTCTGCAGTGGGCCCGTATCACGCCCCTGAATGCATAAAAACCGCAGCGGTTGTGAAAGAGGGAAGCTTGTCAGACTCCTGAGCCGGCCTTAGCTGTGTGTGAACTGGGTGAGGGTAATGCGCCTGAAAGCACCAGTCTGGTGACACAGACAAGAGGCTGGATGTGGCTTTAAAATTCAACAACTACACATTTTTTTTTTTTTATTAGTCCTCAACTCCTAAAACAGGTAGAGAATATGTTTTATTTAGCACATTCTTAGTAAAGAGTACAGTACGTGAAGGGAAACACTTTTTGTCAGGAAAGAAAGGCGGGTAAAGGTTAAGGTTTCTAAGTCTACATATATTCAATTGGAAATTGTGAAAAAGTCAAACATTGAGCATGAAGACCTTCTGAAATAAAAAGAAACGGATGAAAATAGAAGAAGATTTTCAAAATGTAGAAGTATTTTACTCTAAGGAGTTTGAATGTGTTCTGTTGTTTTTATGGTGATGTATAAGCCCCTCTAAAATAATTTGAACCTTTGAAAGCTTTCATTTAAATTCTTGCATTCAGAGTTAAATAAGACACAACTTAAGCTAGAACAGTTTTTTTTACCAAAATCATTGGTTCCATATTTAATGACATCCCCAAAACTTGCCAGTATGTACAGTTAGCACAGCAGAATTTTTCTCTGGTGCTGTTCAAATCGGGAAAAAAACAACACAAGACACATCATATGGACACAGAAATGCAGCTCCAGCTAAAATGAATTGCTTTAAGTGGTAACAAGTAATTGAATTAGGTTGATCAAAGTTAATTTAGTTTATAAGTTGTTAAGTGAAACCATCGTAAATAAATGAATTTGGGTCAACTTAATTCAATGACCTGTTACCAATTGAAGCAATTCATTAGCATCAATTAGATTGTTCGATTCTACCTTATTGCAACTTGTGCAACAACTGCATACCTACAATGGTCGCCATTCTAGCATGGTTACCTCATGTCCATGTACATAGGCATAGACTGTGTGTATGCATATGTATGTGGGCATGTGTCTGCATTTACATATTCATTTGTTTTTGCTTGTTGATTTGTTTTATCTTATGCATCTATCTCTGCTTCCTTCTTAATTTTGTTTTACATTTCTTAACTATTTCACAAGAGCTGATGTAACAGATGAATTTATCCACTGTGAGATTAATAAAGTCTTATCTAAGTTGTTTCAGTGTTCTCCTTTTAGAATGTAAGGAATATTTTAAAGGCCTAAGCCAGCGTAAGAGTCAGAGTAATACCTTCTCTCTCTTAGTTGATCTTTTAAAACAGGCAAGACAAGAGAACATGCCATTTCAGTAAGGCAGACACGCGTTGTGATCTTCAGAAGATAGGAAATGCCTATAAGCACCGTATTGTTCGGACCATTGAGGCGCACCGGATTATAAGGCACATCGAATATTCTTCCCAAGTGTGTAATACCACTCAGCCCCTTCACGTATACAGCTCTCTCCTGAGAGGGAGAGCTATTTGTCTCTGTTGAGAGGACAGATTAGTTGGACTACACTGCTCTGTTTCTAACATTAGGCCAAATAAACGTAATATAAATGTTATATTGAATTAACTTACTTGATTTATTGTTGCTAGGCCGTACTTCTAGTTTAGACATTACAGTCAGGCAGTCTTGTAGACAGCTCAGGGGTGTGATCAGGTAGTGACACAGTGTACTGTAATGCTCCGATATATCCATTGAGCTTTGTTGCTTACCAAAGTCGTACTTATACATTTTGTCCGATTTTTTAGCGCATTGTCCCGCATAAAAGTGGTCAGTAAGCGGTAATCACATATAAGGCGCACTGAATTATAAATCACACTATACATTTTTGAGAAAATTTAAGGATTTTAAGTACACCTTATAGTCTGAAAAATACGGTAAATTGCTAGTCTTCTCAGCTTGTGCATCTCTACAGCCACAGCAACGCCATTCTTTTAGGTGCTCTTGACATTGGGAAAGACAAAAGGGAAATGCCACTTAGGTCCAAAAGACATATTAGGACCTTCATAAGGAAAGGAAAATGTCTGCAAGAAATTAGATAGTTGCTTAAACTTGTTTATATCTACACTGAGATGTTGTTCACCTGGCTTTCAGGCAAATTTCCCTATAGGACAAAAATAAACTGATACCGGAGGATGGACCATAACCCAAGTTTATCTTGCCACACCACACAGTGAGGAGGATGGTAAAGGAGGTAAAAAGGAAAACAAAGAATCAAAAACTAAAGCAAAGATTAAGTCTTCGGGTCACCAAGTCTCCACACAACAACCAATTATTCATCTTTACCAGAGGAGCCAATAATTGTTGAAGAAACAGCAATTTTACATCAAATATGTGTGGGTAACTTTAACAAAGGCAGAAGATTTTTAATTTAGTGTTTCATCTCACCCGTTCTCCCACAGACTCCCAGTCGACCGAGACACTCTTTATGAGCCCCCAGGCCACATTTCTGACACACATAACCCTGGTTAAAGATGCCCCTGCAGACAGTTAGGAAGAAAATAAAAACACCGGATATATTTATTGGAAAGAAACACTTTGACATTTAGAGTTTTCCGGCTTCTGTCACATTGTCAAGATAAATGAAATGACACGGGGGAAATGTCCCTCAGCTTTCAGGAGACATAAGAGAACCGCTGTGGTGAGCTAAAAAAAAAAAGAGACAGCTAACAGTGTGGATGACAGAACATACTGCATTTGGACCTCAACAAAATGTCATTTTGTTCCTTCATACCTTAAATCTGAAAACTTACATTTATCTAAGAACAGTGTTAAAGTAATGGTTTTTTTTTTCAGCAGAGAACTTCGCTGGGAGTTTAAGCCCACCCCAAATGGCTCTTCATTCGGTGTGCGTAATTACTGACTGGGCAGACTTCTTAATTGGTGGCAAAATCTTACCTGAGCAAAAGGTGACAGTAACTACAGGAAGTGATTCTTTCAAATGTGTGCATCTTGAACTGGTGGGAGTTATGGTTGGCCGTTTCTGGTCGGATATTTGAGCTAAAAACAAAGATATAACAAAAAACGTGTTGTGAATTATAAATTACTAGGTGTCACAGAAGCTGTTGATGACAAGTTCATTTACAAATATGAAATTACGTCTTGTAAAAAAAAAAAAAGCAGTAATTAGAGATAAAAAAAAAAAATCACAGACAACACGAAGTGTATGACAAAAGTGGTACTCTGAGAGTTGTATGATTTTCTCCCTAGTCGTAAATCTGACAATTGTTTGCCTTTTATTTTTATTTTCACCACCGGCAGAGAAAAAAGATGTCTGTGGGACAAGATTTCATCAAGGCTGTGCCTTTCTCAGCCTTCATTATAAAAACGAGTGTGAGAAGACGCTCAGAGCAGGACTTTCTGTAAAAATGGTCCAACATTTCCTTCAGAAACTTACAGGTAAAACAACCTGACAACGAATCTGCACTTGCATCTACGTCTCCCACTGGGAGGAACACACTCAGGACCTGCTGCAGTTCTCCGGTCAGCGGCAAAGACCACATGAACAAAGTCACATGAATCATCTAATATCTGAACAGCCAGCTAGACAGAGTTCAAGGCTAAGTCATACTCTAAAAGTAAGCAAGTTATTTTCAAAAGCAGCAAAGTCTTGACTGAGTAAGATGATGTTTTATGTCCTTTTAGAACATGAGAATGTCTGATCTTTGTATTTCAAAGGACTTTGTGGAATTAATACCTTTGCCAAGGAAACTGAGAAGTTAACTCCGTAACTAGTATGTTATGGGGTATCTGTAGGTTGGTGTTGATCTCCTTTATACAGTGCTGCCCCCTACTGATTTCTTGTTTTTTTTGTTTTTCTGTCACACTTAAATCTCCCAGATTGTCAACAGTTTTAGTATCAGAGCAGTTTTCAAGTGATGATCTTTATTTATTAGGAGAGAAAAAGATATCCAAACCAACATTGTCCATTGTAACAATGTCCACTACGGTCAGTGTTCATGATTCAACAATAAGAAAGAAACATGTTTCAATGTCAACAATTGGAGAGATCAAATGTGAAAATTATTGCTGAACAAACAGAGCACAAAAAAC
Source organism: Fundulus heteroclitus (assembly GCF_011125445.2). Classification (NCBI taxonomy): domain Eukaryota; kingdom Metazoa; phylum Chordata; class Actinopteri; order Cyprinodontiformes; family Fundulidae; genus Fundulus; species Fundulus heteroclitus. Next base: position 26,596,454 of record NC_046366.1, on the reverse strand, counting down.
AATCTCACATTTGCCACAAAAGCATCTTGATGATCCAAAAGACTTTAGGGAAAATATTCTGTGGGGCGACAAGACAAAAGTGGGGCTTTCTGGGAGCTGCTCATTCCAACACATCTAGTGTTGAACTGACATCATTTCAGACATAATTACAGCAGTCAAACATGGAAGTGGTCGTGTGATGGTCGGGAGCTGCTTTGTTGCTTTGAGACTTGGATGACTTGCTGTAATTATAGATTAGAACCATTAGCTGCTGATAATGGATCATTGACAATGATTGTCACACCTACAAGTCCACATCTAAATGAATGAATACAACAAAATTAAGGTTTTGGGGTGGTCTAGTCAAAGTCTACACTTAAATTCAATTGAGATGCTGTGGTATGACCTTAAGTAGGATGATAATTCTCAAAAAACATCCAAGATGGCAGAATTAAAACAATTCTGCAAGGAAGTGTGGGCTAAAACTCCTTCACAGTGATCTAAAACAACTCGTCATCTGCATTATCATATGATACGATCCATCCATTGTTGCAACACATCCTGCTGCTACATATACTTGCACTATTCATATTGTTACACATAACTTTTTTGTACACATAAAATGTCAGTTTTTTTCTTGTTTGCTGCTACATTCCTGGCAAATGCTTATATTTATAATGTTTCTCTTTTAATTTCTGTTTTTTTACTCAAGCCTTACTATGAAATTCTGCTCAAATGTACACTGGGAATGTGCAGATGCATGACAATAAAGTATGTCTATGCTATTTATTTAGTTGTCTAAATGAATGTGTGTATTAGTGAGTGTGATTAAGTGATTGTGGATGTAGTGTAAAACACATTGAGGGGTCAGTTTGACCATAAAATGACTGTATGATTTCAGTTGATCTATCATTTAACTTTCACAGCCTTTTAAGAGATTTGGGGGCAATTGCTTCTCATACAGCAAGATTGGTTTTGAATATCTTTTTCCCTTAATAAATGACATCATGGATTTTGCATTTACTGAGGTTATTTCTGTCTGATATCAACGTTTGCTTTATGATCTACAACTTTAATTTGTGACAAAAAATTTAAACAGAAGAGATCTTCGAAATTGCAAATACTTTTCCACGGCACCGTACCTCAAGAAGCCTCTTTTATGCTCAGTTTTTGTTATATTTGTTGAATTACTTTGCATGTGGCATAGTCTTCCAAAACTGGCTTTGGCCAATAGAAGCCCAACCCGTGCATCTCTTTCTGACGAAATAGTGTGAATCAGTGTCTTTATAAAGTAAATAAAACAGCTTTGCTGAGGCAAAAATTACATTATTTAGTCCAAAAAAAGAAGGTAAACAGGTGCAGCTCACTGTTTTTCTGTATGAGCTGAAATATGGAAGCCGCAACATGCATGACAAAAACAAACCAAAACGTTTTCAGCGCTGAGCACACAACCTAGAGACACCAGCTGAGCGCTCCCATAAGTGAGTCTTTCATCATGAGCTCACATCTTTTTCAGCTGGCACAATTTTCACTTCCAGAATAGGACCTTCTGGTGTCATTACCCAATGCACAGAAGCATACGCAGCTTATTTCTGACTAAAACCCAGAAGAAGGGAAAAAAAAACACTTGGGAGCCTAGAGAGAAAAAAAATATGTTTTGTAATGTTTGTCATATGCACATCATGTTTTGGGCAAGGATCGGGAGGTTTTGTGGTCCTGGGAGGGTACAATTTACACTCCTGCAAAAACATTTCAGAACCTCACGACAATTTGAAAGCGGCGAAGAATTCAGCAAAGTCAAAGCGTCGAGTGTTTATGAAGGGAGAAGGGCAAAACGTGATACCCGAGTCAATCATAAGGCAATGTCAAATCGAAACACCATTCTCCAATCGGCACAGGAAGACAAAGCGGCTCTTTATCGCTAAACTCCTCCAAATGTTACAGAACAACACAAATAAAACTGTTTATCTCCGCAGAGCACTGAACTGCAGAATCCTGACAGCAGAGTCAGTTTACTGTAGCTCCACAGCTCCGTTTGTATCAACACATAGCTGCGTGAGCGTGTGTAGATGTGTGTTTCCGTACTGTTGTCAGCATTGTGTGCTTGATTACGGCTAAGACCTGATCAAACAGCACACATGAAAGAGTCAACAGCGCTCTCGGCACCGAAGCCACACAGTTGCAAACAGACGTAAATAAGTTCTACGTAGAGACACCGACACGCCGACCTGTGTCAAGGACACCGCTGCCGCTCACGACCGGCATGTTTGTACATTTGCGTACTTACATTGCCATTTCAAACTGATCCAACCACTTCTTCTTCAGCTCTCTGGTTTTGAAGAAGAGCTCGAAGCCTGTGTGTCCCTGCTGGTGCGTCACGTAGAAGCCGTAACACCACTGCGGACATCAAGGAGAAGACACAGTAGGAGTAAAATAATGTGAAGCAGCAAATATGCACGAGTTAGCGCAAGCACCACGACACAATTAGAATTTTAAAAAACGGGGTTGTGTTCTATTTTTCATTTCATTTTCATTCATCGTTTCGGTCGTCTGATGCTGGTGGTGTGTTTTTGTAGGTCTAACTTTTAACATTCATCAAATGCCAGAGAACAGGTGCAGCTTGCGATGCCTCTGTTAAAGGCATCAAATGTGAAAAACTAAAGTAACCCATTAACTGCAAAAACGGATCTAAAAACAAGTAAAATGTTCTTAAAGTTAGTCTATTTGTCCTTGATTTGAGCGAGTAAATAAGATTATCTGCCAATGGAATTAGTATCTTAACCCCTAAAATAAGATAATTAGACATCCTGCACTTGAAATGAGATGATGGAGATGAATTGTTCCTATTTTAAATGGAAAAAATCGTATTCCTTTAGCAAATAGTCTTATTTACCTGCTCAAATCAAGGACAAATACACTAATTTCAAGAAAATTTTACTTATTTTTAGTTCTATTTTTGCAGTTCAGGTTGACAATATCCGGCGACCAGAAACTTCAGCTTAACAGGCCAGTCAGAAACTCAAAGAACAGATCCTTTTTTTTCTCCACACTGGCAACAACACTCTTGTGTGGAAGTATTTACTAAAGGAAAGAAATTGCTATTTTTAGTATCAGTGACATGCGGTAAACTAAGAGGAAGCTGAGATGGTGTAAGAAACTATTTCAAGTAAAACTGCTTTCTACAGAATCCTGTCTGCTCTTTATTCAGGCTGCAACAACAAGAGGAGAGTCTTTAGCTTTTCTACTGAGGGGACGGAAAAAATAAAAAAAAATCTCTTGTATATACTGCTCCTGTTCTTAGCCTTTTCCCCTAAATAATGTGGTTTCTGTTATAGGTCGTAGTTGCTGTCTGCTTACTGCTTTCTGTTTGTTTAGGCGATGCTATGGTTGGAATCTGAAGTCAAAATCCTCGTTTGTATGCTCGAACTTGCTCGATTCTGATTCTGATTTAGCAAGTAACGGGAAGTCTGGACAGCAGCAACGGTATTCCATTTTATTAATTTCAGTAGTGCTCTTTGATCTGTTGCGATACATCTTGGCTTCAAAAGTGTCTTTCGGAAATTTCGTAGTTAAGATAAAGGTCAACATAATCAAGAAAATGCATAAAGAGCCTGCTGTCTACAATTACTAAAGCTGACTAAGCTTTACAAATTTATGAATTTACATTTCAACATTATTTTCAGAAGATTAAGAAACTCCTTGTAGTTTTATTTTCATAATTAAAGGCTTAACAAAGTAAAAATTGTGATTTAAGGAACATTCAACATTGTTACATGAATGTTTTACAACATTCATGTATGTAAAATAACTTTATGTTTGACTTGACTATATGTCATCGTTCTCATGCTGATCTCAAACCATGGCGGTCCTAATTCAAAACAAGCATGGAAAATGGCCAACCTTTCTGTTTTCACAAAACAGGCTTTCCTAAATGTCCAACTGTGTCTTAAAATGTTTTGTGTAGTGTAGAATAATCTAGTCTGGGTTTACCCAAGTAATATATATTTTTTTGATTTTAAAGTAGAGATGATCAAAAGTAGTCCAGATCTTTTTTTAAAAAGAAATCTGTTAGCTAAGTTTATTCTTGGAAATGAGATGCAGTGTCTCAGATGCTTTATTTTTTATCTAGTTAAGTAATTTCTTCAGAAGTTAAAATAAAACCCTTTAACATACTAATTCATTTGGGTTTGTCAGCTTTCATATTGTTCTGTCAAGAACAAAAAATCTGGACCGCAAATCTGGCAGAAAAATTTAATCCCCATCAATCTTTCCTTTCATGACTGTAGAGCTAAATTAGATGATTGCAAACTGTAATCTGGACCTAAAAAATGGATATATTGATTGAAACCATATCATGCAAGATCATTATATGAGATATACACACACATTAATGTGTGGGGTAGTCACTCTAGTAATCTGTAAATTACCAACAAATGATTTTATTCTTCTATTACATAGTTTTTCATTGTGTTGTTAGTAAGTTGATTTTGTTGTTTCCTTTGAGCCATTTTGCTATGAATGATCCATTATTTAAGAAGTTATAAACTGATCTCACCAACTACATATAAACCGCGATGGATAAATAATAAATGTATATTAAAATATATCCAATTTTCATTTAAAACTATTTTAAAATTCCTACTAAAGTTGCAATCCAAAGCTAGGCAGCTTTAAAGCATTAAGAATGAGTGTCTAAACTGTACCCACATGAAATAAAAATGAGCTAGCTGTAAAATATGTGAACTACTAACAAATATTATTGATCAATTATATTTTATCATTAAAAGGTTAAATGCAATTAATTATTTTGTAGTCAAGCAAAAGTCAAAGAAGGGTCTAAATTTTCCCAGGTCTACCATTATATATAAATCCTAACAGATGTCGCTTGGTAACCATATGAAGGGCCTTCCGATTGGGAAATATAAAATGAAATTTTATAGTAAATAAAACTCCCAAAATACAGTAAACATGGGGTATGAACCACATACAATACTTTTCAAATGTATCCATAACCCTTAAGTGTAACTTTTTCAAATTTGTGACATTACTGCCAAAAACACTATTATAAAAGACCAGCACAAAATAGCACATAGCCTATAGCGGTGCTGTGCAAGGGAAAGGCTGCATGGCCGGTTTTCAAGTCGTTTTGCAGATAAAGATGAGAAAATTGTTTAAAGCCTCCTTTACTCTGTTATCTTGAAATAAAGTCTGGTGCAACTGCGGCTAACAGCCAATTACTAAATAGCCATCTTCAGGGCCAACACAACAATGAATACATCCCAAATATAACTACAGATCTAGTTTTATATATTTAAGATTTTTTCCCAAGAAAAATACTAGAAAAGGCTATTCTTGTCAGTATGTCACCTAATGTGTTATATTTCAATCATTCAATCCTACTGATGGGAATATTCCTTTTTCTTCGATCTTTAGCGGAATAGAAACAAGTTCATGAACGCTGCTCCAAAGTTAAGGTATTTAATGGTGAATAATTAATAACATTAATAAAATATTCAATGATATCAAAAAAATGTGAGGCACTCTAAGCCAACCTAAAAGTTGTAACCATGTCAGTCATCCAGTTCTAATAGTGACAAGGGAGGCATAAAGGGTGAATAAGTGGCAGCTCTCTGACATAATGCTGTCAGCAATCCTCCCTGGTTTTAGTGCCAGTGAGGTCACCAGCTGCTCAGATAAAGGAAAACATACTGCCAGCCGAATACTTTCAACATCAGCAGAGCTGCAGCCGCAACACGAGTTTAACCAAAGTTCAGCTTGAAGAGAACCGACGGGAAAGAAATACAGCTTTAGACGAACCAAACTCATTTTCCATTTATGAATTCATAACTACTACCTCTCAATTTAATCCCCGCCAATGACGTAGACCATGTCTTAGACCGCATTAGACTGACTTCTTATTCATTTCAGCTAAGACACGACTTCTTCAACCTGTTGACCACTGGAGTGGCTCCACTGCGGCGCGTTTGGCCGCATCAGTTTTTGAGTCAACATCCTTGCTGTTGCCGACGGTCTGTTGCCGACGGTCGTGTCGTATCCGGTAATGAGGAAAAGGAGCTGGGCTTGCCCGACAGTGATTAGGCTGATCTGTAAAGTCCTAAGTCTCTCAGAGCTCTGCTGGGTCTTAAATCATTGTTGACTGTGTGGGTGCTGTTCGGCGGAGCCACATTAAAAGGTTGAGGTTTTATTTAGCATAACGTGATGCATAGAGTTAAGCAGCCTTAGAGGAGTACACACATTCATCACCTGATATTAGCATTTCAGCCCCGCAAGCGTGAGGTTCCAGGCAGCGGTTAAAATTAAGCCCAAACATCTCCAAATGTGCTGCTGTGTTGCTTTGTGCAGCTACAAGGAAATATATATATAAAAAAATAGATGCAGTTGTGTGTTTAAAAAGGGGCTTAAGTCATGTTTGATTTAAAAGAAAGAAAAAAAAAGGAATTGTGCTGAAAAGCACGTGGAGGCAATGACATGTTAAATGCCAATCACCGTACTGCTCAAGCCCTAACAACCAACGCACATCTCACAATGGCTCAATGGAGTAAATGATGATGATAATAGGCTCCCTTTCATGAAAACCACATCACATTTTGGCAAGCTGTCGCTTTCATGTAAGCAATCAGCACCAGAGTGAGAAGACACCATCTGCGGGCATCCATCAGCACAACATCAGCAAGTCTCTGACACCACAATATGGCCTGGAAATGCTTGTGCAAGGGAAAAAAAGTCAAATTTGGTGAAAAGCGACGAGTGGTGCCTTGCAATTCCTTCAGCAGTTTTGACGTTTTGCCTGCGAAAAAATGACAAACTTCTATATTCCATCTATATTGTCGGGACTTTATGACACAGATCAATACAAAGTGGACCATAGCGGGGAAGTGGAAGAAAAACAATGCATGGTTTTCTTTTTTTTCAATTTATGAAAAGTATATACAGCCCTATTTACGCTGACATCCCTAAATAATATTCCAGTGCAGCCACCTGCCTTTAGAAATCTTCTAATTGGTAAGCAGAGTTGTCCAGTGTGTTTTATAATCTCCCTTCACATACAGCTGTTCTATGAAGAGCTCAGAGGTTAATCAGAGAACATAACGGATCATGATGAAGTCCAAGGATCACACCAGACAGACCAGGGATACAACAGCTAAGAGCTTTAAAGCAAGGTGGGGTTCCAAACTTTAAATCTCTCGTGGATCTTGTTTCAGTCCATCATCTGAGGATGGGAAAAATATGGCGCAACGGCAATCCTGTTCGTCCATCCGAACTGACAAGCCGTTCAAGGGTGGCGTGATTCTGAGCGGCGGTCAAGAGGCTCGTGGTAACCCTGCAGGACCTGCAGAGGTCCACCTCTCAGTTGGGAAGATCTGTCAACGGTAAACCTATTCGCCGTGCACTCCATAAAACTTACCTAAATAGAAGATTAGCAAAGAAAGACAGCCTTAAGCCTCCTTAAGGTGCTTTGCTTTTACGCTTACACACTTACTGCATGTGTTGTTTTATATATTTCCTTTTAGCTGCACAAAGCAACACAGCAGCACATTTAGAGATGTTTCAAACATTACGCGAGGTGGATAAGTGACCTCCAGAAAGTTCTTCCTGAAATCACCAACCCCAAGGTAAAACATGGTGGTGGCAGCATCATGCTATGGGGATGCTTTTCTTCAACAGCGACAAGTGGGCTGCTTGTTATTGGAAGCTGGATGGAACTAAATACAGGGCAATGCTGGAAGAAGATGCTGCAAAAGACTTGAACTACTCCTAGAATTATGTACTAGTATTGTGTACAAATGTGTGTGTGTACAAATTGGTCTGCCAGCAAAGGCGATTCATGATGGAAGCTCTTTTTCAGTGTTGAATTTCAATGAAAGATTAAAGTCGTCTTAAAATGGGAAATGTTTTGGTCTATCACATTAAAACTCAATAAAATACATCAAATTTTATGGTTGTGTCAAAGCAAAAAAAAAAAAAAAAATGTTCGAGGGGTTGAATACTTTTGCAACGTACTGCACACGTTGTTTCTAAACCAGGAATTTCCACAATAGAGAAAGCCTAAAGAACAGGTAGCATATGGGTAATATGTTGTTGTTTTTTCCATAAAGGTCCATCAAAGCAGATGTTAACTCATCCCTGCCTGAATGGATGCACAACCTCAGATTCTGGAGACCAGTTTTGCAATGGCGGACAAAATGCAAGGCAAGCTTCGTTTCCCCTCCGACTGACCTTTTTGCCTTCTCTGTCGGATGTGGGATTGTTTGTGACTTTGAAGTAGTTAAGATCCAGTATGTCCTTCATCTCATAGTTGTCTCCTCTTCGCTTGCAAACTATGGCTGCAACGTCGAACAGAAATATGTGCCTATAAAAGAAGAACACAGTATTTCATTTCTTTACCTTTACTCTATACCAAGAACAAACATTTTTTAATTTTACTCAGTATTAGTTTCATCCTTGGACTGATTTCATCCATCCATCTCCTAACAAGCAATTCTTTTGTCAGAAAATGTACTCTGTGCTTGAGGACAGCAGTGCTGAAGCAGACCAACCTGTCCTGTTTCCTCTTGTCAACAGTGGAGACCAAGCGCACTTCCCCGTCTCCTTTTGGTCGGCCAAAAGTGATGAGCGGCTGGTTCTGCAGGCAAAACACACAGGAGACAAGCGCTGATGTACGCTGCTCAACAAAACACAAAGGGAACACTTGGAGTTGCATTGCGTTGTTTAAGTGTCCCCTTTAATTTTTTTGAGCAGCATATTTTCAGAATATGCTTTGACACATAAACGAGGATATCCTTGTAAGTCTTCATGTTACTATTGGCTTTAACTCGACTACCTCAATCGAACAACCTGCAGCCCATTGCTTCCTGTTTTCTGTTTTAGTCCTTAGAGTAGAAAACTGGAATCAGGATGTGCAGGCCAGACAACAAGGAACCCAATACCTGGGTTGGCCAAGAGAAAACATGAGTCCGGGTGCAAGTCAGATGTCTGGGATTACGGTATCACTTGCAATGAATGCCACACCCACGTCAAAAAGGCTACTCTACCTTCATCGCCATATCTGCTTAGAGGTCCTTCTGAGTCCTCCTTGGTCTAAAAGTACTGCATGATCCATAAATTTAAAAGTTTAATATGCCTGCATGCAAACATCAATCGTGTTGTGAGGGAGGATGTTTTGGGGATTAACTAGAGATTTTAGCTAGAACACTGCCACAGATGATACCAGACCTTTTTTAGTATACTGTATGTAGAGCAATGTTGAGTTTGATGTTTTTGCAGTCTATGAGGTTCTTTTCTATGCTCTAACTATGTATGAGTTGTACATGTCTATTATTTCATTACTGTGGGAGTCTGTCTGTAGCAGATATGGTCTAATTGTAAATGCTTTTTGATCCCTGAATCAGAACCTCCACATAATTACTTAACTGAGGTGATGAGGATCGAATAGCTTGTACTTTAAATAACCTTCACACAATTTCCTGAGACTCTTCTTTTAAGATCAAGCATGAAGTAAATTCCTATTAAAACTTAGAAGATGTAGAGTTGTTTGAAAGGAACTGCTTTTAACAGGGAAAATAAGACACCACACCACAAGAGATGCGCTGATGGGAGATTTTGTGGCCACTTTCTGATTTTGTAAAGCTTTAACCTATCAATAGCAATTTTAGCTGATTCCTATTTCTCTTTAAGATGTATAAATATCAACAAAATACTTTTTTTTTGTTTTGAAGAAGCTATGGTAACATAAACCTGCATCTACAAGATCTTTTCACCAAAATCCTTGAACATTTATATACGTATTTGAGTTTGGATTATTGCTTGCTTTGGACTTGACATAGAAAGAAAAAAATCCCACAACACACAACACTGCTGGCTTGTTACAGAAGAGTTTTTTTTTTTTTGGTTTACCAGGTTTTCGATAGATCTCTGGTACTGGTCGATCTCCCTCAGAGTCTCATTATCTCTCTTCACTTCATTGACATACTGAGCGAGGTCCTAGGTAGTACACACAAAAAAAAACACACAAACACAAACTTTCTTAGATCAACAGCATGCAAGTAATACGCACACACGCACACACACACACACACACACACACACATATATATATATATATATATATATATATATATATATATATATATATATATATATATATAGATATATATATAGATAGATAGATAGATAGATAGATATACAGTCGCATGATCACAAAAACAATATCATTTATAGAAATAGATATATATATATATATATATATAGATAGATAGATAGATAGATAGATAGATAGATAGATAGATAGATAGATAGATAGATAGATAGATAGATAGATAGATAGATAGATAGATAGATAGATAGATAGATAGATAGAGTGCATAGGTATAGGGTTTTTATAAGATGTAAACCTTATTCATCAAAATAATGCAGATAATTTCTGACATGTATAGCTCATCTGAGCTGTATTAGTGAAATTGCATTATGGAAAATGATTAATTCTCTGATGGTATTCCAGTAAAATGCCAAAATCTAAATCATTTCATGTTGTTAAAGGTGTCCCGTTTGTTGGTTGCAAGGGCCACAGATTAGCGGCTTAAACAACTCGGCATAACTCGAGATTAGCGTGGGGCAAGCTCTCCTCTAACTAATGCACTAAAGCTCTCACAGCTTAATACTGTGCAGGTGTTAAACTCACTAAATGCCTTGTTTTAACCAAACAAGCAGCCATACAAGTGAAATCATCTGCTAGATTCCGTATCTGTGATTATAGACAGTTCAAAACGGGCCCTTGCCTTCATGGCATCAAGAGCGATCTTCAGGTTGCTCTTATCAGCAGCGTCATGAGTGTGTTTGACAAGTTCCTGTTAGAGAGAAAAGACAGATAAACGATAACCAGACTTTCAACGCACACACATGCAATTTCACGGGCGAGTGCATTCAAAATCACAACCTGAAGTATCAATTTGAAAAAGACAAGGGGTGTTTTTCCTCCTAAGTACTGTGCTTTTCTTCCTCTACGCTGATTTCAGAGCAGCTAAGGAGGTCGGCTAGTTCTACTAGTTTCTCAGACAGGATTTTAAACAGGCAGGGCTTACTCACCTGTGGGTTCCCTTGTTTCATGTTGTAGTAACAGGTTTATTTAGTCCGGTACAAGAAATCAGTCTCTGTGTTAATTCATTCACATCGTTGAGGTAATCAGCACTGATCTATTACTGAACGTTAGTTTATTGAAACATTGTTGTCTGCTGGCATCTCTACAGTGCAGCATCCTCTTGAATCTCTACGTTCATGGACAGATGGATTCAATCATCGGTGGACATTTAGAAACCAAAACTTGTATCGATGTAAATTTCGTTGTATGGCCAAAAAATAAAGATTAGACGTCAACAACAACTCTGCCTTTCTTCAGGTCGCTTCAAGATGTCCTTGCTATAGTTTAAATCTTGTCAAAGCAAACCTCTCAAAGTGTGAGGAGTGTGACCTCGTCAGTTGTTATGCTGCAGAAAGGTTTTGTGGTTCCTATGAATAGTTTTGTTCTGCTAATTCAGAAAGCAATAAATTAATACATGAGTCGTCGTGACTTTGAATGCTGAACTTTGTTCATATGTCAAACTTTGAATGAACCAGTGAGTCTTTTATCCAGTGAAATTTCAAATATTTGCAGCGTTTAATGGGAGACCATCCTCAGTCGTGAGGTATTAGTGTGACTGGAATTATAGTCTCTGAGCCCAAGGAACAAGTTCTGGAGAAAATGTAAATCATTTTACTCATTCGCTGTCCGAAGTGACATCTCTAACGTCTCCCAAACTCCACTTCTGATTGGCTGATGTCTTTCATCACATTTACTCCCCCAGAAACGCATGTCCCCAACAAGCAGAGTCCCGGGACTCCGAACTACATCTTAAAAACCATCAGGAAGTCAGAGAGAGGACTAACTGTCCTTTCATAAGATCTTGTTGCATTCATTGTTTTGAGGGGGGCGGGGTTTGCATCACTTGCAATGTTACATTCATTTGTTTTCAAGCAGAGTTCCTGCAAGACTTTTGTGCTTTCCTCCCTTCACCTTGTGTCAGCTTAACCCAGGGAATCTAGGGGAACTTTCAACTTAAAGCTGTTGACACACCGTTCTCTACCTTGCCATAAATGCTGGAAAAATACTTGTTACACAGGTCTAAACATAATGGAGTGAAGGGGATTTTGTGCCACTTCAGGTGCCGTCACCTTTTATGAGCACGCGTGCAGCCTTTGATGTGCTAAACATTTAAGAAGTTGCATGTGTAGTGGGATGAAAGGTGTGAAGTTTACAGCGGGTAAACTTTACTTTTGAAGCAGCATCACATTCCCTCTTTTTTTCATGTTTAAGCCTCAACTGACCATCAGGGGAGGAAATTTAAGTGATCTTAATGCACCCTGAAATAGATGGCGTATGAGAATTTTAGTGTTTTCAACATGTGGAAAACACTAAAGCTCTCTGGCTTGAGCTGTGCCAGCTAGTGTCAAAAGCACAGTAAGAAAGAGCTGGGAGTGTTCATCTACGGCAGCATTTCTTTCTACCACAGAGCCTTACATATAGGTGTGATAAATAAAAAATGTAACTACTATTTTACTGATTAGCTCTTGTTGGCTTTTAATGTGGTCTGTAAAGGAAGTTTCCATTTTCATACGTTAATAAATCGTAAAACCTGAGCAAAAAATGCAGGACCCCCTTTTTCTTTTATTTGTAATAAAATATTATGAGACCGACCGTTTTTTTGATCAACTGTTAGATAGATTAGTTTATGAACCTTCAAACAATTTAACGTTTTAGTGAGAAGTAGTTCTTGTTTCAACTATTTTATTGTGTTTGAATTCAGAATATTTTAGCTGCAGCTTTTGCTAAACAAACTATGCCTAAGTAATGACTATAAGGAATTCATTTCTGTGTTTGGTTTCATTATTTTTAGCGTGTTTAATTAACCCATAACAGTTGTTGGTACTGTGCAAACCAAGTGTGATGGAAGAGGCTGTTTTCCACAGGAAACCCTTAAAGCACATCGCAACATTGCCTTGAGTTGAAGCCCATTTGTAATTACTGAAGTGGCAGATGCTGCGTTTTAACAACACAAGCTGCAAACATTCTGTTAACTGTGTTTACTTTCTTTTAACAGAAAATAATCAGGATAATTTAATCGTTTTTGCATTATTATGTACTGCGCAGGCCCATTATTTGTAGAAATATTAACGAAGAGTGTCAGATAATTTAAGTAACGGCAACTTTTCTAATAACACTACATGCAATGAAAAGATAAATGAGCCATATCTGCCTTGCTTTTCCTCCTTTCCTTTCTTCTCCATTTTCCCCTCCGTCACACAGTTTCTCCCCAGGCAATGGCTAAGAACTCCCTGAATCAACACCATTTACCACAGAGGCCTTTACCCTCCACGACAATTTAAAAACACTCTGTTGGCATTGGCCTTTTCTGCCGCGCCAGCTGTAATCTAACCTCAGATTCACATCAACGAGAGGAGAAGGTGCAGTAAAGAAAACAGGAGCAGCAGGGAGAGGATATACTAAGCTAATCTTCAGTTTTCTTCAGTGGGTACAATAATTATTCCTCATATTAAAAAATATATATATTTTTAGATATTATAGCATAATAATATTTTAGTTGGGTCATATGATAAATTTTCCTTTGAAATCTGTATGGAACTAAATGCATTGTATATATTCTAAGAGTATATATATATTATTTTATTATTATTTATTTATTTATTTGTCTACCAGATCCAGAGTAAAGTAAAGTGTATATTTCTCACCAATATAGTTTTGCTCCATAAGGCTAAATGGAATAATATAAAGGAAACATGTGGAGGATGTCGCCCCCTAGTGGCTACTTGCATCCTAGAACAAAACTATTGCGTTAGCTGAAATAACCTTGACAAAGTTTCTGCATCTTGGGCTAAATGTTTGCCAAACCTAAACCTTTACACTGTAAAGGTTTTTGGAGAAAATGATGATACACATTTATTTGGTGAATATCTACTACTGTTACTGATTTCCATACTTGTAAATGGATGTTTAGGAACAACTTCCATCACAGTCTGATGGAGAATTTTTATTTCTTTCCATATATAACCAGAAAACATAAAAATATTTTTTTCCATTAGTAAAGATTACCACTGATTATTTGGGAGGCCAATCTGTAACATAAACTGTAACTCAGTGTGTCCTTGAATTATTTATCTGAAGTGGGAGATGAGTATAGTGAGATCAAAGTGTAAAAACACAGGGGACTGCTGAAAAAAAGATGTCCACTGTGATAATACTTACCATTTTAAAACCAGAGACTCACACATCAAATATTTTTCAGTATTGATTATTGACAACTTTAAAAATAGTTCTTCTACAGACTCCCAATTTTTTCTATAATGCCTGTTTAAATAGTTCTTTAAAGTTGGTGTGTTAAAGGAGTCTACCTGCAGCAGGAGATGGTACTTCAGAACTCTTTGCATGGGAACAACCAGCAGGTCCCTCAGTGTAAACTTCCCATTGTTGGCCCGTTTGGAGCACTCCTACAAAAATACATTAACACACATTGGTGTAAGCCAATTAGCAAAATGACAAATACTGTTCATGTTTGTGACAAAAAGGTCTGAATTTTTGGTCTGGAATGAGTCCATATTATGTTCAAGTATGACTTTTTTTGACTAGTTAAAAAATCGTTAATTGAAATCCCTTTGATTTATTATTTTCAGTATGTGCTCCTAAGCAAGAATGAGGTCTTAACACAATATCGCATTTGTATATGTAATGCATAAAATACACACTAGGGGTCAGTAAAGGTTAATAAATAGCACTAAATGTACAGTACATGGAGGCATGAGGATTTTTAGAAAAGTGGTCTTCAAATACTTCACCTCTAGCTTCAGCCGAACGTCCTCTTTCTCTTTGCAGATGAGGTCTAAAACCGCGATGGCAATCTCCACCCGACTGCAGTATATCCCATAAATGAGAAGTCTACAAGTCACAATGAAAGATACTGCTATAAGGCATCCAAAATATCCTGAAAACCATCAAAGAATGCAGTGCTTTGCAAAAGAAAGAAATCATACCCCTTAAATATTTTCACATCACAATCACAACTATAAATGCGTTTTATCTGAATTTTATATAAAAGGACAAAAAATTAAGCACAAAATTGTGAAGTGGAAGGAAGATACCTCACTTTAAAATGTTTTACAAATAAAAATCTGAAATAATTTGTGTACATTTATATTCAGCCATTTCAAATGCAACCAGTTTCCTCCAGAGTTTGTAATTAGTTGATAAGAGTCCGTCTCTGTTTGACTCAATAGCTGTGTTAACATGCACAAAATTTCACAATTGGATTAAAATGTATTCGGATTAAATAATCTGAACCGTATATATGGGCACACAATCAATTAATCCGATCATAATGTGCGTTTATATGCACCTGGCTTTACTCAGAACTGAACCACTCTGACAAGCGCAGTTATCAAATTCCCCTAAAAAACCACAGAAGAACAAGAACTTCCGTCTTTGCTAAACTACAAAAATAGTAAACAATGTAGTATTATACGCGTTTGTTTGCTTCCGAGTGCCCAGGCTGGACTTGCTCAATGTTCTTATTACGGTTGAAACGTTACTGAGTTAGCAACAATTTTGAGCTCTTTTATTTTTTCAAACATAAACAGTTTTGCTTCCTGGCGTATTTCCGCTACTCGGCAACACGGAAATGCGTTGCGTTTAGGTCGGGCGCACATCCTGACTCGGGTCAGTTTGCCACGTTCAGAATAACTTGAGCCTGAAAACTGTTTACATGCATGTTGATCAGATTATCAATCAGCATAAACCACCCCTCTCATTCGGAACACAATTTCATTCCGATTGAGCTTAATCCGATCACAATATTACGATTAGCTAGTTTACATGACGCATTTTTATTCCGATCGGCCCTTTATTCCAATTAATTTTGTCCATGTAAACGTAGATACAGCTGGGAAAGCTGAAGGCTTCAGAGGCTCATTAGAGAACATTAGAACACAAACAGCATCATGAAGACTAAGGAGCACACCATAAAGGTTAGGTAGATAGTTGTGGAGAGGTTTAAAGCAAACTGCAAACCTACCATAACAAAGCTGCTATCTAAACTGACCGAGCAGCCAAGAATCACATTTATCAGGGAAGCAGCCAGGAGACACATGGTTACTCTAGACAAGCTGCAGAGACGCACAGCTTAAGAGAAAATCTGGCCTTTATGGAACAGTGGCCAGAAGAAAACCATTGCTGAAAGAAACCTATAAAAAAAAGTCCTGTCCACAGCAAACATACAATAATGAAACCAGATGGCAGAAGTTGGTTGTGGTAGCGTTACGGCATGAGATACTCTTCTTCAGCAGGTACAGAGAAGCTTCATGGGAAGAGGGGTGGGGCTAAAGTTCCTACAAGAGCACCCGTTGGAGGCAACAAAAACCTTCAGACTGGAGCAGAGGTTCACCTTATAGCAGGAAAATGACTCTAAACAAACAGCCGTAGCTACGATGGAATGCTTCAGATCAGACAGATATATGTGCTAGGATGGCAATATCAAAGTGCAAAAACCCACGTCTAATTTTGGAACCGTTTCGCTGTGCGCAGATACTCTCTACCTAATCTGACAGAAGTCGAGGCAATAGGGATGGTTAGAGAAAAACACACACCACACTTATCAGATCTTATCATCAAATAAACCTATAGTAAAAGACACGGCAGTTTGTGGTGTTAAGACGCATTCTCAAAATAGATATAACGCAAACAAGCTCTGCAGTAAGAAAGTATTGCGAAATAGGCTGTTACAGGTGTTTCTAACACAATTTAAATGGCTCTGAGGAAATGATTTCTAATAAAATAGAAAGATTAACACAATTCAATTAACAAATACACCAACGCAAAACAAAAGAACACTAAAAACAAATGATCTTCCAGGTGTTATAACATTAATCTAAGCCCCTCTGTGGAACCAATAATTAAAACACAGCACCTTTATATCTTGGGTCAGACTCTAGTACCTTTCCTTATAGCTGATAAAGATTTGGTAGAGATTAAGGGCGTTTTTGTTCAGGATGGAGTCTTGCAGATCAACCATTAGGCTCTTGTGTACTTTAACCAGATCCTGCATTGGAGAAGAAAGCCATGAGGTCTTGTTTTCATGTTACGTGGTTAAAGAGGTGAGAAATACAATCCTACTTACTGGAATATTAACAAAAACTTTGTCGATTTCAGCTGCAGAGAAGAATTTCTTCAAGGGATTCAGGAAATACTAAAAAGAAATCAAAACAAAAACAGTAAAAAATATACCTTTTTACTGCTTATGCACACTTTGTTTTAAGGATAATTCAAAATAATCAGATACACACATTGAAATCATGCAGATGTATCATCTGATGAATAGTGTGACAGAGAGGTGTAATGCAGAAATGCTCCCCAGGAATTGAACTCAACAGCCACAAAAACACAGAAATTCTTGATGCCGAATGATCGTCATGTGATCAGATTAAGGTGTAAGGAAGAGATCATAGCTATTTTAACTTGTGACAGAAAGTTAGTTCAGCACCTTCTCAATGGACTCCAGGGTCTCTGTGTATCGCTCTTCTGTCTGTTTAATCTCTGATAGGCAGCAGCTACGGACGTCAACCTCCACCTGCTTCTAGAAAGACACATAGAAAAGACAAAATGCTGTTTCAAAGTCCCAATCGGTTAGAGCAAACGTACGTTTTTTTTTAAAGCACAACTCACCCCGATGTAAGGCATAAACCCCGCCCCGGATACATTTTGAAAAATCCAAGATACACGGCTAAGTGTGGGGATGAGCGGTTTGGGGTTTTAAACTGGGCTCGGGGCTGCAGCGGTCAGGACGAGGGAGTGACATGTTGAAACATGGAGCAACAAGGGTGGCACACCCCTTGACACCGGAGGCTGAGGCAGCCCAGTATGGAACACCAAAGTGCTCAAAATGAAATAAATAATTAAAACATAATGAAATAATCATTTACTTGAATCAATAAGATATAAATATTTAAGGTGACAATGCAATTGTGAAATAACTGAATGCATATTGTCTCATTATTATGAAATATGTTTAATTCTTTAAAAATTTGCATAATAATAAAACATCTATTACAAATTTATATGAGGTTTTACCCGAGAAGTTAGCTATGTTAACCCCGAAATAGCTGCTCGGGATGTTGCCATATCGCTTGATTTAAAAAATGCTCGGACGCGCTGTGACCTGCGCCACTGGCTCGCCTCGTCAGCATCCAGCTGAGCTGGCAGCAGAGGGTCTTTCAGAGGATCTCTTGAATTCATTTTTTACACTAAAGTGCTGTCAATTCAGCGAGCTGCAGTAGTGCTGCAAGACCCGTCCCACGAAAACCTGGTCCTTTAAAGGATGCAGCGCTGAATAAGGACCTTCAGGCCTGACTTGAAACTCCGTGTTGGATTGCTTTGGTCTGGGTAAAGAAATTCAATTCAATTCAATTCAATTCAATTTTATTTATATAGCGCCAAATCATGAAACATGTCATCTCAAGGCACTTTACAAAGTCAAGTTCAATCAAACAGCCAACAGAAACAGCCAATCCTACTGCGCGCCCTGCCCTGTTGCTCTTGTTTGGCTGGCTAGTAATTCGGCAGAAAAGCGTCGTTATGAAATAAAAAGGCTATTGGGAAAAACACTATTATGAAATAAAAGAGGACTTTTTAAAAAGATGACATTTTGAAATAAAAACTGCTTGAATTAAGTGAAAATACCAAAACAATGATGTTATATTATTGTGAAAAATATTAATGTGAATTTTATTTTCATTATTATACACATTTTTAAAGAATAATGAAAATTTCATATATTATTTCATAAATATTTCATCATAATGAGCTGATGATTTTATAAGCATTCGGTTATTTCACAATTTTGTTGTCACTTTAAATATTTATATCTTATTTATTCATGTACATCATTATTTCATAATGTTTTATCGATTTATTTCATTTTGAACACTTTGGCATTCCATAGCCCAGCAGGGTTGAGCCTTATAATTTCGGGGCCGTAGGCTCAAGGCGAAGCCGAGGCAGGGCAGAACAGGATGGGCGCAGTTTGTTAGTGTTAGCATTGCTAACACAGGCTAACGTTCAAAGCAGTAACAGACGCAAAACAACATCGATCAACGCTCCAAGAGTCCTGACACCTGAGTCCTGACTTGTCACGGCGCCGATGGGGCGTGTGTTTGCTATTTTACCCGAATGTGGAGCTATGCTGACTAAAAGCACGTACCGTTAGAACCAATAGAAAAATGCAATAGCCACCTTTAAGCCCTAAGTAGGCAGCACTAAGATGGTTTTAAGTTAGATATTGGAGAAGCAAACAAGTTCACATAAATTAGATTTTAAATTGTACAGTAACTTTATAGTAACACCCTTAGGCCTAATTTATACAGTTTATTGACATAAAAAGTTGATTATGGGGTGAGTCACGCTTTAAGGTTTCTGAAGACAAGAAACTCATAAACATCTGCAAGTTACTAAATAATTCCATCAACATTTATCACCCAGCCCTCAGATGAACCGTTTTAGTTAGTTTTACAATTTTGAAACATTACAACCACATACTCTCACATATGTTGGGAGGGTTGGGCCTGAGACAGACCAAGAAAATATCTAAGGAGGTAGGTTCCTACCTCCAGCCCTGGTAGACAGGAAGGATTTTTTGGATTTTTTTTATCCCCAAACTGAGTGTGGAACTTCTAATTGGCAGGTTGTTAAACATTACAGGTTGAATATCCTTGAATTTAGTTTCAGTCATCTCCCAGTTTACCCTCCTCTGCGGTTCACATTTTCTGTTAACTTTCAATTGCATGGCAGGAGGTCAGTGTTTTTTGGTTGGAAACACAACATCTAAGGACAGCCGACCATACTGTTATAATCAATGCAACGCTTGCATTGATTGCATTGATAAAATCTGCCAAAGTTAGTGGACAAATTTAACTAGAGAAAGCTTGGAACTTAGTTTCAGCATTTCCATGGACGCATAGAGAGTGTGTGCTCTCATCAAAGTCTTTTATGAGAGTTTTAGCGGTCAAGTCTAAATATTTTCAGCGTCTTTGTTCTGAGATGGAGATTAAAGTGATCATAAACATCCAGGATTGTTGATCATTCATATGTGTGTGTGTGTGTGTGAGAGAGAGAGAGAGAGAGAGAGAGAGAGAGAGAGAGAGAGAGAGAGAGAAAGAGAGAGAGAGAGTGTCTGACTCATTGTGGTACCACTGGTGGATGATGTCGTTCAGTCCTCATGAGGTCTTCATAGATCTCACCGCCTGCATAGTCATCTTCCAGCCCGTATACCGCTGCATACAAGTCATCTTCATCTTCAGGAACATTCTCACTATAACACACACACACACACATCCTTGTTTAAAGTTAAAACAAGGAGGACTGTGACTTGACTTCTATAGACTTTCATTAATTTTCAAGCCTTTCTATGGCCTAACCTAAACCTAATTAGCACCTCAGTGCTAAACCTAACCTTTGGCCCAGAAAAAAAAAGTGAGGACCAAATAAAAAAAAGGTCCTCATCAAACTCCTCACTTTACTAGTAAAATGAGCACGCACACATGCACGAGCAAACATTAACAAGTCTAAATAATGCAAATAATTTGTTACAAATAGGGTACCTTATTCCACTAACCCAAATTGCAAAAACACATTTCTTGGCTACAGTAAAATTTACCAAGGGTTTATTTTCATAAAAAAAGATCAGCTGTTCATCATTATTTCTCGCCATACACACATGCAATTATAAAAGAACAACATTATTTAACAGGACAGCCCATGATTCAAACAAACTGATCTGCTACATAAAGTGGGGCAAGAAACAAATATCAAACGCGCAGCTGCCCCCAAGTGTTCCCGTAACTTTATTCTTCTCTATCCATCACACTGTCAACAGCTCCCAACCAGAATCTGTGGGTGGCACGGCGGCATTCAGCAAAAACACGTCAAATTACTCATCTGTTTTCTCTGACAGTAAGAGGGAAACTAAGCCAAGGCTTTCACCAAAACATGTGGGTGTCTGCGGCCCCCCTTGAGAGCCTGGACGGTAAGTAGTTAAACTGGTTCTGCTTCTGAATGAGGAAAAAAATCACACTCTATCTGCAACACTAAAGGGCCCACAGGGAGGGGCCTCATACATACTCAATCAAGTCTTCCAGGTTGTTGTAAATGTCCTCGTCTTTTAGGCTCTCCTCCATTGGAAACGGCCTGGAAGGGAGGTAAAAGCACCAGGACTTCCGTTATTAAACAAACAAAACAAAAAAACTGAAGCAAAATGGCCTTTTTTTTCTAAATGCACAGAAAAATTAGAACAAATAGATGTGCCTTTACAGAACCTAAACAGGAGATGACATGGTCAAACCTACATTTAACATACTTAGGTTTAAATAGAGGGCTGCACAGTGGCACAGTTGGTAGCACTGTTGCCTTGCAGCAAGAGGCTCCTGTATTCGAGCCTCAGCCAGCGGTGTTTCTGCATGGAGTATTCATGTTTTTGTCCATGCTTAGGCTCCCTCCGGGTAATCCGGCTTCCTCCAATGTTAGGTTAACTGGTCTCTCTAAATTGCACTTGGGTAAGCGTGTGCATGCAATGGACTGGCGACCTGCCCAATGACCCCCACCTCTGTCCCAATGACCACTGGAATGACCCCACTACACCCACCCCCTGCACACACCAGCAGCTATAGATGATGGCTGGATAGTATGATTGATATCAGCTTCTGCATGTCTTTCTGTGTAACCTATCAGGGTGAAAATGCATCTGTCAGTGGGTGTTTTGTACTCCCGAAGAAATGTTAGATAAGCAAATTATTTATTACGGACAAAAAAAAAAAACTGTTATTGGTGTTTTTCGTAATGAAGCAAACTGGAACCTTGTGGGTGACTTGTTGCTGTAATTTCAGCTGCTGTACCAGTAAAGAGGGAAGGAGGAAGTGGCAGTAGAGTGAATTGAAATGAAACAGAGGTGGGAGTATAGAAGGTCTTTTAAATATATATAAAAGACTTACTTGAATCCTCCTTGCTGAGCAACTGCTGTGTAAGAGAGCTTTGACAGAGTGTCCATGACCTGGTGAAGCAGAATTGTATGATCATATTTCTGAACAACTTAGGGCGAAAAATAGGGTTTATTTTGATGTTATCATTGTTTTTAATATATGTGGAAGTAATGCAAGGTAATCATTACACTAATTACCTTAAACTCAAAGCAGTGCAATAAAAAGATGAAACATAGCTTACAACCTTTTGTAACAAAAGATGTACAAGTTCTTCAATTCTTCAAGTCTCAATTCTTTCGATATAATTCTTAGTCAATTTGTGAATCCCACATGAGTTGGGGGGGCTATCCCTTAGGCCTAATTTTACACATTTACCATTTAATCGTTTGATAACTCCTAACAATGATCTTTTAATGCTAGAATGTTTAACTTAATATGTAATAAACTGTTATAAATCAAATCATATGAGCTCAAAAGTAGATAAAGTGCTATGTTTGTCCCATTAGAAACGTAGAAAGGTAAACAGGCATTTTTGCTCACACTACTTGATGCTAATACTGCTTTTGAACTTCTAAATAAATCAACAAATTACTTTTTAATTTGTCTTTCTTATGATTTAGTTAAAACTGCTTCATTGGCTTGTTCTAATTCTCCACTGTGGTCCATGAACATCACATGCTAATTAAGCACACTACAGCACATCACCTGTCAGAGCTGCTGTGGTCAGTGGCTTACATCCTGGCTTGGTTTCACTGCTGATTACTGGGTTTCAGAAAGCTGGGTTAGTGGAGATCCAGAGTCATTTCCGGGTTAAATTCCTGCATACCCTGGCTTTTCCGTTTCAGTAAGCTCGGAAGCCGTTACCCTGAGTCAAATTATGACAGCAAATCACATGGTGAACCAACCCTGCTACCAAGCAGAGTTGTTTGGGCAAACCCTAAGTTTTACCTACTTCTAAGCTGAGATCTGCACAAGAACGTGTCGGAAAAGGCGTGACTTTTTTTGGAAGAGCCTGTAAAGTTTGGAGCGCAAATACTCCACAGAAATCTCTGTCGGGAGAGGCTAATCAGACCATGAATAAACGTCTTATCACTTCTGGGTTAACATATTTTCAAGCGTTACCGTTTTTCACCGCTGTCAATGATTGATCTTCAAATTCTCACCCCGCACATCGCTCTTCAATCACAGCGAGGGGACACTCTCAGTTCTAAACAGTGTCTTTGTCCTGCACTTCATTTTTATGAAACGGCAGCTTTTTAATAATGTAGGCAAGGCAGAAAATCTTTCAGAGGCAGCTGTATGTTGGCACTGTCAGTAATGTTACTGTTGCACTAAGTTATAGTTTAAAGGTGTTCTATAGTCAGAGACCCACAAGATTATTAAAAGAACTACACAGAATGAAAGCAAGAATTTATTCTGTGTCAAAATTTGAGGCTTCCAGCTCTAATTTTCCATTCAGATATTTTAGTTTCCGTTCAATAACTCACACCACCCAATCGTTAATTGCATATGTTGAATATAGCCAACGATGCTTTAGTTGGTTAAGGTCAAACATAAGAATAGTTTATAATGGGACTGTACCTGATTAAACTGTCTTTTCATACTTCATCTTGAATCTTGTTGAATGAGTGTATTGTGAGAATACAGCTTTAATATCACTCATGCATTGACTTTTTCAGCAATTCTCTGCCGCCAGCTCGCTTTTTTCAACAGCAACAGCTTTGTTTCTTGTTCATTATTCTCCATATTGATTTATTAAACATTTCCAATTCCACTTGTTATCTGCGTTCCATTGATGAGGATTTCTTTCGTGCTCGTAGTCATGCTTAACTAAGATTTGATAGGACGCTGAGTTTAGTAACCTGATTGATACCACCTGTTCTGAAACTGCTGAGTATAACAGCGTGAGGTAGAACTACTCAAGAGAAGCTGCTTTCTACTCAGTGTAGATCGGCCATTCCTTCTGAAAGGTGGCCCTGGTGAGTGTTTATAAGGCTTGAGTCTCAGATCAAGTCTAAGCCAAACCGAGAGGCTTTGGGGCACAAGTTTAAGTAGAGTCTAAAGTGTTTGTTTTTCAAAACAGAGAAAATTTAATCTTAAGGAAACAGATGACCAAGAGGAAAAAAACAGACGAAACTAATATCCGATCAATATACAAGATTTCCATTGCAATAGATGATTTTGTGCACTGGACATTTTTATTACCTCTGTAAAGCACTTTGTGTCACACCTGGTACCTTTAAATAACATTTAAGATAAGATAAGAATTCCTTTAACGTCCCTCAATGGGGAAATTGAGCCTGATGATTTTTTTAAACTTTAGTTGAATTTTGGGTTATAGTTCCTGCAAAGTTTTTTTTTTTCTGTTTTTTCCTCAAATACTTCAAAGTCTCGGTGACTTTCTTAGTTGTTTTTATTTTGCACCTAACTTGATCCCGGAATGATCAAAAGTAAGAAACCATCAAAAGAAAAGTCCATATAATAGCAGCCTCTGCCACCCAGCCACAGAACAACCAGCTGTATGTGCAGACATTACACCACAGCTGAGCTGAGACACAGAACTGCAAGTACAGCGACCTGATCCGATGCACTGAGAGGAAACATAAGATGCACACCAGTTTGCTTCTTCTGGTTTGGTGGTTGTCCAGAAAGGACAAACTGGTCAGCCCCAGTGGTCTCAAAATGGTAAATCCCTCCCAAACCCCTCAAATTAATTTATTATAACTCAAACTTAAGATAAGATAAGATAAGATAAGATAAGATAAGATAAGATAAGATAAGATAAGATAAGATAAGATAAGATAAGATAAGATAGGCTTTATTGATCTCACATTGGAGAAATTCACTTGTCACATCGGCTCAGTAATCAATAATCAGAAGAAGGTGCCAAAAGTAGAACAAGGTGCATCAGTTGTATACAGTGTGTCCTCATTTATACAATGGATCAAAAAAAGAAGTAGATAAGAAAAATAAGAATAAAAATACAAAATAGAAATAAGACAGAGAATGTCTTATGTACATTCACGGTGACACATATGTATTGACATTCAGGTGGAATATAAGCTGTGAACCCTTTGCTTAACTAGTGGAGACAGCTAAAGAAAATGTTAACTAAAAGTTCAAATTTTGAACATTTATTTCTCATTCTGAAAACAGCTGCTTCTTAATTTTGTAGAAAGTGAGTGAATACATTTTAAGTAAAGATAAGTAAAATTTAGTTTTTCTTCGGTTTGTTTTGAGTTCTTTGTGCTTAGCCTTACTTAACTCTCACAGAGACAGTGTGATTATTAATAAACATTTTGTTACATCTTTACTTAATTTTATCTGTAATATACTTTAATGATGAAAAATACGCAGCATCTCCTTGTTTATTCAACAACACAGCTTTCTGATTAGGAATGAATTACGTTTCATAATACATTTTTCAATACATTTTAAATTAAATTTATATTGACTGATTTCGGAAACTCCGCAATCGCCTTAACCATTATGCAAATAGTTTCCTGTTGAACACTGTGTGGCAAACTGTGTGGCAGTTCACCTGTCTTCATTCACAATTTTGTCAATGTGGCAACTTTATTAGAAACGGGGTTGTGGTTTTCTGTAAACATGCAAAGTTGACTCCACTGTTAAGTGCAGCACACAGCATGAATAACACATAAAAGGCATTGAGCAAACTGTACTAAATATCTGGAAATTATTGAAATTATACAATGGGATTAAAAAAAAAGCATTATAACAAAAAACGTCTGGAGTCTAGGTCTGATAAATGTTAAGATCTTCTTACCTTGTTGAACATACATGTACATTTTTGGGCAAATATTTTACAGGAGACATACTGATCAACAAACTGCAGAGTTCTGTTTGACTCTGCAGAGCATTACCTGGTGGCTCAAAAACAAACGTTTTCTTTTTTCTATCAAACAATGAAAGAAAGCAACCCATTTGGGTTTTAGAGCCCAGCATGTGTCGGGAGACGCATTTTATAAACTCAATAAAATCAGTAGATAACGCAGTAGGAGAACAGAAACAGGGTTTTGGATCTTGTTGCACAGACTGTATATAGTATAGTTGTTCTGCATTGTAACAGGTTTTCCAAAAGTATATTGTGGAAACCTGGAGAAATCTAAATGACCTCAAGGTCAAAGGTAACCTTTATTGTCCCTGTGGGGCAATTTGTTGTTCAGACAGCAGTCACATAGAAACAAGCGCACAACAGCAACAATAAAAGTTAATCCTCACATTGTCAACTCCAGCAATCTGACAAATATGTTTTCAGTCTGTACGTTCTACAGCGTGGCATCCTCCACCTCTGCTCTGAGGGTAACAGGGAGAATAGTATTTATGAAGGATGACCACGGTCAGCCAGGGTGATTTAAGGATTCTTTAGAGAGCTGCTGTCCAGGGCTATACCAGCAATTTTACTGCACATGTTTACAATACCCTGCAGACGGCTCTTGCTTTTACCTGAAAGTGACCCGTGCCAGCGGATAAAAGAAAACGTAAGAACAGACTCAATAAAACATCTTCATAAAAACCTAACTGGGATTAAAATTGCAGAGCTTTGGGGGAAAAAAAAGCACATAAGCTGGAGTGACTTTTTGGCCACTGGCTGAAAACGCAATTACTTTTCATTATACCATGGTCTGGGTGAATACCCGATTCTGATTGGCTGCAGGGTGTCAATTAAGAAGTGTTATAGGACACCTATAAAAAAAAAAGACTCGGTCAAATGGCCTGATTATTCTAAATAATTGCGATGGCTCTAACATTAGCAATAATTTAGTTGGTTACCTTGGCAATGTGTCACCATGAGCAATATTAGATAGTTCTCTCAGCCGCTTCTTGTGAAAAATAAAACTTTAAAGTATTAATAACTGATTTAATATTTATTTATTTCGTAAAGAGGTAAAGATAAAACCCATTTAAACTGACCTGTTGTTTTCTCAAAGTGAAAAAATCAAATAAAAACTAATATCAGCGTAAAAGGATTTCTTTAGTTTGTGTGCTAGAATGTGGGGTTAAATCCAATTAAAAGCTGTGGAAAAGTGAATAAAAAGTAGTCTGACCTGGGAACACCAGTGTAAAGTCTCCTTTGTAAATTGGACCAATTCTCAAATCTAAACTGATTCTGTCTCAATTAGAAACGGTGCGTTTCAAGCCGAAGAAACAAACAAAAACGTGTCATTAATTTTTCTTTACTTTAAATAATTTATTCCACAGTGAGAAAATAATATTAAAAGTCTCTGACAATTTGACTCATTCTAGTTTTTCGAAAAAATGGTCAGTACCGAACTGACTGGAGATTTTATTTGCTTTTCTTGTAAAACAATAAAAGCACTTGAAAAAGGTCACTGTTCTTATCTAGGGATTTTTAAATAAGGCTGTGACCTTTAATACTTGTGTTGAGAGGACAAAGTGTTCTTGAATGCGCTGTAGACGAGCCCCGGTGGGAAACCTCCTGACAGGCGAGCTCTTCTTGGAACCACACCGGTGTGTGGTCACGCCTCTGCCGCTACAGAGACCCCAACAGCATCTACAAGCACCTTTGTTTGCACTGTAGCCTATTTTCCTCTGTACCAATAATGCTTACTTTCAACCTGAGGCTGTTCAAGGTGAATAATTAATTTCAGAGTAGAGGGAGTTGAAAAGGGTTGACGTAAAGCTTCTTTCTTCCTCCTAGCTGAACGAGTAACCGTTTTCTGAATGTCATACCCTGCTGGGTTTTGTTGCTGCTTTTTAAAAGTTGGGAGGCGAAGCAGAATTTCGCAGTTTGGTTCCATACATGAACAGTCTGCATGCTATCAGGTTTAAAACAACGCTATTTGATCGCTACGTGCTCGTGCCGAACCGAGGGCTTTCCCAAAAACTTTCTGTTCAAAAGCAGGAACAGTTATAACCCGAGAAGAACACCTCTACTACACTAACTAACACTAACTCTCATTTCAATTCAAACCAAATCAGCATCCGTTGTACCAAATAAGAGTTACTGTGGATAATGCGTCTCTAAGATGCAGTAATCTAAATAGATAAGTCATGAGTCATTTTAACCACTAAACCTTAGGTACTATAAAAAACTTCTCCTTTTTTTCCTTCTTTATTAGGCTGCAAAAATTTTGCAGCCTAATATTTTGCAGCCCAAATATGTTTTAATATTTAGACCCTAAGTTTTAAAAGGCTGGCGATGGAATGAGTTGTCACAAAAACCTTCATTCATTGATTGAATATCAAACAAAAACTCATGTCAGTATTGCAGCGTTTCTTTCTAATTATTATGTATGACAAAACATTTTTTTTATCAAGCTTACCGATGCTGAATAAAAAGTAGTTTAATGTGTAACTTAACTGACCCTTAAAGCAGTCTCTGTCGTCACAGTACAAGTATGTCCTTTTCAAGATTTATATCACATTATAAATAATACATTGTGGTAATTGTCTGATAGAATTGCACTCAAATTGATAAAATGTACAATTAAAAGTAAGTGAAATAACTAGAGCTACTACGTTTTTTTTTTCTCTGAACTATTCCGCACTGTTGCTGTTGCTGTTATGTGTTTGGGATACCAGTGAAGCAAAGTCAGTTCCTCTGACAAAGCTTGAGGCGGATCCAGATAAGAATTTACATATCATTACAGGTGCACAGTCACAACCCAAGCATTTTTGGGTACATAAAGAAAAGACAAAATATGGGGAAAGAACTTTAGAAAATACAATTTTCATCAAAGATATAAGTTCTGACTTATTATCGTTGAACAATAAAGCAGCTAGAGTGGTTTCATGTAATGTAAATAACCAAGTGTGACCATTTTGTCAGCCATTCATGTAATTTCTCCGATTATGAAAACCATTACACTTTCAAAACCCTAACAAAAATTGTTATTTTTTAATAAAAATATTAAGATCCCAGAGAGAATACTGAAGAGGTAACCAAGTTACATCTAAACTTCTATATATCATGAATTTAAACAATATTGAATGCTGCTGAGTATATTTTGTGTTGGGAAGCCTCCACTACTCAGCAATTATGTTTTGCTGATTTTAATGTATGGGTTTATAAGTTTTATTTTTTTTCAGGTGACTATCTTCTTCATGCACTTGATTAAAGTTGAACTTCTTGTTCCTCTGCTTGCAAGCACGGATCTCTACTGCAAACACAGATATCTTCCGCCCGAGGTCCTGGTTTGGTCTTCTACTCTCTACTTCGAGGTTTAAATGTGTTCTGCATTCAAACGCTGTATTCTGCATAACTTGGTTAGGACAAGTTCATTTTTAAACTACCGTTGCCTTTTCTATCATCTTAAACCAGTCTGCTCATTCTCCTCTGATCTCAGACATGCTTGTCCCCACATCTGAAGCCCGCTGAATGTTTTCTCTTGTTCAAACCATTCTCTTTAAGCCAGAGAGTTGGGCTGTGTGTGATAATAGTGGACCAAAAGTTTCCGCCAACAACCGCGCCATGTTGGCTGAACAGGTGTACCTAATAAAGTGGCCGATTTGTTTTACTGAATTTAAGCCCTTGAGCAATATTCTATCAAATTCTGTAGTATACAGCTGCAGACTCTTTCTGTATTTAATCGTCTCTATACTGTGAAAATCGCAAACAATGACTAATCTGTTTCCATTGTGATCTTCATTAATAATTTCACTGCGTCACTGAATTAAAACTCAGCTCATAAAGGTGAAGGAGGGAACACCGACAGCCTCTCCAGGAAATTGTCACGCTACCTCTAACTCACACTTGTCCAAATCACGGGTGCGTGTCAGTGTGACGGTGGTCTGTGCGGATGCAATGTTTCAGATATGAAAATCTTCATAACAGCTGCATCTGAATGAAGCTTTGAAATTAGGATTTAAAAGTTTGCAAAATGTGTGTGAAAAGTTCGGTTTGCTTCCTTATTCTTTGTGGGTGGTCCCCTTTTTCGTCTTTATTATTTCTTACTTTTTATCATTATTCTCTTGCATGTATTGGTAATAAATGTAAATGACCTACATTGTTATTATGGTTTAGTCAGACGGCTTGGATTTGAACGACAATTTTTTTTTTTTTAAACATAAGATGAGTTGATGTGTCAGAACTAAAACTGTGTGTATCTGTGTGTATCTCCTCTTCCTGTGTGAATGCTGCGGCTTTGGTACACACAGGTGTACTTGTGACTTTGAAAGACTCTCGAGACCAGCTTGAAAACGACCTTTAAAAAACACATTTGCACCACAGCAGGATAAAGCAATTAAGGTCCTTTTTTTTTTCTCACTTAAAGCAAAATAAATATTTGCTCTGGATGCAAGAAGATTTTCATCATCAGTATTGGTTTTCTTTTCTTTATGGAAAGCCCTACCATGGCTTTTGCGTTCATTTTCGCGAATGCAACAAAACATCTGAACTGTGTCAGTTTATTTGCATTGTAGAGTCTGGCTTCGAAGGACAGTCTGATTGTAAAAGATGCTCACTTTTTTTTTTTAAGTGTGCATTTTAAAAAATCTAAGTGGTAAAAAGAAACTGCTCTCACGCCAAGTCTGTGTGGTTAAGCCACATGTGACTTGACATACAAGGCCACAAGCTTAGCTGCAGTTCGACCTCCTCGGTTAGTGTGGCCTATTTAGCAAATGCATCTTCGGCCTGGAGGGCAGTGTGAAAGAGGCTACATTAGAAAGCAAACTTTTTGTTTGCTATCATGCAGCATTCAAACACCGTCACTTCGGTTACAACAATAGAGTTCAGCACTCGTCCCGGCTCTGAAGAACGCAGCCGAATTTATGGCATGGTTTTGATAAATTCAGGGTGTTGTACCTCCCTTTTAGTAGCTGGAGAAATACAAGTGTTAAAACGATTAGCCGGTCAGCTAGAGGTATTTTTTAGCTTCATTCAAAGTTTGTGCTGACTCCAGGTTCTGTGCAAGGCAACCCTAAAAATGTGCTACTGTAATTTATACAATGTGTATTAAATTATTATTCAATAGATTCTATGTCTTCACTGAAAAATAAGCCTGAAGGTCCAGCAGAAAGCACGTTTATGTGATTTAAATTTTCTGACTTGCAACAGGAGGCAGGTGGTATTTTGTCTAAATTCATCTCATTAACCACATCAGTTATGTGCCTGGTGCCTAAAAGTTTTACATAAAGATAATATGAAATAATGAGGGTTTTTTTTAAATGTGTCTTGGCTGTCATACGGCCCCCCAAAGGCTGACCTGGTAGAAACAGCTCTAGAACAACAATGGACGCTGTTATAGTTACCGAATTCCTGAATTAACAAATTTACTTTATTTAAGAACTTCATAAGCGTTAAAAACACATATCACTGTCATGGGCAGAGGGGTAAAAAAAATCTCTTAAAGAGACGGAAAGTCAGTAAAATTAAAATATTCTAATAAGACCAAAATTAATTGAGTCTAGGCCTGGTTTTGGATGAGTGATAGAAATTCAAAGCAAAAACAAAACAAAAAAAAATTACAAATTATATTCCTCATAAGTTTAAAAAAACTTTAGTACTGAATTTAATACATATAAATATATCTTATTTTTGTTGAGCAGTGCTGAATATAATTAACACCTCTCCTATTAATTGTTTGAACGACAATTAATAAAGCTAGTGGCTGCAAGTCTAAAAAAGATTTCAGTTCAGAACAAAGTTACAACAAAAGACATTTCCATATTTTCCTGTTAAAAATGATCAGGAATATATATCTGTACTCTCTCTGAGACGAACTATAATTGGAAAATCCAAATTAACTAATGCAATGACAACTAATGGACCAACGAGTGTTCTTAAACATTAAAAAGGAGGGCTAGGACTTTATTTCACAGTAAAGGAAGAAATAAACACTCTTTTTGACTCTTCACTCCTCCCCTGTAGCCATTAGCCTTCAGACTGCTGCACAGACTTATAGAAGCAGCCTGCAGTGAAGCCTGTAGTAACTCGGGGGGAATGTAGGTTAGAGGGCTCTCATTAGATATTCAGCGGACTAATGCTCAGTCTATGGGCACAGTTGGCACAACTCAAACCCGAGTGGATTAGACTGCCTGAGATTTACGATGTTCTCTTGTGAATGTACAAAATAAGGAAGAGATTGACCACTTCTTGTTTAGCTGTACAGCCCTTTCTGGGGCAAATCCAACTCAATCGCCCCGGCCCAACCTGCGGAGACCCGTCTTTTTCTATGTTGCACAGCAATCCTTTCCCACCACCGGCATGTCCGCTTGATGGACAACCCTTGAACATGACCGAGATTACGCAGCCTGGTTTGGATGTGCTGTACATATTTGCAGGCAGCACCTCCCCTGTGGGATTATCAGCAGCCAGATTAACTGGAAGCTTCTTTAGGTCGCTGCACACTGGACTGAAGAAAAGAAAGTAACAGGAATGGATACAGCTCAACTAAATTACTAAGGTGAAGTTATAAACCACATTATACCCGCAGTAATTTTGAATACAATCAAAAATGTATTAAATGCTTTTTTTTAAAAATGTAAAAGTATTTCAAGCACATATTTCTTTTAATTTGGACAACTTTGTCTTATAGCCGATGAAAATCGAAAATAAAATTTGTTGAAAAGGTACAATATTACTGAAGACAAAAGCTACACTATGTCATGAATCACAGTCGTCATTACGATATCGGTGTGCAACAATGCAATCGCAAGGGACTCCTTAGATACAATATTTGGTTAGGCATTATATTTCAATTATCAGGTCTTTACCCTCTGCATATAATATTTTTGGCCACTTGGTTGAAAACTATCTGTTCTGAAAGCTCACACCTGATGTAGATATTTAGTGGCTCAGATGATAAAACTTAAAGACATTGTGTAATGGTAAAAATTGTTTTACGAAAATGTGGACGTACTGTAATCAATATCATCATCATCATTATCATCACAATTTTCACTAAACGTACAAACGTATTTTCCAGATTTCGTCGGGTTTACATAAGAACAATAATATAGGGATGTTTAATGCAGAAACGTTATGTTATGGCTAAGTTACGGCATGCAGAATCAGGGGGGAAGATTGCTGCAAAGGAAGCTAGCTGTTTGTAGAATGCTGTATCCAAGCATATTATGCAGAAAGTTAAAAAAAAGAAAAAACTGGGGTAGGAACAAACGCACAAGTAACAAGGATAACAGCAGCCTTGAGAGGATGGTGAAGCAAAATGCATTCAAGGGCTTGGAGGATATTCAAAAGCTGCAGGAAGAGTGAAGATGCACAGAATATAAGCTGTGTATGGGGAATGCCATCTCTACGCACTGATAAAACTACAATTAACTGGTTTATATTCACTTCAAAATATCCTGCAGAACTATATTTATCTTGCATTATTAGGAAGAAGATGGGGGACACCTCATGCCTCAAAATATTAAAACTTTATTTCCAGACAGATTGCAGATGCATGTTTGGAGCGCTCCAGATGCTCTGATCAAAAGCTGCTCATCAGGTGCCCTCAGCTAAGAAAATGGTGGGAAAAGGGGCAGCTCACAGTCAGTGCGGTTTCTTTAGAGGGTTTATGTTTGGCTTCTGCCCTGTGAGCAAGAGTCAATATAGGGTCGACTGTGGCTCAGCAATCGCAAAGTTGTGGGTACGATTCCCGCTCATAAGCTGTCATTGTGCACTTAACCCCAAGCTACCCAGCGATCTCTGTATCGGTGTATGAATGTGTGTGTGTTAGTGAGACCTATTGGGTTAATGTGGCTATGGTGTAAATGAGTTGTCAATTTAAATTCAGTCCATTTAATATATATATATATATATATATATATATATATATATATATATATATATATATATATATATATATATATATATATATATATATATATATATATATATAAATCTACAGTTGCATGATCACGAAAAGAATATATTTTATAGATAGATAGATAGATAGATAGATAGATAGATAGATAGATAGATAGATAGATAGATAGATAGATAGATAGATAGATAGATAGATAGATAGATAGATAGATAGATAGATAGATATTATTTATATCATATTTAGTCATGTTCTAGGGTTTCCCCTTAAAAATCAGCAGCTGGAAAACACTGTTTTCCTTCAGGTAAGAGACTCCAACCTTAATCTCTCCATTTATTTTACATTTATACCGAATTGTTGCCCATAATTTTCTCTAAGGTTTCCTAAACAATGTAATGAATAGCATGTTTTAATCTATAACATCAACTGCCTGACAAAGGTCAAGAAGTAATATTTGAATATGCATAAACAATCACAAACTAAAGTCAACACAAGAGAAGGCAAGATTTTTATTTATTTTGATCCTTAGTTTATTTAGCCATGATGCCCTAAATGGGTACCTAAAACTGCTTTGCAGATGATAGTGTCCAGAATGTATCAACTGATTTTAAAAAATTAAGTGAAAAAAAAAATACTGTAAACAAGAAAGCAAATATTTTAGAAAGATATGGTTCAAGTGTTTTAACCTATGTTGCAAATACGTGTCTCACCATAAGCCTCAATGAGTCTAATGTATAATAAAATGTTGGTCACCTTAATTATATTCATATGGGAAAAAATAGTTTTGACATCAACTTGGCCATTTTTCTGCATTTTGTTTTATTTATTTTTAATCTGGTCTACAATATTTTTCATGAATGATCTACTGTATAAGGACAACAGAAAGAAGTTTTGCCTTTCTCCATATTTAACGACGAATGCAATAATTATATTTTGAAGATTTAACTAGAAAATATTTAAAGGTCCCCATAACAAGAAATAGGATCTCATTATTTATTGCACAGTAACTGTCATTTACAACAATTCCCAGTAATATTTTTAATTTATCAAGTTGTTTTTTAACTGCGAATACATTTTCAGAACTGTGTTATTGTTGAATCTGCATTTATTGAATATCGAAATCGCTTGAGAGGCGCTCTAAATGAAAGTTGAACTCCTCAAGCTTCGAACACAGACCTGCTCAGAGAAACAGCAGCAGACAGGATGATGAGTGGGTGACTTACCTTCCCAAAATCCCTGACATCAAAAAGGTCAAAGGCTTCAAATAAGTCACTTTTTCTCATCCCGAACACATCACAGCAGCAAGACAAGAAGGTCCGGATGTTCTTCAAGCACAAGAACTAAAAGGAGAAAGAACTGACATTCAGCAATGATAGCCAATAATCACAGAAATACAGTGTTTCCATGCATTTCAGTGTATTTCTATGTGTTTCATTGAAAATTAACTGAATTCCTTGAATTGGCTCTTTAACATTGCCAGAAATACATTTACTCTAGACGCTTATTTCAGCTGTAAATTTGTAATTCTGTGTAAATTTTGGGCTTCTTATCGTTTGACTCGACAGTAATTCACCGGGGAAATTTTTCACCGTATAACTTTTCATTACAGTTCATTCATCACAGTTTCAGTATTTTTATGAGTTGCCTTCAGGGATCACTTTTCATTTCCAGTGATCTGCTGTATGTTTTACAAGACCATCACTGAGTAATAAAGAAAATCAACACAATCATATTTAAATAGAGTAAGACTAATCTTATACCAGGCAGTAATTACAGTAAAAATCCATATTTGATGCAGTTACTTCAGTTTAGTTACAGAAATAAACTTGATGATAAACTGAAAACACACTTCTTGACATTTTTCTTTTTTTCAAACAGATTTTTAATTGATCCTCTTATTTGGTGAGGGTGTTAAAAACAGTTTCTTCACATTAGTCCCACAATGAAAGTTTTTGGTTTTCACAACATGAATCAGATGAACAATTTAACAACATCTTCAGCTTCTTGACTTTCATCTCTCAATGTGAAAATTGCATTTCACTCTATACTTTTCTCAAGTTAATCAGGTCACTATAAAATTTATGCTTGCCTTGCACACTGTATTGTCCTTAAGGTACCGTTGTTATGATGCAATAATCAGAATAAAAGCCTCACATATGGAGTGTGTTGTTGTCGTTATTATTCCTCTCTTAATTTTAGGTCACCGCCAAAGGCAGTTTGTTGCTCTGGATTCTCTTTAGGGGTGTCAGAGTAAAAGAGGCTAACATAACAAATTCACAGTAAACCTGAGGTTTTTCTTTATGTAAAATGTGAAAGCTTTGTCTACTTATCGTTCAACATTTTAATTCTCCTCTACTTTCTGCTGGAAAGTAAATTACGTCAATTTTTTTTTCTGCGAAAATGTGAAAACACCTGGAAAAGTTTGATGATTCTTTTTTTGCAGGGTGCCATCAATTAAAGATGACTGTCATTGAAGTGTATCTTCAGTTCTTTTTTGTTTGTTTTTTACTTTTTTTGGGTGAAACAAATAAAAACTTTTTTTTTTATTTAACCCAGATAATCTGACCCACACTTTATAATGGCAGCACTGAATATGTGATGTTACTCCTATCATAGTAAACGTGTTCCACAGGCTCTGCAAACTGAAAGTAAAAACTAAAAGTTTGTTAGCATGAAATGAAACCCTAAACTAAGCCTTATTTTGGTGTCGGTTCCTATCAGGATCTATGCGTCGGTGGAAAGGCATGCAATGCGTTGACGGTTATGACTTATAATTTAAGGAAGAGTTCGGCTATCTGGTATGGCTCATATCCACCTTTTGTATTGTACAAGAAAAAAATTTTTTATTTAAATACTATCAATGAACAAACACATTGACCGATGTAACAAACTTCATTTTAGGCTCATATCAAACAGCGATTAATCTAAAACAGTGATTATGCAAACGCTCGAATTTAAAACAGGGGAGATTCTCAGAAGGAGATTCTTGAGAACAGATAGGCTCCGTTTTATCTCGTCAGCTCATCGTGGAGACGCCTGTAATCACTCCACCGCCCCCCTCCCAGGGGCCCTGGTACTCTGCAGAGGAAGTGCTTGAACACGACGGCTTTGCACCACCAGCAGCCTCATACTTCTGAGTGTAGACACAACTGTCGTGCACACAGCCTGTTGTGCGCACCAGGTAGAGCAAAACAGAAACGCTACGGATCATCCGCTGACTTATCTTCAAAAAGCTGTTGTAGGGGTCGACGTGTTTAATATTATGACTGAAAGATTGTGGGGGAAATAATCTGTGAGAGACCTGTTTCAGCAGTTCTTTAAGTTACTATTGATATGCCTGCAGTGCAGACAGCTACGTTGTGAAAGACGTTTTCTATATTTAATTTATTTGTGCACCCTTAATTTAAATGTTTTCAAGAGTTGTCCCTTTGTTGTGCTTTTTTGTTCCATTTATTGGTGTTTCTGTGTACAGCAGACAGATGCGTTGTGTATAACTTGCTTTTTGGATTTGCTGAGATGAGGCAAAATTATACAAAAAGTGGAGATTTCTGATGATCCATCATTTTGCTTTGAAACTACCATGTTTAGCTGAACCTAACCCGTTATCTTCACTGTATAGTGGCCCCTTTCTTTTCTTTACTCACTTCCATTTTTTGTTAAAAATCACAGCTTATCAGTGTGGGGAACAAAGAAAATGCCATTTACAAATCTGGAACTCACTGACACGCATCCCTAGCTTAACTATACAACCATGTGGCCTACAGCTGCAGGCCACAAGACTCTTTTGTTTGGCTTCTTGTACTCTGGATTCACTTTGAGTGTCATTAATGAAGATAAAAAAGGACGCAGACATAACTGACGGGGCATACACCAACCATCGCAGTTCATAAAAAAGGATTAGGTCTTGAAAATATGTCAAAAAAGATCCCCCTTTAATTGTTGCCATTTGATGTAAAACCTCCCCTTTTTTTCTTAGGAAAGCTATTATTAGACCTACTTCCTTGTGTTTCATTTTTATGATGTGTATCTACGGGCTGTTTATGCAGCACCAGGTTGTCATACTTTAAGAAGCTATCTCACTTCTAATAGCAGCTGTGCATGTGACTGCACAGGAAGTGTGGTTCAAAGAATGACCTGTAAACAATAAGAGAAT
Organism: Fundulus heteroclitus; assembly: GCF_011125445.2. NCBI lineage: Eukaryota > Metazoa > Chordata > Actinopteri > Cyprinodontiformes > Fundulidae > Fundulus > Fundulus heteroclitus. The sequence continues at coordinate 26,558,489 of NC_046366.1, read as the reverse complement.
ATTATGGAAACCACAACAACTCATCCGGTGGCAGGTTTGCCTTGGTTAAAACCATGAATTATCGGGCTTTGTTTAGGTTTAGCTGAAGCCCATTGTTGCAGTGCCTTTTACCTGTTCAGAATATACATAGCTTAAATAAAAACCTGTCATTTAGAAGATGTTGGACAGAAAACGTGTGATCCACACAGCAGGAGAGGGACGCACTGAACGTGTCAAAGTGCTTGTGAAACTGGCCACTACCCAGACTGCAGTTCAGCTCTTCATCAGCGAAAAATTTATATCTACTGGTTTATTCCAAACTGATAGCTTTTAAAAATGTCTCTTACTGCCATGGTATCTCACGAGAAGCTTCTCATGATGAGTGACACCAAAGAGCTCTGTCAAGCCTTTTTTAAACCTTACTACGGCAAGAAAAACTAAGGAAATTGGTTACAGATGTGTGTGTGTGTCTAAACTAGTGAATTAGATCTTAAGGGAGCCAGCAAATGGATTTGATTACGAAACCGAAGGCTAAGATGCAATTATAAATTGTTTTATGGGTTTACAGAGTTGTTTTACTTTCACCTCCTTGTTGAAACGTACATTGTAGTTCATCTTGCTTCTTGAAATTTAATAGGATTTCTTTCAATTTTGAACATTCGGCAAATAGCATGGAATTTGTCAAGTGATTTTGTCTTGCATGTTATATTCACCCTAAACTGTCAAGGTGTAGCATTCAGGTACTTCCCAGTTGCCTTTTATGCATCCCTCAAAATTAGGCCATAAATGAACATTATGATAATTGAGTTAAAATTGTCCATGTCAGCATCTCGAGGCATCGAAATTTATATATATATATATATATATATATATATATATATATATATATATATATATATATATATATATATATATATATATAAATCTACAGTTGCATGATCACGAAAAGAATATATTTTATATATATATATATATATATATATATATATATATATTTTTTTTTTTTTTTTTTTTTTTTTTTATTGCTGCTACTTTTATTTTGAATGGTCTTGCTGGGACTATAACTCGAAAGTGAAAAGTACATGTTTTTGTTTTAAAAAAAAAAAAAAAAACTACAACAAGGTCCTCCTCGCAACATTTCTGAGAGCATCAGATATCTGAAATTAGGGGAAACTGTTTCTAGAGAGCTCTTAGCTGCAATGTCCTCTATGCCCACTCACTGCGCAAGACTCCACTTATGAAGAAAAAGCATGGCAAAGCTATTTAAGGTTTTCTGCGGTGGATTTAGAGAAGAAAATAAAATAATGAAGGAATAATGTTCAGTCAAGAAAGCTCAAAATGGGACTTTTTGAATTTCATTCTGTACAACATTTAGCAATGCACACAATCAAAAAAAAAAACATACTGAAATGAACATTTGGAGGGGAGAACATCATGGTGTCTGGCTGTTTTTTATCATATTAGACTGGCAGACTATGATCCACGGGGACATCATAGATCATAGATAGAAGTTGCTACACGAGACAACGGTACCATCTGCTGTTTGGTCTGCACCTGCAGTCAATAGTTTGATTACCAAGGGATTCTGGGTAATCCTCAGAGCAACGGCTTCACTGCATTAATGTAGCATAGCTATGAATGTCTGTGGACAAATAAAATGAATAAACTCCTGAAAGAGTATAAAACATATTGGAACTGTATTTTGTCTTTGTTATGAGTGGTTTTATATGTTTCCGACATATTTTCAGCTGGTCTGGCTACAGTAATCTATGCCTTTGTAACCACTTGGCTGGATTACTGTAATACACTCTATAAAGGAGTCAGTGATTCATGCATCTCTCAGCTTCAGAAGGTACAGAATACTGTTGCACATCTTTTAAGTGACACATGAACGTTTGACCATATCGCCACTATTTTAGCCTCTCTGCACTGTTTGCCAGCATTCATTTAAAGAATCCTTTTATTTGCTTTTAAAACTCTAAAAGGTCTTGCCCGCTCTATCTATCTAAGCTACTACATCCCTACACACCCCGTTTCCTCAGGTCAGATGATCAGCTGCTTCTGAGTGTGCCAAAGACAAAGCGTAAGCTTAGAGGAGACCGTGCTTTTGCTGTAGCAGCTGTTAAGTTGTGGAATGACCTTGCCGTGAAAATCAGACAGGTCTCTTCAGTTTCTGATTTTTAATCCCTTCTCGAGACCCATCTCTTCTACTTGGCCTTTGATACCATCTGGGATGATGACTTTTAAAATTGTTCAATTTGTTTTATTACTAATTGTATATACTATTTCTTGCCATTTTGCTTTGTTTTAGCGATCATATGCTTGATCTATTATTTTAGTATAGGACTGTTTAATTTATTCAGGTGTTAATATACGTTTAATGGTATCATATGACCGCTGTTTATTTACTCTGTGTACCACACTTTGGTCCAGTGGGTTTTTAAAGTGCTCTATAAATAAAGATGGTGTGGTGTGGTGTGGTGTGGTATGGTATGGTATATTACAGGTCTTAGTATTTTATTGTTGATGAGGTGCCTGGCTAGCTAAAAGTAAGCTGTGCCAGCTTTTCAGAGAGAGAGTGTGCTGTGTCTGCATGCAGTAAACGTTTTAGTTTAATCTTTTATTTTGACTGCAAATACTGTCAAGATTCTGTGGTTGTTTATTTTTTACCTTTTAATTTTAGATTTAGTTTGTGTGTAGTTTGTGTTTTCTGTTTACTCTTTCAGTATAATTTGGTATATGTTCTGTTAGATTTCTGTTACCTCTCTGTCTGTCCTGTCAACTTTTCTCCCTCACCTTTATTGCTTTCGCCTGTCACCCTTAATTATTGATTGCCTACACCTGTTCTTCTTTCCTCTCTGCTTCTCCCCCTTATATTAATCCCCTGTTACCTTCCGTAGTTGTCAGGTCCTCTGTTGTGTTACCCACCTGTTAGCTTCCTATTTTGTATTTATCTGCTCCTGTAAGTTACTTATTCTATTTATTAAACCTGGTACATCTCATCATGCAATCCCCAAGTCTGCATTTTTTGTCCAGCACCTGCCTCTAAAGACATGTAAGATATGTGTCAGGCTGAAAATGTTTTATTTTACTGTAAATATATAGTTTACAAAATGTGGTAATTTTAAAAATTACCAGTTGGTAGAAACCGTTATTGTTATATGTATGTATTGATATGTATTTAACGTATGCATTTAATGCATTTAATTGCCCTTTTCGGTTTGGCCAAACAGCAGCTCTTGCAGGTACCAATGTCTAGGAGTTTAGTTTAGTTTAGTTTAGTTTAGTTTAGTTTAGTTTAGTTTAGTTTAGTTTAGTTTAGTAATACTGATCCCCATCAGCTGCAGCCATGCTGTTATTCTTCAACAGCTATTGTTCAGGGGGTCCAACAAAAAAATTACATTAATACAAACAGAATACAGCATTTGCAAATTACAAGAATAAAAATGAAATAAATAGCAAAAAATAAAAAAAATGAGAACAAACAAAAAGAGCAAATAAAAATAATAAAAATAAAAGATGTTTTAAGAGATGTTACCCAGTCACAGGGTTCTCACAATACATCATAATATACTTCCTCACAACCAAAATACTCTTAATTATGTCAATAGCTTGAATAAGTTGATCGTAGTCATAGCTACATATAAAGAAGCAATGACATCTCCTATAAACAAAAGTGCTTAGCAAAGAAAAAAAATATATCTGTATATATCTGTATATGTACATACATGCATTTATACATAAATGTTTATATGTTTCCATATACACACACATACACATCTCAGATCTAATTATGTTTAATAGATACAGTTTTACAAATAATTTAAATTGATTCATGTTGGCAGTGAGCTTCTCGCAATGGGTAAGGTGACATTGCATATGTGGCACTGCACTGATGGTTATTTATACTGGAAAAAGAGATTATTGGACAAAATAGTTGCCGATTTTGAGATGGAAATGTTTGTTGCAAAGATGATCAGTGAATACAACAATCTGCCTTTAACCAGCAGCCACGTTAGATATTTATGCATATATATGACATTTCTGCTGTAGTTGCATCTAAGTGCTACATGAGCAGCTGTTTTGTATAAACTGCAGCTTATTTGAATTTCCACAAGTGACATTTGACCAAACTGCCGGGCAATAGTCGAGGTACGTTAGGAGGAAGCTCAGTGGAAGCAGAGCGTTCTCTATTATTGCCCTCAACGGTAGAATCACCTAACCCTGCCTTATAGAGAGGCTCCTTCACTGCTTCCTTTTAAAACTTGTCTTGATACCCATTTTTACTCTCGGGCTTTTAACACCCATGGGACTTAGTTTTGACCTTGTATGCTCTAAAATTGTGTTATTGTGTTTATTCTTTTATTGTTTTTTTCTATATTTATACAAATAATAAATAATGTGTGTATTTAATGTATATGTGTACATATGTCGATGCATATAAGTGTTTGCGTACGTGAATGCATGTCTTAGTTTGCAGTTTCGTGCAGCACTTTGTTTTCAATTGTGGCTTTTCAATGGGCTTTGTAAATAAATTTGGTATGGTCATAAAAAATATGAAAGGGATTTTGGGTGATACTGAAAATAACAACTTCCCAGCAGTTGAGAAAGAACAATGGAAATTACATTTTTATGCTTTTTTTAAACATTTGCATGGATTGGGGGTGGGGCTGTGAAAGTTTTTCACTCTGCAAAAGACGGCGCAACAGAATAGGCTTCAGAACCACTGATATAACTGAAGGAAGGATGAGAAGAGAGATTTACTGGAATATTCCTGACAATAATCACAAACACGTAGCCAATACTTATTTTACACCCTGTATGTCTAAAAGTATTTAGGATTTCACTTCAAACTGCTGCTCGAGGAAACATGATCCTGCTGCACAGACTGCACATGTTTCCTGACTAACGGGTGGATCAAAGTGAGGATTTTATCAGACCTCTCCAGTGGCTGTAAGGAGTTTAACTGTCTGAAGAACATTTAATTCCATCTCGCTTTTGCAAAGAAAACAACAAAAACGAAAGAAAAAACTTCAACTAATTAATTTGAGTGCTAAATAAATGAAGCCTCTAAAAAAGCAACCACTCACAACAATTTTGGTAATGAAGGCCTTTGTCTAAAGACAGTCTGGCATCGCACCAAAGAATTTAAGATGAGGCATTTAGCTTGTTCCAGATGGAAATGTTTGCCTGGAAATACAAGTCTTCGTCATTTGCAGATCTATTCTGAAATCAAGCCAAAAGTTTGAGAAAAAAAACTCACTGATCTGATAACTTTATTTATTTTTTTTCTCTTTTATTTTTTTTTGCAATGCAACCCAGGTGAATGTTGGTCCATAACATGTGAATTTTGCTCATTCCCGTGGAATGAGCAAAATTCCTGGTGTATAAATTTTTAAAACGGTGTATAAATTGTCTCAAAAACTTCTGGTCTTTAATCTATGCATTGCTTTATAAATGTATAGTCTTATATGGATATTTTTATAAATATAAGAATTTACTTTTAGAGACTTTTACATTATTTATATTTAATTACAATATTATAATTACACTGTGATGCTTTGGTGATGCTCGGGCTAAAGAAGCAAGTCAGATCAGCTGATTGTAGTATATAGGTACTTCAAACCTTAAACTACAGGCTTTCCTTAATAGGATGTGGTGTCCCTGCATACCGGAAGTCGTGTTCATCGTGCTGCTTCATGAACTGTCCACTCCGACCTCTCTCAAACTCTTAAATAGCCTTTGGGGTCAAGGCTATTTCTAAAGGCCGCAGTTTCTCTGGCACAGTTTTTCCTTCCACCTTACTTTCCATGAATAGTCTTGAATACAGCAGTCCGTGAACAGCCAGCTTCTTTAAATTAGCCCCTTTGTAACCACCATGTGGAGCGTGTGATTGGACAATTGTTGAGTCAGCATTTGTTGGCATGATTCTATTGGCCTGCATCTCCTTATCCAGATTTGATTTTTTTCCTTGCTCATTTTTATCTGAGAAACTGAGGGGTTTCACTGGTTGTTATGTCAAAGTTAGCAGAGGAAATGGTTGAAATATATCACTCTTAATTTTTTTTTAATGAATTCCTGAAATTAACTTTTTAACGATGTTCTACTTAAATGAGATACACAAATGGGGTGGTTAAGGGGAAAGAGACAAAAAGAGTTGAGTTCTGCCATATTACCATATATAAAATAAAATGAATAAATCATGAAGGGGGAAAGGATGAACAAAAATTAGGATATGGCTTTTGGTTTTGGAGTGACATCCCAAAAATATTACTGGCCCCCATCTGGCTCCCACGTATAAAACTTTGTGGAGTCGCTCCTGCCGCCCCTAGGGCATGTTTATCTAGAAAACTAATCCACACAGACGTCAAGTCATTTAACATGAAAAGTTTCCATTAGTCAGAACGTTTCTTTCGGGTGTGGCTGCTGCTTTTAACTTGGATCCTTTTCGTGGCCAATTCCCCCCGTTTGCTCCTACACGCGTTACAACAACACGCAGCAAACCTCTGCCTATCGCCCCGTACCTGTGACATCTGCGGCCTCAGGTTGATCTCCTTCAGGTTGATGGTGTGAGGCCTCAGGTTGTTGAGCAGCTGGCACAGCAGCACCCCGTCCCGCAGCGTCTGCGCCAGGTCGAACACTTGCGCCGTGTCCGCGGTGACCCGGTGGTTCACCGGCAGCACGTTGCAGCCGATCAGCCACATCGCGCACTGCCTCCAGTACTCCATCGCTGCTGTCCGTAAACAGCGGGTACGCGCGAAAATAAAATAATAATAAAAAAATAATTAAATTAAAAACTTTGGCGTTGCTTTAAATCCGTGCGCGTCATGATAGAAGCCGCTCTCCGAGCCGTCAGCTGGCGCACGTCAACTCCAGCATCGCCTCTGGAGAGCCGACAGAGTGGCTGAGGCTTTATGAGAGTTGACTGCAACACACGGGGGCGGCTGGCTGGCTGGCTGACGCGAAACCCCCCTCGGTCTGGCTGAACTTCCCCTTCCTTCCTCTCAGAGTCAGACATTTGCACTGAACTCGTCGTTGCGTCTCCTCCTGCAAGTCTGGTAGAACTTCTGATGAAACAATAAGAACCTGTCAAATTTGACAGAATATCACATTTGCTGCGCAGCTTTTACTTTTGCCGGCGACCTATATGAAGGCTGTGATTGGTGTTGTCCGTTAATAGTTTGAATGTGAATTTAAATTAAACAAAAAACACATCTTGTCTATAAATTCAGATTTATTTACAGCAAAAACCCGATTGAGCTTTTGAGAATGTAAATCATTCATCAAAGTGGAAATATTCTACACTTTATTTCACTTTATTTTGGTTTCAAAAAAATCTAAAGATCTTGATTTTTTTTTCTTTCTACTTTTATACCTGGATTTTGAACAAAGAAAACACGATGGTGGTTTAAAAAAAACTTTCTTCAGTACAGGAGTATTTTCAATAATAATGAAAAATAAAGAGAAATGGGCAACCTCACTGACAAAAAAAAAGTACATAATTCCAAGATAAATGCTAAAAATGGTTCAGACCAAAATACAGCTGTTCCTTGAAGGACTCAGAGGCCCTTCAGAACGACACTGAATCACCGTGAAGATCAAGGAGCAGGTCAGGCTCAAAGTTGGGGATTGGACTATAAAACAGTAGGGCCTAAACATCTCATGGAGATGTTCAATCAATCATCTGAAAATCCAAACAACACGCTTGGCCATCCGCCTAAACAAACAAGCATGGCAAGGTGAGCACCAACTAGAGACACAGTCAGGGAAGAGATTTCCTCTCTGGAGGAGCTGCAGAGATTCACAGCTCAGCTGGGAGCAACAGCAGTTAGCTGAGCAAATTCTACCTTTGTTGGAAGCGTTGCAAGAAGAAAGTCGTTGCTACAAGACGACTGATAAGATGTGCCGTTCACGGTTTGCCGCAATGCACAAAGGAATGCAGCAGGCATGTGGATAAAGGTGTGCTGGACAGATGAGATCAAAACATAAATTCTTGACTGGAAAACTAACACTGCTCAGTACACTGAAACACACCATCAGGGAAACATGGTGGTGGCATCATGATGCAGTCAAATACTTTATTCAACGGGAGCCATGTTGGTCAGTGTCTAGAAAAATAATGCTAATAAAATCCATGTATCGTTTCTATTCACATAGAAATTTGTGATGTTTTTGACAAATTATTTAAAAAGTTCCAGGGTTATGAATACTTTTGCAAAGCACAGGTTATTTCAGCGTAATGTTACGTCAATGTTATTAAGGAGATTCCAAACAGCTAAAGAGAAACAGCATGACACAAACCCCTGCCACATCTCATTTCATGTCACATAACAGTCAAAGTTTACATTCAGCTACAGAAACAATGTGTCTAAATGGAAACTCCTTACATTTCACTGCAAATATAATAAGTGGCTATAATGAATTAGTGGTTCAATCAACTAAAGATTTCAAATATCTAATTCAGAATTCTCCTAAGTTTATTTTTCACAGAACTGATCCAAAACTCACATCATGAGTTGTGACACAATATGTGAACATGCATGATATTTTTATTAAATCCATGCCACTGAAGTGTAAAGAAAGTTACTTGTTTTCCTTTCTATCCCATCATGTGTGCTGAACCTGAGCTACAGAAGCTTCAGAAACATCTGGCTTCCTCACCAACGTCGAAGCGCGAGGTCTCTTTCCTTCCTGTGTTTATGTCACAAGCTTAATAGCAGGGGTCGGCAGGACAAAGTCCCTCTCTGCCTCTACTGGACCCCCTGATCCTTTTCCATTTCATTCTGACTGCAGAAAAACAAAGAGGTGGCAGCATCCCATGATTCCCACATACATTAGTCGCCTTGTATAGTGAGGGAATGTTTGTGTAACTGGGTCGAGGAGGCAAACATAGACACAGTTTCTCAAAGAGCAGGGTACATCATCCCAAATATAAAGCTGGTCCAGTCACCGTCAAAGATAAGTTGAAATAGCTTGATTACTGCACTTCTAAAGGAGAAGAAATGGCGTCGGTGCACTTAGTAAATACAAGAAATTTAAAGTGTTTCTGTGTTGATTATTTTGCTAATCGATGTCCAGATATAACAATAAGATGAATGCTTCATTTCAAAGGATGTGATGCAACACCGACAAAAGAAGTGCTACTAAACGTCTTTTCCGTTGATGTTTCACAGATTCCAATGCAGCAAGGACCAAACCTTGTGAGTGACCTTATATATATATATATATATATATATATATATATAGATAGATAGATAGATAGATAGATAGATAGATAGATAGATAGATAGATAGATAGATAGATAGATAGATAGATAGATAGATAGATAGATAGATAGATAGATAGATAGATATTATATAAAGTAATATTAGCCTGACAAAGCTCTCAGGTATTTCTATACAGGTTTTTAATGGTTATTTTTTGTATATATATATATATATATATATATATATATATATATATATATATATATATATATATATATATATATATAGATAGATAGATAGATAGATAGATAGATAGATAGATAGATAGATAGATAGATAGATAGATAGATAGATAGATATTATATAAAGTAATATTAGCCTGACAAAGCTCTCAGGTATTTCTAATTGTTATTTTTTGTGTATATATATATATATATATATATATATATATATATATATATATATATATATATATATATTAAAATAAAAATTAAAAACCTGTATAGAAATACATGAGAGTTTTGTCAGGCTAATATTACTTTGCAGCTATAATGAGAACAGATGGCTCAAGCATCTGAAGCAGTGTCAAAGCACTACGCCTTGTGTTTATCTCCAAATCTAAAAAATATTAATCTTTACTTCTTGTGATTACTGATTTAGCTTTTTGAGTAGCCACTCTAAAAACATTGAAGATACCGAGTAGCTTCAACGTTGTTAAAGTGAAATCTCAAGAAAATGTATGCATATCAACTGTCTTGAGATGAAGCAGCAGTCTTATTACTAATTTCATGTAGGGTACGGCATACATTGTAAAGATCACATAGTGATGTATTTCCTCACAAATAAATGCTTTATTGTTCTATAAGAAATTATTATTACTGTAATATAGTTCATGAAAGTGAGCGTGTTTCCTCTTTAACGTCATTTTTAACAACAATGATAAGAATACAAAATAATACAAACAAACAGCACAAAAGAAAAAGAAAAAAATATAAAAATATAATTCAAATACATATGGTGAATCTAACCATATGTATTATCTAACCAATTCCCTTTAAAATTAGCAGGCACGAGTTAAAGATTTTAAACTAATGTCAAAATAAATAAGCAGGATAAGTTTAATATGGAATGTCTTAAAGAATACATGTAAATAATTAAAGGCACAACAACAAATGGGTAATAATCAATTAATAATAACATCAATCAGAGGTAGGTAGTAATTAGTTGCATTTACTCAGTTACATTTTGTAACTTTATGTATTTCTCTTGCCGTCATTGAGCAAGAGACATGGTTCACCATTGACAGGCACCCAGTCCATCACAGGGCGACATAGAGACATACAGGTAAAACAAACTTACACACACACATTCACACCTGATGGCAGGTTGAAATTTTGTTTTTGGACTGTGTGATGAAGTACCTAGGGAGAACCCATGCATGCACAGGGAGAACATGCTCCATGCAGACAGACACCAGGCTGGGATTTGAACCCAGGACAGTGTTGGCAACTCCTTGAAAAATAATTAAGGGACTCTTCTTGGCCAGGGACTGTCTACCACACTACTGATATGATTCATTTCTTTTGTCTTTTCTTCTGTGTGAAATAATTCTGCAAACATTTAACTCAAACATTTAACTCGCACCATTCCTTTTTTCAAGGGAAAAAGTTGGCTACCCTAACTCAGGACCTTCTTGCTGTAAGACCAAAGTGCTACTATACTACTACTACTACTACTACTACTACTACTACTACTAATAATAATAATAATAATAATAATAATAATAATAATAATATTATTATTATTAATAATAATAATAATAATAATAATAATAATAATAATAATAATAATAATTATTATTATTATTATTATTATTATTATTATTGTTGTTTTTGTTGTTATATCAATAATGATAATAATGCTGCCACTACTACAACTACTACTACTAATAATAATAACGCTACTACTACTACTACTACTACTACTACTACCACCAGGACCACCACCACCACTACTACTACTACTACTAATAATAATAATAATAATACAACTATTAGTAATGATGGTGATATAATTATGAGCATGATTAAGCTGTTAAAATTAAATAGAGATAAAATAAAACAGACAGTATATAATAATAATATTAATAATATTATTTATAATAATAATAATAATAATAATAATAATTATTATTATTATTATTATTATTATTATTATTATTATTATTATTATTATTATTATTATTGCTCTTTTTTGGAAACTTCCGGTTTCAAAAAATTATAAATAGAAGAGGCACGCACGACACCGGAAATGGAGCTACGCAAAAAGAAAAAAAGAGAAGCTGGAACGTCAAAACATAAACAGAGTGGAAGAGAGTGTGAGCGCAGCTAGCTCGTATTGTTGTCTGACTTTTTTTTTTCTCCCTAAGGCTATAAAACATAGCTTAATGCAAGCTTTCCTAATGTCGTGTATTTCCCGTCAGAGAACTCCCGGTCGAGGCACTTAGCTCGTTTGCCAAGTAGCGAGGTGGAGGAAAAACAAATCTGCAGGAAAAAGATTAGGACTAAACTAAGAAGTGCGCCTCGTCGGGCCTTCGAGTAGAGGTAACGCTAGCAATGCTAACTTAGCAAGTTAAAGTGCCCGCATTTTGACAGCCCGTCCGATGACAGACAGCGTGAATGTCCCGTTTTGCCTTCGATGTTTGTTCGCCTTAAACGTGCTGCGTAGCTTTTACTTTCGATACGGCGAGCGTCAGCTTGGAGGAACGGCCGCAGTTACGCAGAGGACCACAAAGCAAACACGGCGTTAGTTCGGGCCTCTGGGTCGGCTAGCTGGGAAGTCAGCGTTGTTACATTAGGTGCTGCGATGCAAAGCTGGTAAAAAAAAAAAGTAGCCCGATAGTAAGTTTTTTTTTTGGAGCTATGCGGCGAAGCGGCAACGGGGATGATTTGATTTCTGCCTGTCCCTGCTTTGTTTTCCACACTTTGCTCGGCGAACCAGCAGACCCACTGAAACGCTTTTGCTTTTTCCTGTCTCGATAACTTGCAGCTTCTACCTCAGGGCGACGCAGGACGGAAAGGAGAGAGAATGGCCGAGGCTGACGGAAAGCCCGCTGCACTCAATGGTACGGAGACGGAGAGGGGGAATTAAAAACGCATTTATGACCGTAACCATGTATGTTGTTGTCGCTCCTTGGAGCTGCGAGGTTCTCAGAGGAAACATGTTTGGCTTTCTTAGGTGGATCAGAAGAAAAGCAGCCAGGAGAAGATCAACAGAAGGAGGAGGACGCCTCTGGAAGTAAAGACGGCCAGACACAGTCTTCCTCTGAAGATGGTAAAGCTGCTTTTTTGTGTGTGTTTGTTTATAGCTTCCTTAAAAAGTTGAGGTGCCACAGCCTCCTCCAGGTCGATTCGCCTTTACTACACCCATAAACAAACGTAAGCACCAAATAGGCCATGGCTCATCGTCTAGTTTCTCTTTTTTCTGAAGTTATGATTTATGAAAGTAAAATCAAGACTACACCATATGGTAAATGGTTACAGCCGTTCACAACCTGGCGGTGGTGAGCTATGCTAGCAGCCACAGCTGCCCTGGGGCAGACTGACAGAGGCGAGGCTGCCGTCTGACTTCGGAGGAGTGTCTTGCACAAGGACACAACAACTGAGACGGTCGGAGCGCCAGGGGGATCAAACCGGCAACCAGCCAATCATCACAGGACGAACTCCCTGACCTCTGCGCCACTGTCGACTCCATATAGTGAAAAAAAAAACGCAGCAGAGACGCCCAAACGTAAGAAGGAGGAGTGTCTCCAGGACGCTAGATGTCACAGAGAGCTTTGAGGGCATCATGATGAGAAATTAGATTCAGTTCAAAGATGATTTATTGATTCCAAAGGGAAATTTAATGTTTGTTCAGCGCGTTGCTGTAGATGCTGATGGCTGCAGGCAGGAAGGCTCTCCTGCAGCGGTCTAACTTACAGCGGATCCGGTGAATCCTCTGACTGTAGACACTCTGTTGTTGTTCCACAGTCCGATTACGAGGATGCTCGTCGTAATCCATAATGTCCTTTTGAAGAATCCTTTGCAAAGTTGTCTGTAGAGGTTCTAGAAGGGTCCCCAGAACAGCGCCGGCCTTCTTTATCAGCTTGTTGAGCCCTTTTTAGGTCCCTGGCTCTGATGCTGCTACCCCAGCAGATGATGGAGAAGGAGATCAGACTCTCCATAACAGACTTATAGAAGATCTGCAGCATCTTTCTGCAAACCCTGAAGGACCCGAGCCTCCTCAGGAAGTACGGCCGGCTCTGTCCCTTCTTGTAGACAGCTTCACTTTTAAGCCTCCAGTCTAGTTTTTTGTCCATGTGAACACCCAAGGTATTTATTCTCCTCCACCACCTTCACCTCTTCTCCCAACATGCTGCTGGTACCATATCCTGTTTCTGCTGAAATCAACATCATTGTTTTATCCACGTTCAGAATGAAATTATTATTTCCACACCGTGCCACAAAGCATAAATAACACAGGGAGCTGTCAGGAAAATATGGATTCATCTCTGCTGGTATAATTGCTGCAATATTTATATTACCATTCCGCCAGTGCTGCGCAGTGCAGGTCGGCTGGCGGAGAAAAAAAAGGCTGCGACGTGTAACAGAAAATAAATTAAAATAGTGCAATGTAGCCTTTTTAAATCAGCTTTTTTTTTTAATACCTCGACCGTTTCGAAAGGTTTGTGCGAAGTCTTAAAAAACATAAAAACTCCAACGTTTAATAGACCTACGTTTAGGCCTCTTTAAAGTCTTAAGTTATGTCCAGAGATTCGGTGATGCTTCATTAATTATATTCAACTAAGTCTTGAATTTGTTAAACTAGTTCATTTGTTCGGTTAGTGCTTCTTCTTTAATCTCTTTTTTTTTTTTACAAATTCAGTGGCGCCGATTTGGTTTTACTCTCATTCGTAGTTTTTGGGTGAGGAACTCGCTTGTCATCAGTCGGTCCTGTTAAAAGGACTTTATCACCAGATGTTCAGTTTTCCCTGCCAGGACGCTCTTGACGCTTTACCGTCTGTTTCAAAACGCTCTTGATTGGCGCGGCTTTTTTTGTTTCGACTCTCCTAATCAGTAGGGCTGAACGATTTTGGAAAATAATCTAATTGCGATTTTTTTTTTTTTTCTTAATATTGCGATTTAATGCGATTTATTTATTTATTTATTTTTTTTATCATGTCTTTTTAAACATATACAAACAACAAATCATTTTGTTTCCTCGCTGTGCAGATTAGTTGCTAAAAGACCCTCAGCATCTAAACTCGGAGCAGAAATGATTGCGTTCTGCCTACGATATAAGTTATTTCAACCAAAATTGCAATTTTGACTTTTCTCTGCGTTAACCACAAGCAACAAAAATGGCGTCTAAATAAAGATGTTTGTAAACAAGGACTATTTTAAATATGAACTTTTAATGTTTCTATTGATCAGAATACTGTTCAAGAGAACAGCTTTTAGTTGATTTGGACATCAATCCATGTTGAACATAAAGTGCAACCAACAAGCAAGTCTATGTATTAAACTGATTGACCTGAACTTAATGCTATGTATGATTATATAAACTCTAAAACAAGTAATACAATTAGATTATCTCACTGCTGCAACTGTCTTCACTTCCATGTGGAGGCAAACCCACTTCAAACATTTTACCAACACCTAATGGACGTGTCTAATTCCCTAATTGTTACATAGCCAAAAATTGCAGACTCTGCGATTTGGAAATTGCGTTTTTTTTAAATCGCGATTATATTGAAAATGCGATTAATTGTTCAGCCCTACTAATCAGACAGGCGCTGTCCTGACGTCCTGGCTTTGTGCTTTTCTCCGCAGCTCCCAAAGAAACGGCGGAGGCGTCTGGAGACAAAGCCATGCCAGAGGCAGAAGGAGAGACAGTTGGAGACAGAGAAGGCGAGGAGGAGGAAGACTCGGACAGCATGGACGGCAGCGGACTGTTCTCTTTGACCGAGGACGGAGAGCGGGAGAGCGAGGGCGGGAGGCGGGAGAGGGTCAAAGAGAAAGTCAAAAGGGCGGCCAGGAAGAGAATCCGACCCGGAGGTGGCACTAATCACTCCTCCAGCTCGGACGAGGACGACGACGACGACGAGCAAAAGGAGGACGACGATGACGACGAAGACGATGATGACGACGAGGCCATGGAATCCTGGCTGGGAGCAGAGCTCTACGACCTCCGCGGCCCCACGTGGCAGGCGGTGCCGTCTCTCCGCTCCAGAGAGATCGGCAAGAACTCGCACCAGTTTGTCCGCCGCGTGTGTGGAGCCCGCGGCCTCGTCCAAAGGCTGGAGCTCCAGGGACGCTTGGAGCGGCACACCGGCTGCGTCAACACGTTGCACTTCAACCCCTCCGGCACGCGTCTGGCGTCGGGCAGCGACGACCTGCGGGTGGTGATCTGGGACTGGGCCGTCCGCCGGGCCGAGCTGGAATTCGACAGCGGCCATAAGAGTAACGTCTTTCAGGTGAGTGCTGCTGATCCGGATCGGTGATTTATGACTGTGTTATTAGCAGTTATATAATTAAAAACCAGAGGCTGAAGATCTTCACAGACAGGGTACTGTGTAGACCAGGGGGTGTCAAAGCCATTTCTATATTGGGCCACTTTGGCACTGTGAAGTCATTAAAAGTCACTTTGATTTCAGAATTTACTTTCAGTTCACATAAAAATGTAAAAAAGAAATTCACAGTAACAGAAAAGTATCACCCTTAAGCCCACTTGAACAGTTTATCTGCAAAAAAAAGTCAATATTGGGGTGAGTTACCCTTTAAACACTCTGCATTCTGCATCACTTTTTCCCTTTTTGTAAATTTCTGGGATGTTTCAGTGTGTTCTGGGAAAACAGACATTAATATACAGTTTAAAAAATAAATAAGTCAACATTCGCTACAGGAGCCACAGTTTTAGCCACTTTAAAAAGGATATATGCCTCTATTTTATGACCTAATATGCCTTTATTGGTTTTTGAGGGCCAGAGAAATTGCCTTGATGGGCCGGATTCAGCCCGCGGGCCTTGAGTTTGACGCATGGGGTGTAGACAGAAATCAATAGCTGTATATCTTCTCTCTTTGCCCTTCAATCCTCTTTCCACTTTGTTCGGGGTTGTTGCAGGTTCCTATTTAATGCCTGACAGCGGTGCAAATATCTGCAACAAACTCTTATTTTATTCTCTTTAAATGAGCTTGAAACCGTTTCAGTTTGGAAATTAAAAGATCTTTGATTTGAAACATCTGTAGGAACCCTGTAGAGAAAGGCTTGGTTGAGTTTTAATAAAACAAACTTTGTTCACACATTGTTCAGCACTGAAGGTACGCTGCTCTGAAAGAAAATAAGGGAACACTTTTTAATCGAGTATAACACCAAGGCGGTTAGATGTGTGGATTTTGCATGTGGTCAGTGCAGTAGCAGAGGGGGTTGTTAATCGGTTCTCGGCTGTTATGGTGCGACTGATATTAACCACAGGGGCGCTAAAGGGGCCACAATGAGACAAAAACAGAACGGTTTTGCAGGTGGAGGCCACAGACATTTGTTCCCTCAGTGTTTTTTTTTGTTTGTTTGTTTTTTGGACAACTTTTCAATAGTTTTGAATCTGACCAGGGTCTGTGTCACTATTGGTAGCAAGAGGCAATATCTGGACACTACTGAGGTGACACAGGCAGTGCAACTCCGGCAGTAGGACCTGTACAGGATAAGCAATTTCACCCTAACCATTCAGTAGGTATCGGGATACAATCCAATACCTACTGCCAAGTAGGTTTGCACTAGGGCTGAACGATTTTGTAAAATAATCTAATTGCAATTTTTTTTCTTAATAATGTGATTTAATGCGATTTTTTTTTCTCCAGTTTAATTTATCATGTGTTTCAAAATATATACAAACAACAAATCAATTTGTTTCCTCGCTGTGCAGATTAGTTGCTAAAAAGACCAGCAGCATCTAAACTCGGAGCAGTAATGATTGCGTTCTGCCTACAATATATTTCAATCAAAATTGCAATTTTGACTTTTCTCCACATTAACTACAAGCAACAAAAATGGCCTCTAAATAAAGATGTTTGTAAACAAGGACTATTTTAAATATGAACTTTTAATGTTTCTATTGATCAGAATATTATTCAAAAGAACAGCTTTTAATTTAATTGGACATCAATCCTCGTTGAACATAAAATGCAAAGTCCAACCAACAAGTCTATGTATTAAACTAATTGACCTGTACTTAATGCTATGTATGATTATATAAACTCTAATACAAGTAATAAAATTAGATTATCTCACTGCTGCAACTGTCTTCCCTTCCATGTGGAGGCAAACCCACTTCAAACATTTTACCAACACCTAATGGACGTGTCTAATTCCCTAATTGTTACATAGCCAAAAATTGCAGACCGCTGCGATTTGGAAATTGCGTTATTTTAAATCACGATTATATTGAAAATGCGATTAATTGTTCAGCCCTAGTTTGCTCTTACAAAGAATTTGACTTGGTGTTGATGGTGCAGACAAAAAATAAAATAAAATACAATGGATATTGTTATGGATTTCCAGTTTGACGTTCTCAGGGACTTTGGATTCAACCCTGCGTGGGTTGCTCATGTTCATCAAACGATTAAAATGATGGCACCCTTTTTGTTCCTAACCTCATCCATTCCTTATCAGGATGGATATCCTGCTGTTTTTTTGTTGTTTTTTTTTGTTTTTTTTCAAGAAAGCTCTGATGTGTTCCTTTATTTTTCTTTTAAAAAACAGTGTATTTAGGAGTTTTTAGTGATTGAAATCCAGAATGATCTCTTAGAAAAAACAAAACAAACTAACATCAGTAAGATGAGAGTAAAATGTGTTTTACTCTCATCTTACAAAAACAATAATAATAAAGTAATAATAACCAAAAACAAAAAAACGTCACGTGATTAATCTGAGTTTGCTTCTTGTCCCCTGGGCTCCAACAGGCAAAGTTCCTGCCTCACAGCGGAGACTCCACCCTGGCCATGTGCGCCCGTGACGGTCAGATTCGAGTCGCCGAGCTGTCCGCCACGCAGCGCTGCAAGAACACAAAGCGGGTAGCACAGCATAAAGGAGCCGCACACAAGGTGGGCAAGCTGGCCGGGGTTTCCATGTGACGAAAAGTTGAACCGCCTCTGGAGTAACATGCTCCTAAACCACTCTTTTTGAGTTTTCACGCCCGTTTTGGTTAATTTCTCCATCAGCTGGCCCTAGAGCCAGACTCGCCCTGTTCCTTTCTGTCAGCCGGAGAGGACGCCGTGGTGTACGGCATCGACCTGCGTCTAGATCGTCCTGCCAAGTAAGTCACTGCATGTTGGATCTTCTGGGCTTCCTGCAGAAAAGGAAAAAAAAATCGAATTTCATCATCGATTTTGTGCTAAATGTAAATATATATAAAATCTATATATTGGAGGCTTATAATATTTGCTTTTTTGTGTCCCTCTAAATACCTCTGACTTGTACTTATTTATGGGTATATCATCTTTTTAAATGGACAATCAAACAGTATGAGTGTGATAAAGTATTGCTGGTAAATAATTTCTCTTTCCTCCAATAATACTTTCTCTGCTTCTGCTTCCCGTTTCCAACAAGCTGCAGCTTAGCTGACGAGTTCTTGTAATGCGTTTGTTGCAGTTCATCTAGTTTCCGTTAAATTTAGTAATATATACTGAAATCCACATTGGGTTTCCGTTTAACCTAAAAGGATGTAAGAGTTGAAAAAGCCTAATCTAATTTTATCCCTGTTGATTTCTTATGAAATAAACACATCTGTGGTAGTGGCCTCTGTCTCCTGTGACGCTGCATGGATCAGCGGGTATCAATGATGGATAATTATCAGTGTTTGCTTTAATGCAACATCAAATCTTAAAGTAGGCTTAGATCCATAAGTTAACCAATTTAACACATTATCAACACGTTAGGGGACATTTCTAAAGCTGTGCTGCAACCCCTTTGAAACAAGATGCGGTTGACAGGTGGGGTTTACCGTTTTTCTGCCAAACGGGGCTGTAAATGAATATGAATGAAGCTCTTCCCTAGATGTTAGGCTAATGTTTTAGTTGCCCTTTGCTAGCGTTCCTTTATACCTGAGCATTCTCCTTCTGTTTTTGACAGCACCTGAGAGCACCCCCCCACCCCCGCCCCACAATTATTGCCGCCAATGGTAAAATTGTGTCAAAAGCCGTAAAATAAATATATCATCTTTTTATTGCAGTAGCATAAATTTAGAGAAATGTTTTTTTTTTTTATCTAGTTTTCTAATTGAGTCAGTTTTAATGGTGGAAATTATTCTAGTACTTAGGAAAAAATTTGAAAAATAAAACCTCAACAACAACAAACAAGTGTCATGATTATTATTACCCTGGTCAATTTCAATAAAACTAATTTAATTACTGCATTTTTGTAATCAGTCTAAAGACCTTGTAGTTGTGGATTTCCTCTCTTCCTGGGAAAGACGTATGAAAAGAGGTAAACACAAGAGAATGTGGCCTTCAAATAAAGCAGATGTCTGGATCTTCGTGAGGCAGAAAATAGCAACTCTACTATATTTGCCCAAATCTCGTGTTACATTGAAGATCCAAAAGTTTAAAACACCTGGAACCAAAAACCTCGATGAGGGTTCAGGCTTAACGCCGCGCTCTGTGATCTAGATGGCGAGGTAGCAGGGTCCAAAAATAACACTCGCCAGACGCCAAATGTGAGTTAATTTTCCTTTTTGGCGAGTAAATTTTGGAGCGCTAGCTGCCACATGGCGAGTAAATGTTTACACCAAATAAATTGTGTTTTTTCAGTCATCATTTGGGTAGATGCTTGTTTATGTTCCTCTGCTGTCAGCTCGTATGACAAAAAAACGCAAACCTACACAAACATTCTCACATGTGACGTGAGAACGACAACTTTGTCATGTCCGTTTGCTAACAGCTAGCATTTAGGCTAATTACGTAGCGGGATTATGTGGAGATATTTAGCAGGAGTCAGACAGACTTGTGATTCAGGAGGTTAATTTCAAACATAGTGGGGTAGGTAAAAAAAAAAAAGAATCTCCAGTGTGAGAGGATGCTACTGCCAAATAAAGATGAGTAGATTTGAAGTATGCGTGCGAATATTTTGCAGGAGTAGCAACAGCAGCACTGTATTTTGTTTGCAGTTTATTTGCTGAAGCTGATTTTTTTCTTTTTCTTTTTTTTGTTTTCTTTTTGCTTCTTTGTCTCCCTTATGTGATGTGTGGCAGTAAACTGGTGGTTGTAAAGGAGGGCGATAAAAAAGTTGGGCTGTATACCATCTTTGTCAACCCAGCAAAGACGCAGCAGTTCGCAGTCGGTGGGAGAGATCAGTATGTGAGGTACGAGGCTCCACTGGCGCTTGATGTAAAGGAAGAACTCTGAATATGACGTGATGTTTGATCTGTCAGACATTTTTTTTCCATCTTTCTTCCTTCCTTGTTTCATTCTCTGAATTTTTTTATTTTTTTTTGTAGAATCTATGACCAGAGGAAGATTAATGAAAATGAAAACAACGGCGTACTGAAAAAGTTTTGTCCTTCACATCTGGTGTCCAGCGAGTCTAAAACCAACATCACCTGTCTGGTGTACAGTCACGACGGCACAGGTGAAAGCTACACCTCTACCTCGATTTTTACTTGTTTCATCCGTCAGTCGGGTTGCTGATGTTTCCGCTTACTTGGCCAGTTTGACATATATGTCAGATGGACTGTGGCAGCCTGACCTGTTGTTACTCAAAGGTTTACGTGTTTGTCTTTGCAGAGAGACAATGAGATTAGATTGGGCATCAGCAGCACACGTTTATCAGCGTTTAGGCTGAGCTTATCGAGCAATGGTCAAAAGTTCAGCTGTCCTCAGTACCTGTTGAACACATTATTCAGGCACCAATAGGAAAAGTAGGGGATTTGATTGGAGGATTTTCCAGGTCTGGATAGGAATGAAAAAAGAAGACAGTGGGGGAAAAAAATAGTTTGTTTTGTTTTACTTTATTTCCTCTTTCCCTCCCTTTGTCTTTCCTCCCTCCTGCCCATCCTTGTCCTATTTTACTTTATGATTATTTTTTTCTGTCCTTTCATTAATTAATTCTCTTCTTCCTCCCTTATAAATAATAAAATACAATAAAAAACATTCCTTCCTTCCTTCCTTCCTTTCCCTCCTTCCTTCTATTTTTTCTTCCTGCGTCCTTCCTCTCCTTCCACCTTCCATAATATCCTTCATTATCCATTTCACACCTCCCTTGAATTTTTTTGTATCATTCCTTCCTCTGTTTTTTCTATCCTTCTTTATGTCCTTTGTTCCTTTCTCCCTGGGCTAGGGAGGGTATGTCCTGTCTTCACCGAGTCCTCCTTCCTTCTTTGTGTTCACCCTTACCCCCCCCCCCTCCTTCCTTAAATCTTCTACCTGTTCATGTGTCTTTTTTTGCTCTCTTTTTATTGTTTTTATTTTTTCAGTCCTTCATGTTGTTCTTTCCTTCCCTATGTCATAATTCCTTGTTTTTTGTCCTGCCTTCCTTTCTGTATTTTTCAAAGTGGAACAGGCTGCGCTCCCAACAACAAAACCTCCTTGTCAAGTTTTATAATCTCTATTTTAAAATGGAAACAAAGAAATGAAAACTCTGCATATTAGCCTGTAGAAAAGTGAAGAATTTCAACACGTGGAAAGTGTTGCAACACTTAAATCACTTTTCATCTTTTCAGAACTCCTGGCAAGTTACAACGATGAAGACATCTACCTGTTTGACTCAAACCACAGCGACGGGGCGGACTATCGCAGGAGATATAAGGGACATCGCAATAATGCCACAGGTATTTATTTTTGCCGGTAAAGCAGCATTTTCCAGTATTTCAGAGATGCACCAAGAAAAATCATCTGAATGGAAACGTCTGATTTTCTTTCTCAACCAGCCCTGATCAACCTGTCGGAAACACACACAAAAAATCTGACCAGTAAAAAGAAAAACACAAAATCATCACACGGTCACACTAACAACACTTAGCTGTGGGAGCTGCTGTTGGAGGAAAAACATGCATAGTTAGTCAGTTTCAGTGAAAATTGATGCAGAACTTTTGTAAAAAAAAAAATCTACAGATGCTGAAACAATAAAATTTCAACTCTAAAAATGTTTCATTTTAAATAATAGTGAAATCCTTTAACTGCAGAGCTGTTTAACATAGACTGCTCACTCTCTCAAACACACGTTGATGTCGCCTCTCGACAAGATCAGTCAGTCAATCAGAAAGACTTAAAGTGCCGCTACAGTTACAAGCGAAGAATAAACAATTTACCAATCTAACACATTTCACTAACTCAGAGCTCGGTTACTAAGTTGAATGCAGCAGTTATTTAATTTGACTGAAAAATTGATGTGATGTGTAAACGTCTATGTTTTTAGGTTTGTTTTTTAAAAAAAATTTTTTGAAAATACCAATAATCTCTCATGTAAACTGAGTAAATGTGATGCAAGGGATTCTATTTAGTTGCTTTTTATTTGTGCAGATTGTGTTTTTGTAAAATGTTAAGATGGGGAAATTTTGAGATTATCCAGAAAGGTTGTTAAAAGCTGTATGGGCAGCGCTCTAAAATTGGACAGAAAAATCTTATCTGCCTTAATATGATTGAATTTGACTTTTTAAAGTGCCTCGAGATTACATGTTTTATGAATTGGCACTATATAAATAAAATTTAATTGAATCCCCCCCAGCCCTTCCCAAAGTGTATAAAATGAGGCAGCCATTTTGAGTTCCCTTCAAGCTCTGCCCCTGACTCTGGATCACTTGTGTTTCCCAGTGAAGGGCGTGAACTTCTACGGGCCCTGCAGCGAGTTTGTGGTCAGCGGCAGTGACTGCGGTCATATTTACCTGTGGGACAAAAATTCTGCTCGTATCGTCCAGTTCATGGAGGGAGACCGAGGAGGCGTGGTGAGTTGGAACAGGGAAGTGCCGCCTTTAACAGGCTGTGGATGGAGATCAGAAAACACCACGTTAGTTAGGCAAAACTACTCTTTATAATTCTGCTGAATTTTGACATTTTTATTGAAGTTTGGCTCTTGTATACAAATTGCGTCCGTCCCTCCCCTTTAACTTTAGGGTTTTTTGACATTCTGTGATTGTCTGCTGTGTGATTTCCGAAACAAGCCCTGACATTAACTTTGGTAACTCCAGGTAAATTGTCTGGAGCCGCACCCCCACCTGCCAGGAATGGCCACCAGCGGGTTGGACCATGATATTAAGCTGTGGGCGCCCACAGCAGAAAACCCCACTGGACTCAAGGGCCTGAAAGAGGTACTGATTCCTGCCTCTTTACGTGCATCCAGTGATAAATGTAATGGTGTTTTTGTCTTAAAGCGGGGCGTCCCACTCCGGTTCTGGAGGGACGGTGTCCTGCAGCATTTTGGCTTCGTTCCCACGACGGGCAAATGTGACCCATATCCAACTTTTTCATGGCAGTGTGAACGAACCTATTCCGATCTTTTCACCCCAATAAAATATGATTTATGCCTCTGCAATATATGGTACAAAATCGCATACGTATCAGTTTTTAAAGTGTCCTCAGTCTGGACGGTCATGTCGTATTTCACCCGTCTTTTACGTCACATGTCCCGGTTCTCACTAAACGTCCTCAGCAGCAACAGTCACGGCTCCTCAAAACGGCGTTGTTAATAGCTGGGCTGTTTTCTTACCTTCATGGTTTTATGATGTGGTCTTAATGTCGGCACCAATTACTCAACAACTTCCACTACTGTGTTTTTTTTTTTTTAATTGAACACTTCTGGTAACAATTATATCGGTCACTGCTTCCATAAACGGGACGCTGCTGCGCGACGGCTACCCTCTCCTTCTGCTCTCGGGTCGTGAAGCGTTCAGTGGTTTGAACGACGGCGCAACCAAAAAGTCAGAGTTGAGCATTAAGACCTGCAGTGTGATCGTAGCCTTTGATGCGTTTCCTCCTAATTACATGTGAAGGAGGGGATTGAGTCGTCTGATTAAGGTTGAAAAGTTGCAGGACACCGACACCTGGAGGAATGGACTAGGACACCCCTGGTTTAAAGTGACCATAAGATTGAAATGTATTTAAACATAATATATGAAGAGCTTCTCTGAGTTTTGGAGACTTTTCATTCTGCTACTAGGATTCTCATCTAGCCTGGAGCCAGTTGTTTAAAACTATTTAATTTAGCTCTGACTGTAAATGTTGGTACGTTTAGGCCAGTAAGTTGTTCTTAATAGAGCTACAATATATTATCAGTCTGTAATTATCATAATAATATCAATGTGTACAATACTGCAATTGCAATTAGCTTCTCGTGGTCATATTTTGTAGATTATTAACAGTCTGCATGCAAAATCCATCCAACTGGTCTGTTGGATGGATTTTTTTCTCTCTCTCTCTGCATTTCATGCAAACTGTGATACAGATTTGGTGATCAAGATGCTTGAGCTCATGAAAAGTGGTGGGAAATTTGAGTGAGTGGAAACAAAAGAAGAGATTTTATAATGTGAGTCATCTGGGATTCGATCAGGAAGATTAGCTTCCTGGTCGCTGCTCTTGGCGATCATTGGAGGGCGTCATGTCAAGATATTAGATCTTGTCAGATAAGAATACATTAAAGTTTTCCTGCTGGTATATAATCAGTTAATTAAAATGAGTAAGCTGTTTTAACATTTTTGTTCTACTGGATTCATCATACAAAATGTGGATTTCCTAAACTGCTCCTGCCTGATTGGGGTCATAAATAATAATTTTTTATAGGTTTTATAAGGTTTTTGCATAGGCCTGTTTGTGGCAAAATAATTTTTGTTCAAACTGGAATGAAGCACCCCCTATATGGGAAATTAAAGGCTTTTTTTTTTTTTTTGTAATAGTACAATAAGTGAGTACCTACAGCTTTACGTGGTAACTTTTCCTTACACAGCGTTGTGTCTGTCACAAAATCCCTAGCAAAAATATTGTTTGACAAAATATGTAAACTCAAATTTCTTTCTTTTTTTTTTTTTTATTGCTGTAAAGCTGATGTTGTTCTGACGTTTTACAATTTTTGCAGCCCAACTGATCTCTTGTGTTGTCAAAAGGTGATGAAGAAAAACAAGCGGGAGCGTGATGAAGACAGCGTGCGTCATGGCGACCAGTACGACACCCAGCTGCTGTGGTTCCTGATGAGGCACATGAGAAACAGACGACCTCAAAGGGTAAACCCGCTGACGCAGCATCTCTGCATTCTCAAACACTGCACTGGTTTACCTGTTTTTAGGAACCAACATTTCCACACAATGCCCAACTGTAGATTAAGACTACAGATTTAAATGGTAATAACGGTAAACGTTTGTGTCCATTGCCTGACACAAAATAAAATATAATATGTGCATTATAAAGTATACAATCTATATAAAAAAGTGTCCCCTGCCAGCATGTAATATAAGTAATAATAAAATTAATCCTATAGTAGTTATATGTTTAGATTTTATCTGAAGGTAAGTATTGAATGCCTAAATTAGGTCTAAAAAAACATTAAAATTTAATTTTTATTTTTGGTGGAACATTTCTCATTTAGATTATGGTTATGTTTATTAAAATGCTTATTAGTAAAAAAAATAATAGCATTTTTGACACTCCTAGCTTTGTTTACATTTTATTTATTTGATTACAAATAAATTTCAGGACAAAGATACATAACTTGATTAGTTTGTAACATGGGAGGAAAATGTGTTGCCCAGATCAAATAATTAACCAGAATATTAGAACTAAATGAATTTGATTAAAAAGATTATTAGTGGTTGCCTATCTTTGTTTAGCGGTACTTTTTAGGTTGCTTTGAACCCTAAATGTCAAATTTGGCTGTTTTTAAAAGGTTAAACATTTAAATAAAATTGATTTTCATTAATCGGTTAACTAAAACCATTAATATATTAACTACAGAAACTAGTGTTAGCGGAGGACCTGCATTAGAGAACATTTTATTTAGTGTTATGCTGGAAATGCCAAATTAAGCTGCTAATAAATAAGCATAAAGTTAAATAAACGTCTAAAGAGTATCGATCGGATAAAACTGCTCTTGATTGTCATGAGTTAATTGAAAATTGAGTAGTAATCAGCTTTAAAAAAAAAAAAAAAAAAAAAAGAAAGAAAGATGGTAGCAAGGTAGCATTTGGGTAGCCGCGCCGTACGGAGGATCGTATCCCCACAGCGAGGCGTTTTCTGCCCATTTGCTTAACGATTACTTGTCAATAAAGGCCACTGGTGCCACAAACGCCGTTTTGGAACAAACACAGACAGATCGGTGGCAGCACGGTTTTGTTTAGCACACATAACCCCGGCGATGCTTTCCTCCGTCTCTATCCAGACTCGCCGTGAGGGAGCAGACACAGACACCGACGAGTCCTGGAGCTCTCCGGATTCCTCGGACGAAGATGACGGCGGTCCCGACCACGTCCAGTGCATGTCGTCCTGAGCCACAGACAGAGACACACACACACACACACACACACACACACATACATATACAGACATTTACACAATCTATTGCCCTTGAGTTGATGCACATAGGCTAGCACTATCCACACACCGGCACGAGCCACAGACGCATTTACCTGAACATACTATACTGTTGAAGCAGGGCGGCGGAGGTGCTCGGCGCCCCGTTTTCCTGGCAGCGGCGACTCTCGACTGCGACACTTCCAGAATTTTACTGCGGGAATTTCGTGCACAGAGGTCTAGTGAGCGCCCGCGACCCTTTGAACCACTCGGCCGCGCCCCCGCTGGTCAGCGCGTCGTAGACTCAGAAAAGATGCGTGGCAAGAGGCGCGACAAACCTGCTGCATCCGACCTGTAGTGAGCTTTACATCACCAGCAGACCCATACCCTCAATCCGGGTTCCACAACTCCTGCTCTCGAAGGAGGGTTCAGCAGAAATGACCGCTGACGGCGCGTACCCCCCCCTAAACCTCCCCTAAATGTGACTCCCTTTGAGATTCAGTGTATGGGGTAAGCTCTGCTTTACTCCAGACTCTCCCTAGTTGTGTTTTTCTTTTTACTCTGGAGCAGCTTGAGGTGGTAGTTTTCATTTTTCACGTAATTATCTTCATCTTCTCCTCCTCGTTCTCATCACTGCTGGTTGCACTTTGAATCAGGGACGATTTGGTGTGCTTACAGACGAAATGTGCGCTTGTGTGATGATGATGATGATGACTATGATGGGGGAGCAGCTATCGTCTTGTATTTGTCATAGGAATCGCAGCAGCGGAGTTTAGCTCATCTAATTTCTTTTGTCCCCTTTGAGACGGGATTATTTTGCACTTGAGCGTTTGACCGTGGGGGGGGGGTTGGTTTCCTTCGCTTCCAGCGGCCTTCCCTCCGCTTCCTCCTCCCTCTCTCTCCAAACAGAAACACGTTTAGGACAGGAAGCCTTTAACTGTCCTCTCGGTGAACACGACAAACGGGAGGTAAACAGGTGAATAGAAAAAAAGATGGATTTTTAGTTCTGTTGAGGGTTGTGTTTACCCCCTCCTCCTTTTTCTTTTTTTAAAGGGCCAGAAGTTATTTGCGTGTTTTTTTTTTTTTTTCAACCTTCTCCTTTGACATAATTGTAAACATGCATCTTATTTGAGCATCAAGAGTGAATCCATCAAACATTTTGCAGAACGTCTAAAATTAAAGACGCTCTTCAGACAAACGCCTGAACCGGGTTTTCGGTTTTTCTTGCACTCGGAGTCGTGTCGGCGCCGTCTGAACGCTGGCCGAAAGACGAGGGACGGAGAGAGCGGCGGGGTCGGTCTGCTTGCCAGTCAGTTGCTGCGTGAAAGCGATAAAGTTAAGCTTTTCTCATTTTCTATGAGAACTGTAGTTAATTGAATTCATATGTACATATATATAAATATATATTAGAACTGTAAAAAAAAAAAAAAAAAAAAAACTTAAGCAAATGCTGTTTGACTTTAAAAAAAAAAAACGGAAAAAATAGTCAAAACATTTGATTGGTATTGATGCAGAGATTTATATTCTATACTGTACCGAGGACAAAATACTTTTAAAATCCACAAAAGAAAAAGTTGACGTGTTTTTTTTTTTTTTTTTTGGTTTGTTTTTTCCTTTTCTTGACATGAACAGCTGTCATTTAAGTATTCAAAAGTGTATTCCTCCTGTTCAGGATTGTTCACATAATTATTCCATGTTTTCAAACAGTTCTATCCAGATTGTCCCACGTGCTATTTTTTTTGGCATCTCGCATACATAGCAAAAGAAAAGGCTTTGATTAAACTATTTTCCCCACGTCTGCCTAATATTGCATTCTACTGGTTGATTTGGAAATATGTACAATTTGTGCAATAAACGAAAAGATGATGCGCTTGAGGTTGTCTGTTTTTTTTTTTTCCCCCAGAACAAAAAGTTTTCAGCGCCCTCTGCTATTGTCATCACTGGAAAACACATACAGAGAAAAACACTTTGCAATAAACAAATTTTATTGCAGTATTGGCGCCTTAATTGAGCCGCTGGTGAGTTGATAGATTTTTTTTTTCGTGAGAATTTTATGCCCTCTGAATGAACGTAACATTGACAGTTTTTGACAATTTTGCCACTGCGATAAAAAGACGAGTTTATTTTGAGGCTTCCTAGAAATCTTTGCTGTATCTTTGCTGTAGCTTTGCTGTAGCTGCTAATAATATAAATATAACTTTTGTCAGTGTGATTATGGAGGATGTATTTTACCTGCTGCAAATGGTTTTGTTTTACTTTTTACTGGGTTGATATTTATCACTTGAAATGGGGGGGGGGGGGGGGGAACACAGGAATTTGGAAAATATCTAAAGTTGTTACATATGATTTCTTGGTATTGTTCTATTTTTTTGTATCTAAAATGCAGTAAATGCACAATATTACCAAATGTATTTGCTCACCCATCCAAATGATCAAAATCATGTTTTCCAATCACCTCCATGACCAAAGGAGACTAAATTTAAGCACCTTGGTTGTAGACTGTTTCTACATTTGCTCTCTGTGTTGGATGCAACAAGTCCAGTCGTGAAATGTCCTTTTAAATATTTTAGTCCACTGTCAGTGGTGTTATGTCACGAGGGGAAGCAATTGGGAATGACAACATCTCAGCCATGAGGTGGTGTACCATGTAGACTGATGGAGCAGGCTCAGCGGATGCTGAGGCGTTAGTCTCCAACTTTCTGCAAATCTCAGGAGTGACAAATGGCGCTTCTCCACCTGGACATCTGATGGATGAGTCTGGGTTTGGTGGTTGCCTAACTGTATCGAGATGAGTGCAAAGTTTGGTGGAGAGGGGATTCTCAGGAGCTGTGCTTGTCAACAATTTCTGCTCCCAACCCTGTGGGATCTGGAGACGGCCCCCTGCTTTGTGCTCGGGTGCACCGTTGGAAGAGCCAGGTCCATACAGACATGGATGAGAGTTGGTGTGTGGATGACCTTGACTGGCCTGCAGTCCTGACCTCAGCCAGATGGAACAGCTTTGGGATGAGTTAGAGCAGAGACTGAACGGAGAGCCAGGCCTTCTTATCCAACATCGATGTCTGACCTCACAGAGGTACTGCTGGAAGAATGGTCCATAAGTTCTATAATTAATTCAAAAGCCTTTTTCAGAAGAGCTGAAACTGTTATAGCTGCAAACGTTATATTGAGCCGTACGGATTAAAGGGATGTCACCAGTAAAAACAGGTGAGCAAGCAAATACTTTTGGTAACTTTTGACTGTAATTAGTGACCATTAAAGTCTGGCTTAAAATAAGATCTTCCACTCACAGAGGGCTTAATCAGAAATCACAAAAAAAAAAAAAAAATGAAAAGCTAATGTGGGAGCCTATTCCAGTTTGCTTTAAAGGGTTCTCAGTTAGCAAATACTTGTGAAGTGGAAGAAAGACGATTTTAAAAATATTTAACAAATCTGAAAAATGTTGCCTGTGTCTCCTGTGTTATAAATCCACCTTTTGCTGAAGTTACAGCTGTAAGTTTGCAGGCTGCACATCTACAGCTTGTACTTTAAAGAACATTTTATTTTTGCTCACTTTGTAAAAAATTAAAGCTCAGAGTAGATAGAGCCTTAGTGAACTTTAACTTTTGTGTTCTTCCCCGCTTGTCAGCTGGACTTAGATGATGGATGGGCTACGTCAGTCATAATTCTGTAATGAAAATTTCATTTTTTTTTTTTATTTATTACCTGAAAGGAGTTTATGGGAAAGACGAAGGCATTTTGGTCAGTCGCCACTCGATACATTTAAAAAAAATACTGGAGGACATTGTTTGAATTTAAAGGTTTACAACAGGATAAATGCTGTAGTCGAATGATGGTGTAAATCCCTTATCTGCCTCATTTCACCAGAGAATCATATAAATTTTAGTTTTAAATTTTATTCAAGTCTGAGAGGAAAAATCAAACAAACACTCAAAAAGCTGCACCAAATCTGTGCTTTTGATCAGGAAAAAGGACATCCTCATCCAACACAAACCCAAAGATCTGGCCGTGTAACTTCAGAAGCAGCAGACTGGAAGGAAACTACAAACCTAAAAACAGATTTTAGACGCAAACTACACAACATCCATATTTCATAACAAGATTCTGCCAACGGTCACGCCATCTCACTCATACCAGATAAAAAGATGCTGCTGTAAGACGAGCACAGAAGGAACTTTGGCAAAGACGGGGTTTTTACAAATCCAAACAGACAATCATGTTTTTTTTTTCTTTACAAACAATACTTTTTTTCTGAATGAGCCGACTGTACAAAGGTTTTTTTGTAGTCCATTTTTTTGCAGGTTGTAGTCTGTTTGCATCTTCTGCATGTGGGAGCTGGGATCAAACATGTCCAATACAATCTACAACACCTTTGTGCCAGTGGAGGCACGATCCTCTGCTTTCAGCGGGTTCTTCTTGGTTCAAACAAGCACAACTCACACCAACAAGGAGCAGAAACCCGAGCGCAGCTTCTTATTCCTTGAACTCCAAAAACTGCTGCAGTCTTTTTCGGTGTTCTCCGGACATCTGGACAGCGCTGAAAGCCGAAAAAACAACGTTATTAGCAATGTAAAGAGTGCACCTATACCTGTATTATTCCTTTCAAATCCAAAGCAGCATACTTTAAATGACTCCCGAAGGTGGTGGTTATCCTGTAAATGGCGGTCTTGAGCGTGGCTCTGAGAGCAAAGCGCAGCGTTTTGAAGGCGAAGTCCTCCATGCTGTTGGTGGACCTGACGGGTTTACTGGACGCGTGGGGCAGCTTGAAGTGTCGATCCACAGCCTAAAAATGAAAAGGGAACAACAGATACTAGTCTGTGCAACCTCTGGAGCTGTAATCTGGCAGCGGCGCAGTGATCTTTATTAGCCTGAGAATATTTCATTGAACCAAGGATATAATCAAGAATGTTAACTCAACACTGGACACATTAGAAAAACAATGCATTTTATTTAAACTCCAGTACTTCATTTAAACAACAATTTAAACCCTTAAACCACATGTCCACTGGCTCACACTGGTCATTTACCTGCATAAACCATCACATTACTGGATTTCAATCATACAGGCGGATACACTGAACTTCCTGTAAAAACTTAATCTGAGCTGGTCGTTCTATTTTGTACTAAAGTCTTAGTTTTCCAACTCCAGGTTTGTCCAAATGTGCAGCCTGGGGCCCATCTGTGAATTATTTTTCTGAGCACCTGCCCTCGGCTCAATAATGGAACTAATTTGCTCCCCCAACACAGCTGGTTGATGCAGATGGACCCTTGGGAAAAATTTTAAAAATTCAGTGAGATTTTCACCAAAAAATGTAAATCTTGTTAAAATTAAAAAAGTTTAATGGGACACAGAGTCAATATCATAAGATCCCATAACTCACTTAGCATGTAGGTCAGTTTTTATCTCTTCTGACCAGAGATGCTTCTTCCACATGTTTGCAGTGGCCCCTAAATCAGTAGTCCCCAGCCTTTTCTGCATGTCAGGCCTTTAAGGTTGGGTGGATAAGTACAAGAATACAAAATGGCATGACCTGCATAAAAACTGTGCTATTTCCTAAATATAATAATATCAAAATAGCAAAAGTAAAGTGCATGAAAATATTCACGCCACTATAAAGTTGAATCAGTGGGAGCCCTGAGCTTGCTTCAGCGTGGCTTTCTCCTTGCAGCCCTCTCCATAAAGGCCAGGCACATGTGGCTGTTGTCCTACTTCTCTGCAGCTCCTCCAGAGTTACCGCGACCTTCTTGGCTGCTACTCTGATCAATGCTATTCTTTCCAACCCACCAGTGTAGTTGATCGGCCGCATCTTTGGTGGGTTTGAAGTTGTGCCAACACCCCTTGATCTTTTTATACATTATTTAAGCTTCAAAGAACTCACCTTATAAACGACCCACTTCTGTTTAGTTTTGCTGAGACAAAACAAAGGGCACTTTCCTGATCACCATCACCAACGAGACAGACGTTTTGCACCAAACATTATTCTCACAGATACCCACCATTAAGTGCATTTACCTTGTAATTAATGTAAGCTGCTAAGCTACAGTAAACCATGTCAACTTACCTCTTGTAAGTGCAGCATGGAGCTGAGAATGCTGGGTAATGTAGTCTGAACAACCCCAAACTGGTCCTCTGTGAAGGAGGCTTGCACAAGGTAAGACAGCGCTGCAGGGTGGATGCAGGAGAACATGATGAACATGTTGGACTAACGCGCTTCATCTGACAGACACAGAACCAGAGACGCCTCCTCCTACCTTCTAGCGCCCAGATGTGAGCCTGGCTGTCAGCGAAGAGAGCCTGACTAGAGGCTTCTGGAAGCTGCAGGACGAGATATTAAGTCAGTGAGCGTTTGCTTCAGGGCTTAACCCCGACTAACGAGACTCACACAGCTTCTCAGATCAGTACTGGTACCATGGGGACAATGAGCAGAATGCTGCTCCTTTTCAATTAGGATTTTAGTGGTTAAATAAACGGCTTACTGTTAAATTACAGTACTGTATTTTTCAGACAATAAGGCACGCTTAAATTCCTTACATTTTCTCAAAAATTGATGGTGCGCCTTACATATGATTACCGTCATGCAATGCGCTCAAAAATCTGTTAAAATGTTTAACTACGACTTTGGTAAGGAACAAAGCCGTTCCGCTCAATGGACATTCAGAGCGTTACGGTACACTCACTACCTGATCGGACCCCTGAGCCGTCTACAGTACTGCCTGACTGTAATGTTGAAACTAGAAGGGCATTCATGTAAAGACCCCCACATTCTCGGGCGTACTTCACTCCGCCGACTCTGTGCATTCAGGTACGTGCAGAACTCAATTTTTACGAATGCATACACAGTGTCACACTATAAACTTCTTGGAGGCAAGAAGTCTTTACATTGAACTGTTTTATATGTGACACCGAGCTTGATACATGGAGCTGCTCCAAGCAGGCGGTAACAAGGACGCATGGCATCGCAGTCCCTCTCTGTTCTTCCTGACAGGTGGGAGCCTGCTGGAAAAGAAACGGTTCTAGGTGCTCAGCTAGCTAATCACAAATTTTACCATGCGTTACGCCACTTCATCCCACTGGCAGAAAGTCTGGGAATTATAGGAATTTGCCACAAGAAATGTAAGCAACAGTACGCTCGACTATGAAGGTAAAACATCCACAGAAAGTCAGGCAGAGTACACCAAGCTCACAGTATGCGTACAGTACGCCCGAGTATGTGGGAGCCTTTAGGCAGACTGCGCTCCGAGTAAAGGCTAGCAACAATAAACCTAGTAAGCTAATTCAACATAAAAGTTACGTTTATTTTGGCCTTATGTTAGAAACAGGGCAGTGTAGTCCAACTTCTCCATCCTCCTGACAGAGAGCTGTGTACGTGAAGGGGCAGAGTGATATCACACACTTGGGAAGAATATTTAGTGCGCCTTATGGTCTGAAAAATACGGTAAGCTTCACAAGCGCCTCTGGACACTACAGGTGCATCTCAATAAATTAGAATATCACTGGAAACCTAGTTTATTTCAAGGTTTCAGGTCAACGTTACCTTTCCAGGTCTATTACCTAATCGACTTTCCAAAACAAAGTGAACATCTTTTTGTCTTATTTAAACGATCCCATGTCATTTCTGCATCCAGGTGGTCTCTCCTGCATCATAAGGCAGCGTTTTGTCCCATACATCAACATAAAAACCTGCGCAGGCAAAGCTCGGGGCAGGTGGCCCAGTTTAAACCCACTAAGAGTTTCCATTTCACAGCGTTGCTCCAGATTAAAGTGCTTTTGAGAAGATGCCAGACAGTTGAAGAGAGAGCAGTTTCCTGTGACTGAGCAGAGTTGTGTTAGCGCTTTACAAAGGGCAAGTTCTTTCAACGTTAACCGAGGATGTTCTCTGAAGCAGGTATTCACAGACCTAACTTGTAACAAATAGATTCATTGAAAGGCATTCTTCTCTACAGTCAACATTTCAGCTAACGTTATTAAAATGCATTTTTAAAGAATGTTTAAAACGTGCTAATATTAGTTTGTCAGACTCCCAGTGTTACAATATAGAGTAGACCAGGCATGTCCAAAGTGCGGCCCGGGGGCCATTTGTGGCCCCTGGACTCATTCTGGGTGGCCCCCCAACAGCATTTCAAGAAAGATTTGGTCCAGGTGGCTGATGCAGATGGAAGTTTTTTAGTTTTTAATTAGGGCAAAATTATGACAGAAAAGTAAAAAGCCTACAATTGAAAATGTTAAGTTCAACACAAAGTATTCATCTTTAAATAAACACACTTTTG
Source organism: Fundulus heteroclitus (assembly GCF_011125445.2). Taxonomy (NCBI): domain Eukaryota; kingdom Metazoa; phylum Chordata; class Actinopteri; order Cyprinodontiformes; family Fundulidae; genus Fundulus; species Fundulus heteroclitus. The sequence goes on along the minus strand of NC_046366.1, from coordinate 26,523,519 downwards.
GCATTCTCTTTAATTTCATAGTAACATCTATTCAGTGACATTTAATTACTCAAATGCAAACTTTGGTGCCTTAAATCTGCTTTGAATTTAATTATTAAAATTGGCTAATTACAGCAAGTGTTTTCAAAGAACAACTGAGCCAAATATTGTTCTTATATGGCTTAACCAATAAGAGTCAAATAAAATTATTTAAAATAATTTGCAAGCGGGACGACCATCTTTTAATATGACAAATGAGCAAAGCCCTTTTTTACCTTTTAAAAAAGGTATTTTGTAGAGCAGGTAAAAAAATTTACATAATTTCTTGGGGTTTTAAAAAAAATAATTGTGGGGTTTTTTTTGGCCCTTGAGTTCCTTTAACTGGACAATTTTGGCTCCTGTACCGAAAAGTTTGGATACCCCTGGAGTAGACCAACGAACAGGGATAAAAATCATGTTTACTTAACTTGCACTAAATCCAGGGGTGTCTGAGATTGTTACCGTTGAAGCTCATGTCCTGAATACGTGTCGGTGTGTGAGAGGGCTCTTGATGCGCCGTGGTCCCAACCTTTTGATCTGCCTCAAAACTACTGAAATGACTTAGATGGAAATTCACATTTAGATTCACATTTTTTTGGCCACATTTTAAAAGTTTGCTCAAATTCGCATGAGAATTGGATGGAAACATGGCAATTAACTCGCCAAAAAAAAAAAAAAAAAAAAAAATGCCTGCATGGTCTGAATAAACTTGCTAAATTGTCTGAGTTATCCAAGATGCTATCGGCCGTAGCGAGCTGCTAGCGCTCAATCACACATTTAGATTTGTATTAATGCCGGGATTGCTGAATAGAGCAGCAGCTGCTATTTTACTTCACCATCAGCTGAAGTGCTAACTCAGGAAGTGACATCACTGCGCCGTTTGTCCGTTCGTTGGCCATGTTATGAACCCATAAACGTTTTTCCCAACATCTTGACAGTCCAACCCTTTCCATTCAGTCACTGTGATGGCTGGTTAGCAACATTTAGAGTCAATTATCCATAACTAATGATTGCTAGTTCAGCAAAAACTATTTTAGAAACAACTAATAGAGTTTTAGTTTCTCTTCTGCTTTGTGGGCTGGTTGTTTGAACACCTAGCAACTGTTGCTCTTGGAGACCAACCTTGGCTCTTACACATCGTTATTCACACTGATCTGTTATACTGCATAGTTTATTTATTTCAGTTTTATTCTTATTTGTTCCTTTTTATCCCCCCACTGTTTATTACTTTTCCCTTTTCTTTTCATTTTACTTTATTTAAATGTCAATAGCCTAGTCAGAGTTTCTTGATTAAAGTATTTTTTTAATGGAAGTATTTTGTTAATAAATTCTTTAGAAAAAAAAGTTTGTGTTTATTAGATTTGTGCAGTTCTTGCTGTTTGAAAACACCAGAGCGTAAATTAACTCTTTCTTCTTATTCTGTAATATCACATCTCACCCAACCGACAGGTTTTTATAAAACTGACTGAAACCAAAAGCTGCTTGGTTATTTATTCCCAATAACCAGATAATGCCCCAACTTATTTGATTAAAATTACTAACTTTGTTCATAAGTGTTATTCATATCCAAACTAAACCTTAAATATTTATTGAGATGCACCTTTAAAGAAGGTATATTTTATTCCTCCAAAGGTTATGGTGGGCTCTAGGGTTCAAAATATGACAAAATGAGTATTTTATAGCAATTCAAATATTTTTTTTTGTTTTTTGAGTACTGTTTCTTAGCAGTTGTATAAGTCGTCTTAGTCGGGTTTTCATTTATACACTCACAGCTGTAAATTCAAGGGTAGTCAGCTGGACACATGTCTGTAGGCTACATTACATGCAGCACTAATTAGAGGAAGAAGCATAAATCTCGGGAGACAAAGTACCACCGATTGTGCGACGCCGACAGATACCTGGCACTACAAAAGTCCGGACGTGATTAGAAAAGCAAAGTTTCATCAATACTTGATAAGCACAAATAACACAGGTTTCATCATCAAGCAAGAGTTTCAAAGCGCATGTTACATGACTCCTTAATCCAAGCTTTCAAGGTAATTAGCCAGGCTCAGTGTTACAGCTAGATGGAAAAGAGCTACATTAGTAATGCCGGGAAGATTAGGCCCAGAACCAGAAGGTAGATTAGTGATTTGTTAGAGCCAAACGAGCATCTACGGTGTCAGATGAGAGCATGCAGCGGCACCTCGGTGTTCATGCACGTGCTTCACACGTCCTTACCTTGTTAAACAAATACATTATCAGCACCCGCTTTGCCATGAAATTTTTAACCTGAACGAGACAATTAAGTGCAGAAGTGTTTTGATATTACACAGATAATAGCGATAACACCTAGTTCTCATGTCAGACTATTATTTAAGGTGGAGCCGTACTTCCAGCAAAAAATAAATAAATAAATACATGTTTGGATAAAAAACTGCTGCTAGGCTCCTCAAACATTTTTCTGACACCCCTCACATTTTCTGTAAATACTGGATTATATCTATTCATGGGACCACACTGGAAATATGATCACTTTCATACAATATAAAACAGGGGTGTCAAACATACGGCCCACGGGCCGGATCCGGACCGCCGAACAATTTAGTCCGGCCCTGTGGCTAAACGCATTATCATTATAAAAAAAAAAAAAAAAAAAAAAAAAAAAAAAAAAAAAATTCCCCCCAGTGTCCTGTCTGGCAATGTGGCAATAAGATGCCACAACGAGCTCATCAGATTTGACTTTCACAAGTGGACAAGATAAAAGGAAAAGAATGATAAGACAATTATTGAAAAAAACATGTACTTCGTTTAATTGAAAATATACAGTTCCTATATTGTCCACGAGGGGGCGCTGTGTTTTCATTAGCAGATTAAGCTTCAGGTGTGGAAAAATTCAAATCATTTCTTAATTTTTATCTGTTTGATGTATTTTGTCATGCAGAACAGTGTTTTTAAGTTCCAAAAAATGTGAATAAATGTTTTTCAACATTGTACAATCACTGTGATCGGTTCTTATGCATAATGCACAAGTAAATGTTTAACTGAGTAAAAGTATTGTTGAAATTGCACATACTTTTCTTAAAAACGCTGAGGTTATTCATAATATATTGTGTAAACGTGAAATTAACTTAATATAAAAATCAACAAGTCCACATTTATTAGTTCTATTTAATCTTGCAATGAGTTTACTCGTGTGGCCCTCTTGAGATCAGATTAATCTGTATGCGGCCCCTCAACCAAAATGAGTTTGACACCCCTGATATAAAAGGAGTCAGTGTACAGCTTGTATAAAGGTTTTAAATTTGCTCTCCCCTCAAAATATCACAGCCATTAATGTCTAAACTGCTGGCAACAAAAGTGTGCCCACCCCTAAAAGAAAATGTCCAAATCATGCCCAATTAGCCATTTTCCCCTCCCTGTGATATGGGATTTGTTAGTATTACAGGGTCTCTGGTGTAGTCATCGCTCTCATTATATCCATACTGATCAGTGGAGGTTTGACATGCACCTCTGATCTGAAACAATATTGTTGCTCTACATAAAGACGACGGTGGACGTGAGAAGAATGCCAGCACCCTGAAACCGAGCTGCAGGACGGTAGCGGACACCATAGAGCGGTTTAACAGGACAGGTTCCACTTAGAACAGGCCAAGCCGTGGTCGACTAAAGAAGTTGATCAGCCTGTCAATGCTCAGACAATACGCATTAAATGGGTCTGCATGGTTGTTGCTCCAGAGGAAGGACTCTTCTAAAGACGATACAGAAGAAAGCCCAAAAGCAGTTTGCTCTACACAAGCAACCGTGTTCGTGTGGTCTGATGAGACCAAGATAAACTTATTTGGTTCAGATGGTGTCAAGCGTGCGGCGGCAACATGGTGCAAAGAAAGACCAATATGTTTTGCCTACAGTCCAGCATGACTTTGGACGGCTGTGGACCGTTGGAGGGGAGGGGGGAGGGGGGTACAGTTCATTGAGGGAACCATGAATGCCAACATGTTCCGTTACATACTGAAGCATTCTTTGGAAACTGGGCTCCAACACGATAACGACCCCAGACACACCTCCAAGACCATCACCGCCTAAAACCCCATTAAACATATGCGGGGCTTCCAGAAATTGGAGGTTTCCAACATCCAGCAAGTCTGATTTCTTCATGGAGGAATAAGGAGCAGCACTTCAGCTATTAATTGCTGTGTGTTGAGCTAATTTGAGAAGACGCCCCTCCACAGGCTGTACACACACTACACTGCATCAGTGTCATATCACATGGGTCCCAGAAAGAGAAAAGATTTACAAAAATGTGAGAGGTGTACTCCCTTTAAGATATTGTATTTGTATCTTAATTTCAGATACTTTGTCTTCTTTTAGTAAAACCTTCTGACTTGTTTGTACCTGCTCTTTTCTGTTCTGAAGGAACTGAGCCAGGAAACTTGGTTTGGCGGGTTCTTGTTTGGGACTGGGAACCGAGGCTGGAGAGGGAGGTGGGCTGCCGTTGGCATGAGACTCTGAAACAACACACAGCCTCATTACCAATACTACACCACCAAAACAGGAAGACAAGGTAAGTTAAACACGCTTTGTTCTTAAACATTAAGACACCAAATGTAGAATGCGAACTTTCTTTAACGCCGCTCTGACCTGTGGAGGTGGACCAGAGTTGGGGCCCCCTCCTCATGATGTGCGGGCTCTGTATCGAGCCGTGCCACGGCGAGCACTGATCCACCGGAGCGGTGAGCCGACGCAGGGCGGGCGAAGCGAAGGGGCTGTCCAGGTCCGACGTGAACGGTGAAGTCAGGGGGCTGTGCGGACCTCTGGCAACGGAGCGGGCAAAAATTGAAGCTGGAGTCTTCATTAGGAAAGTGGGTCTTGGACTCATCAAGTCTTCTGTACCAGAGGTTGCTTTGATGAATAATAAAAAAAAAAAAAAAAAGATATATTAGAAAAGGTGTATTTCTCTAACCTGACTCTAGCCAGATTGATATCGCTCCGCCTAGCTTCACTCACATCCATCTGGGACATCTCCCATAGAGAGTGATTTCTTCAACCAATTTTATAGTCCAGCCAATCAGGATGCAGGGCTGGAGTTTCATAGATGTGACGTAGTGGAGAAGCGACCGTGACGTGAGACTGTTTTGATTTAGACAACAATGGCGGCTCGCATCGAGGAAGCAAGCGTTAACATTGATGCTGCTATTTCTTCCGTGTTGTCCAATCTACCAAATATTGTTTTATTAAAAGAACATCAGAGAACGGCTCTGAAGGCTTTTGTTGGTGGAAACAATGTTTTCGCCCTTCTCCCGACCCGATTTGGCAAGTTTTGTTTTCTGCGGCGGAGCGGTTAGCGTGAACCATATTAGGAGGCCTTTAGTCCTTCACACGGTCGGCCCGGGATCGACTCCGACCCGCGGCGCTTTGCTGCCTGTCTTCCCCCCTCTTCATGTCAGCTCACTGTCAATAAAACCCGTGCTACTAGAGCCGCAAACACACAAAAAAAAGTTTTGTTTTTTCCTGCGTCGCTCTCATCAGCTTCGGTGTGAGTGGTTTAAATAGCACGTCGATAAAGATGACAGACAAGTGGCTTATCCAATCATATGCAAGGATTTTTGATAAGGCCCAGCCTTCAAAAAAGGCAATTCCTATGGAGAGGTCCCAGATGGATGTAGGTGGAACTAGGCGGAGCGAAATTCATCTGGCTAGAGTGAGGTTAGCATTTCTCTTAAAAGCTTTATCCTTATCAAAACACTTGTAAAGGAAATTACCTGAGGTCTCGGAGGAAGTTTTCCTTTCACTCCCACTTGACAGAGACTTGGCCCTCCCGTTGGTTGCTACAGTTTCATGATAAGCCACCAGTCTCTGCGTCAGATCAGCCACCAGAGCCAGACACTCTTTACTCACCGTGTTCCAGTTATGAGGATGTCCACCTAGGGGGAAAATGTTGCCATAAGTCAAACTATCGTGTTGACAACAAAAAGGAGAAAAATAAATAAATCAAAAAGAACTGTGGGAAACGTGGCAGACCTGGCTGACTGAGACTGAAGACTTCACTGCGTCTTGACGGAGAATGTTTGGACAACAGCGCCAAGTCCTGCAGGGCTAGAAACTAAAATTCACAGAAAGAGAAACGTCAGTGACCAGACAAATATGGGCGTGTACTGTAATGATCTGCAAGCTGATTCTTATACCTTCAGGATCATTGGCTGGTTATCAGTAAGAACTTTGGGAAGACACTGGTGGGAATCATCTGTAAACGTTGATTTTACAGGAAAACTGTACACCTGCACACAAAAAAAAATTACATAAATAAAAATCAAAACCCACATTTTTCTCATGCCAGACTGATCCAGATTCTAAAACAGTCTCAATATTTAACCTTCCGTCTGATGATGCTCATGGTATCGACCAGCAAACTGGCTTAAAACGGAGGCAACTGGACTTATACTCTGTTTTTCTGAAACGTTTCTGACACCTATCCAGGAGTCTTTGTCATTTCTGACGGTTTGCAACAGGTTGCTGAAATACGACCAGCCAGAAATGACAAAGACTCCTGTATAGGTGTCAGAAACTTTTCAGAAAAACTATGTGAAAGTCCGGTTCCCCTTTGATTTAAGCCCATTTGCTGATGCCATGACCCGATCTAAGTGTAAAGAATTGCCTTCAGAGGACCCCTAATGAGTAATATGAACCCATCTTTATATAACTTAATCTGGATTTTATTTAAGGATACCAGGGTAAAAAGGGTACTGTGTACAAAATGCACCACACACATTTGATTTTTATTAGTCTAACAAAAAAATTCATATTCCATGCATACTTTTTCCTTCCACTTAACAAATATGGGCCACTTTGTTCTGGTCCATCACATTTCACTCCAGTAAGTTTACAGGATGTATTCAGAAACATTAACCTGGTTTTTATACAGCCACAATTCCTGTACTTCATGTAGTTTTATCGTACAACTCTACAGTAAGTCACTCTAGATAAAAATCATCACATAACGGCATTACAGCATAACATTTTTATGCTGGAATGCAGAGACACTTAAATTAAATTGTGACCTAGAACCTTCTATACAAGGAACATAAAAGGTTATAATACTGAACCCCGAGGTACCCCATAAATCACTGTCAAATCATAAATTATTCAATTTGCAAAAAACTCTGAAGCTTCTTCCTCAGACGTAGGGAGTGAAACCTTTAAAAAAAACAGCCAAATCTTCAAGTCTGCTAAAAGTAAAACTAACTCGCATAGTAACATATAATGCACACAAAATAAACATTACAAATGAATGTCAGTTTACTTTTACTGTGAGCGAGTCTGGAAAAACACGTATGAGTTCACTTGCCTCTGTGACAAAGATCCTAAAGAGCAGCAATGTGATGTACCAGGTGAAGAGGAGGAAGGTAGCGCTGATCCAGAGGTGGTAGAGGAGGGACAGGTCCAGAAGTCCAGCTATGCTGTCGAGAGGATGGACAGAGCTGCGGGAGGAAGATTCAAAGACAACACTGCTCATTTAATTCCTCGCGATGGTGTTAAAGCCAGAAACGTGTAATGGTACTGATGTAGAAAACATACCTGTCCAAATGAAGAGTCAGAGTTTTGCAGATCCAGGTTTTTGGAATGTATCCTAAATAAATACATTTCACATCAAAAGGTTGTGCAGGAAATGTTGTGATAATTTGCCATAAATAACAGCACAGTCACTTACCCAGAAAGAAATACACGACTATGAAGTTCCTCATGGAGTAAAAGGCTTGAATGGCGCTGCACTTCACCACCAAAGGCAGGGAGCCCTTGAAATGGAGGTATTTGTATTGCTGAGGAACCCGGAACAGGTTGGTTAGTAAGAGGTGTGAATCAGTTTACATTGGGATTAATATTGGCAATAAAGTTGAAGCCACTAGTCAGGTCAGAAGTTTGCATACACCCATCATAGACCTGAATCTCCTCTTTTTATTATAAGGACTTTAACTTTGAATACATAGGGTTAATATGTTTAGCAACAAAAGTTTTGAGAAGAATGTTGTGCATACATTTTAACTGAATGGGGAGTTTTTCTTATCTACACATGGTGAAAACTATAGATGAATGTCTACAGATATTTTCTTTAAAGATTTGCAGCAAAACCATATATTTCAAAGCTATCAGCAGGTTTCTGGTCCAATTCTGGTGGATATTTGAACCCTTTTCATGGTAGAGAGATTTAAGTTCATATTGAGTTTGTTGAAATTGCTTAGTTTCCTGGCACAAGCCTGACTGTTAAGCGTAATATGAAACTGTTTAGTATAAATGAAGTCAGGACTTTCCCAAAGCTTAACGTCAGCACGCTCTATCCACTTCAGAATCTTTTTTGATGCATTTAGGATCAACGTCCTAAGAAGACAAAGAAAATAGCTCCTGCTTCCAAGTTGTCAGATTTGACATAATTTTTGTCTTTTTCTTTTGGACACATGGACAAGCCAAATGCCTAGATTTGGAAAACAATATGGCTAGATGACAAAAATAGGGAGGGGGGGGTGTGGCCGAGTGGTTAGAGCAGCGCGCTTGCACTCAGAGAAGGATGCAAGTACCCGGTTCGATCCCCAGTGCCGACACTCTGGGTCCCTGAGCAAGACCCTTAACCCCCGATTGCTCCCCGGGCGCCGCACAGTGGCAGCCTACTGCTCCCAAAGGGTGATGGGTTAAATGCAGAGAACAAATTTCATTGCAATGTATGTTACAATAACAATAAAGGCGATATTACTATTACTATTACAAAAATACCTCACTACTTTGCCACAAAGATAATATCTAGGATTTAGAGGACACAAGATGAAGCTTTTTATACCAAAACACCAAACCGGCTGTCAGGCATGGTCATGGTAGCATCATGCTGAGGGGGTGTTAAGCTACACAATGCAGGTGATGAATTAAGTTAGAGACTGCAACATAATTTCAGATCCGCAGTTAAATCACTTAAATTATGGCCAGTGTTTCCCATACATAGACTCTACTTCAGACCCGCCCAGGAAGATAACCCCCCCACCCCAAAAAAACAAAACCCTGGTATTTTTAAACAACGCACATAGACCACCCACCCTCACTCCAGTGTGCATCAGCAGCGATCAGCATCAGCAGCGATCAGCATCAGCAGCCTACTTCATGCTCCTACAACTCAATAAAGCTGCTGTTTCAGAGCCAAGTAAATTTTCTCCCATATTGGAGGACTATGTAATCTTCAAGGTATCAATAAAGTAGCTTGTTGCTGGGGCACTATAGTTTCCGTGAGGCAGAAAACACGGACAGAATTGCAGAATTTACAGTAAACAGTTAAACCCTGAATCTACCAAACGAGCAGGACACTGCAGCGGGCCCTGCGCGCACATGTAGTCAAACTGAAATACGAGCATTAGCAAAGAGCTGATAACTTTTTCAGGAAAACAAAAAAAAAAAAAAAAAAAAACAAGGAGGACCCAACAGATGCCTGGTGGCTGCCTGCTGGAGAAGAAACGACTCTACGTACCGACTAGATTAACGTACACGCTGCTTTCCCCCCACTTCGTGCCACCGGCAAAAAGTGTGGGAAATGTAGGAATTTTTCACAAGAAATGTAGGCAATCGGTGCTATTGACTATGAAGAATAAAACATCCCTGCGGCTCATGGTATGCGCACAGTACGTCTGAGCAGACATGCTGCAGAAACAAATTAAAGGGGGATGTCTATTTTTTTCAGCATTTTATTTGCTTCAGGCTGAACACTAGCTCTGTGACCACTGTGGTGCTGCGAAAAAATTATCTCAAACTCCCAAAATCTAAAAAAAAAAAGTGTTGCCAATTGGGCTTCTTTTGAACACGTTGTGAACCCAAATAACAGCTTCCATCATTACTTGCTGGAAAAATATGGTTTGTATTAAGAAATAATAAAAAATAAAACCACAAATAAGACCAGATTCATGCTAATGATGAGTACATTAAAACCGAGTGGTACTGTAAATGTCACTGGTATCATATCGTACCTGGACAGTGTGAAAGTAGACATAATTGATGTTATGGATCACTCCCAGCAAACTGTGAGAGAACCCCACAAATGCTCCTGCCAGCAGAAAAACGAGGTGGTACTCATTGAGGCACATCTGAGGATGGCTGTGGGCGTAAACACAAAAACCTCTGAAGTAGTTGGTTAAAGTACTGACAAATTAAAAACCGAGTCTGGCCTGGCATCTACTTACCCATCACTACTTCTAGCAGGGTAGCCGAGCGTCTCATATCTGTGGCCCACAGTGACTGCACAACACCAGCCTACAATCATTCCCATCAGGCCGTGGGCAAGGGAGTTGACAACCTGACGAGGGTGGAGCAGCTGACCCAACAATGCAATTTTTGAGCAGGCAATAGTCGGGATAACTAAGGATAAAGAGAGTCGTGGTAGATCAAAAAATGAACAAAATCTATTGGCAAATTAAATGACAAACACTTATTTTAATATACCAGTGCTTTGGCTGCACCAAAACAAATCCTCCAGTAACTGACCAAACGATAAAAACCGGTAAAAGAAAAAAAAAAGCGGGAAAACACAATTTTAAAAAGGTAACACATTTCTTTATTTTCTCTTAAATCTAAGTTTCAAAAACCCTCAACCCCAATGACAAAGAAATTACTTTTTTTTTTTTTACAGCTGTCTGCCACTCACCTGTATAATACTCCAAAATCAAGAACCCAACCATGATGACCACTCCACCAAGCAGGATGAAGGAGAAAATTGAATTGGCACTCATCAGCAGAGACAGGCAATCTGGGGTCACAAGAAAAGTTTTTTTTTTTTTTTTTTTTATTTAAACAGATTTTTAAATGAGTCATGTAAACGGGTCAAACAGTGAAGACGATGTGATGACTGACCTGAAACTGTCTGGATAGGGTGAAGAAAACTGAACTTGCTGAGTATCACAAAAACTGCTGTGGTGGGCGGCAACAGCAGGACCGACCAGGCAATGCTGGCGGCAGCTCTCCACCAAATAACCTAAACAGAGATGACATTATTACACAGACAAAAAAGAATATGCTGCAAAACATTATATATAATCTACTGCAGTGTTGGTCAGGAAACTAAATATTATCTTATATTTGTTCTCTAAAAGAACCTACAAACCATTCCTGACTAACAAAACCTGCAATGCAGGTATTTAGTAGGGCTGAAAGATTTTGTAAAATAATCTAATTGCGATTTTTTTTCTTAATATTGTGATTTAATGCAAATTTTTTCCAGTTTAATTTATCAAGTGTTTCAAAATATATACAAACAACAAATCAATTTGTTTCCTCGCCATGTGGATTAGTTGCTAAAAGACCCATAGCATCTAAACTCGGAGCAGTAAGTTAATGATTGCGTTCTGCCTACAATAATTTCAATCATAATTATTCCCTAATTATTACATAGCCACAAATTGCAGACCTCTACGATTTGGAAATTGCGTTATTTTAAATCACGATTATATTGAAAATGCGATTAATTGCTCAGCCCTAGTATTTAGTGAGAGATTTAACACGTTTGTCACTTTTTAAAATGACACGCTTGCAACAAGGGTGACATATTAAAGCCTACATTTAGAGGAAAACTAAAGTCTGACTGTATTTGTTAAAACACCCTGCTGCACAAAAAGTGAGTTAGAATGTGATATTTTTATGGACTGGACTTTCTACTAAGCTCTTAAAACAAACCTTTACAGAGCTTCTACAGAAAGGATGCTGTGCCTCAGCATAACAGTGTGGTACTGGAGCTGCAGAGTGCAGGAAAGGAAGGGTTTGGCACAGATCTGGACACGGTTTATGCAGCACAAGTAAAAAAAAAAAAAGGGGGGCCAGACACAGTGCTGCAGATCATCCCACCCACCTGGGCTATGCACTGTTTGACCCAATGGCCACTTCCATCAGGCAAACGCTTCAGAAACTCAAAAACATCTTCTTTCCAAAAGCTGTAAGGGCTTTAACCCCTGCTGAGAGCTTTGTGTTACATTCACACTACTGGTAATGGCAGACTAATTTCTCAGGGTATTTTTGATTGCACAGTTCTGTAAACGAAGGTTTAAGATCACTGAGGCTATAGATGTGTCATTGAGGGAGCGTTGGAGAGATTAATTCATGCAACACATTAATTGATATTGTTTGCAAAGGGACTGATATTGGACTTTTTTAATTCTTTACGAGTCTTAGCAGACCATAAGACTATTTGCACGCTTTAATCTTCTCAGGAAGCAGGTCTGGTCAGTGCAATCAACTGATCTCTTTTATAAAAAGCGTGGAAACATTATGTCTGTTGTGTCCGCAGTGTTATGTACTCTGTGTACATCTTGAGCTGATATCTGTGTTCATTTTTTTTCTTTATGGTAACTCAGTATGACAATAAAGATTATTGATTGTTACAGTAAGATGGTAAAATAAAATGCACGCAATCATCAGAATGATTGTTATTTAGTTGTTGTTTTTTAAAGTCCATCATTAAAAAAAGCAAACAATAAAACATTTAAATCATATATTGTATACTGATTCCTCATTAAAAGTCCACAAGATTTTCATGCCTGTTCTAATCGAAAGTATTTAACTTTCTAAATCAAACTGCATGTGTATGTACTGTATCGCGAAAAAAAAGCATGTATTTAGTCTTGTGACATCTTCAGACATTTTAATTATATTGCTTACCAAGCCGAGAGCCTTTCTCGGTTTGTTTAACATGTAAAGAGAATAAGAGAGAAAGCATAAACGCTACATTAAATCATTCCAGGGTTTACACGCATAATCTATATGTTAAACTAATGTGTGATTAGTTATGCTCTTTCTCTCAGTGGAAATATTAGCGGCATGATAACAAAAATCCTCTGAATATTCCTAGTCGTACAATAGTAATGAAATATGAACTCGGCAAACTTTGTTTATTGTTAACTTTATTTCTCCTGACTCCAGCATTTACACCATTAACCCAATAGTTATCATGTTTTCTTTAAATAAGCTTTAAATTAATTAAGTCAATTCAAAAATACAGTGAGAACAGCATGCTGTATAAGTGAGATAAAGGAAGTTAGCATAAACAAACGGAGCTGGGGTTAGCCACTGAGCTAATGCGAACTATTTGTGTACTTCTGTAAATGAACCGTGAATAAAATATATATTTTTTAAACTCACCTTGCGAATAAACCAACAGCTTGTCTCTGATGGAAACATGTTGCTTGTCCGAAAATAACCCCTCTCTGCGAGAAAATTGTCCTCAGCTCCCCGGCTGTCAAACTATTTTAGCCTCCGGTGTCCACATCGCGCCACATGCATTCAAGAAAGCTCGAAGGACCCCCGATTAAAGGTTGTCCGTGTTACTGCCTGTTGCCAACGGTTCCGTTGCGCATGTTTTATTTAACAACAATACCGTGATGAAATATTTGCCCCTTTTGAAAAAGTAAAAGAATTCCTAATTATTTTATTTTAGAACAGAGATACCATAGGAAAACAACATTGCTAAATAACTCAACCCACGGCATTAAAACAAGCCGTCCCAAAAAATATGGCTCAGTGGGAATTTCTACTACTTTTCGGGATCGGAATCGATTGGCTAGCAGAGGAGAAAGAATCGACTCTTTCGGCTCCCATGTTCGTTCTCCAACCTTTAGTAAGCAAGCCCAGTTTTATGAGGTGGTACAATAGTGCATTACAGTATTCGTGAAATGGTCATTTATTTCAATAATTTAATTAAAAAGGGGAAACTCGTGTATTATATAATCTGATTGCACAAAGTGATACATTTCAAGAGTTTCTTAATTTTGATTAGGTATATGATTGAGTATTAAGGTTTCCAGCTAATAAATATCCAGAATCCAGTCTCTTTGAAATTTATCAGTTATGACCAATACAAATATTTTAATACAGAAATGCTATGTTATGGTCAAACCTTCAAAATCATAGGGGAAGACAGACTCAATCAACAAAAAGCCATTACAAAAGAAATTGCTTTTTATAGTTATATGTGCACGTATACGAGTAAAAATGTTGGAGTAGAAGAAAAAACAATGGTAAAGAAAGAAGCACAGGCAACAGGGATAAACACAGCCTTGAGAGGATTGTGGTTTAAAGCCCATTTGAGAATATAAAAGTCGTGGGAGTGTGGATGGAGTCATACTGCTTCAAAAGCCATCACATGAAGGGGCTCCGGCTGTCATATTCCTTGAGTTAAGCCAATCCTGAAACAGAGACATTGTCAGAGGCACCTTACCTGAGCTAAGGAGAAAAAACTGATGTGCTGGTGTTCCGGTTATCATATCATACATTTCATTAGCTTCAAGTCATAATAAAAGTGAAGAAAATAAACTCTTAAGATATATCTTACTGTGGTCAATGAGTCTGTATAACATGGGACATTTACTTTTTGAACTGAATTACTGGAATAAATTAACTTTTGGACCACATTCTAATTCAATGAAATGCACAGGCCTTAAACTAGTATATGATCAGCCTTACAAATGATTATTACCATCAACATTAAAAGTGACTAATTTTACAACATTGGATATTATTGAAGTATAATAAACTTACCTAATATTTTATTCCAGGGTCCTGGAATTCTAAAACATAAAAACTAAACTGGGTGTCTTTGTTCTCCTCTGTCTACAAACTCTGTTAACGTGTCTGTTCACTGGCACCTCACAACGATTTTGAAAGTGACGGTATTGTTTGCCATCGTAACGACTCAATCAGTGCTAAAAAAAAAAAAAAAAAAAAAATGCCATTCTATGGTGGAAACAAAAAGTCAACAGATTGTTATACTTAAAACAAGAAGACAAGACACCAACTCACAAAAAAAACCTCATTGTTCACAAATGAATCTGCTTATGGAGCCAGCTCGCTTGCAACTGACACATCAGTACATTCCAGTTTGTATACATGATTCGCCTCCTTGTTACAGATATGCAGTAATTCAGTTATTAATTGCCGCCACTGCTGTAGTCTTTGAACAAGTCAGAGGTGAAGTGATTAGGCTTCATCGTGCACCAAAGTCTTGTTGCTGTGAAGGCCATTACCAAAGGACAAAAAACTGTCTTTGTCCAAAACTCTGTTTTTGTCGCCGTCCTGAGTCATCTGCTTGGCCTCAAAAGCATTAGGTGGGAGCTTCTGGTACGAGCTTATGGACATGTCAGTCTGAACCTCCTTGTGGGTGAAGGGCTTCGGAGTAATCGCAGGAAGAGCGAGCTGCTCCCTCTGCGTCTTCTTGTCTTCCCACAGCCTCAGCAGACGCCTCTGGTTATTCGTCATATCCTTGAGGTTTTGCTGCAACGACTGCACCTGGTCCTCTAAAAGCGTCTTGGACGTGACCACGTTCGACAACTCCGCCGTCAAGTCATCGACAGTCAGACTGAGCTTTGCGGTCTTCTCTATTAAGGAGTTGCACTCGCGTTCCTTTTCTTGCAAGTCGCTTAACTATGTCTTTGGTGGTCTTCCCGGCGAACGCGGGGCTGCTCTCGAGTCCGATCTCAGTCCGAAGAGCCTTCACTTGCTTCCTAAGCTCTTTGTTGTCCACCATCAAGCTCTTCAGTTTCTGCTTCAGGCCCTCGGTTGAACGCAGCCGTGTCTCGTTCTGCCTGAGTCTCTCCTTGAGGACGCTTTCCCGTTGCAAGGCTTCATCCCTCTCCTTCCGGCAGTTTTCCAGAAGTTTCAGCATCTCAAACTTGGAGGCTTTTTCAGCTTTGCCACTCGAGGCCATCCTGTGTCGAGGTGTCCAAATCAAAAATCGAGAAAGAAATACTGTTTCATTTATTCGGAAAAAAAAAAAACAAGAGCCCTTTAGTGGGGTGTTAATGAGTCCACAGGCATGACTGAGACTGAGGTAGGTGACATTCCTTTAAGAGGGTTATCAGTTAGACAAGCAGGCTGCAGTGTAACTCAAAGCTGAGGCTAGAATGACCATTAATTATGGCGCCACCATCCCTTTGACAGCGTGTCAAGTGACCTAATTTTGTTTCTATTTTGTTAATTAATCTAAAAACTGCCTAATCAGCGCAAACAAAAGGGCAAAGTCTTGATGACAGCCTCTTCCTTGTAAAGAAGCAGGCCATGCCGCGTGCCTGCGGTCGGTCCGTTTTCAGAGCTCGACATTTTCCACCGCAGGTCATCCAAAGTGTCACACTAGATTTTATCGGTTTAGCTCGCCATGCAACAGCTAAGATGGATGAGTCAGAGGCTGGATGGCGAGAGCCCAAAGTTCGCTTTTAAAAAGTCAAGACACTCTCTTGTAAATGTTGAATCTATACCTATTGGTTACAATCTCGCCTTTAAATATTTAAAATGTCCAACTGTGGAAATGGACGGGCAACGTCGAACACTGACAAGGAGCCGGCGGAAGGGTCACGTTGCCAAGCCGGTGACAGCTGGGGTGAGTTAAGGTTCTCAAGGCACAAAAAGGTAAAGTACTTGCTAATGTTTTCATTTGAAGGCAATTCTTTGGTTGTTCTACAGGGCCTCAGAAAACCACTCGTATCTTTTTTTTTTATATTATTGGGATTCCAAATGTACATTATGTAGAGAGAAAAGTAGCCCTAGTTCAGTCAAATTGGATGGTCAATGGTTGTGAGCTGTTTTCAGGTTTTGCCACATATTGCCAAGTGGATTTGGGCGTTTATTATTTTAACCCTGCTGGAAGGTGGACCTCCACCCCAGTCGCAAGCTTTTTGCAGCCTTTATCAGGTTTTCCTTGTTTTGTTTTTATAGCTCAATCCCTCCTACCAACTCCTCTGGCCAGCTTCCCCTTACCCAACATGTCAGTTTAGGCGGATGGCCATCTTTGTAGGATGATAACATAACCCCGTTTTAAATCTCTCCACATTATCCCAGACCCATCTAGTGTTCATTCAAGGTAATATGTTGTCATTGTTAAAGAAACGCCATTTAATGTCTATTTTGAGGTTTAAAAAAAGAGGATTAATAGAATGTTGATATTTGTGGATAATGATGTAAGAAAAGAATCATAGTTTCCCGCATAATGAAAAAAATATTGCTTTAACATTAAATATTACTGCCACTTTTAGCATCATTCTGTTGTGAAAATTAAAAGCAATTATTCCAAGAAAAACCTGCTAAAACCTGCATTATTTATCATTATTACATTTAAATACCATAATAAAAGTATGATTTGTAGCCAAAGTTATCAAGAGCCACTGTGGAAGGTCCAAAGAGCCACTAAAAAGCCTTTCACAGAATAACTGCATTTATATTGAGAATAATTTACACACAAGTGGACTTCTGAACTACTTGCACTGATTTTGTACTAGGCGTATAGGATTAAAAGGGGCTGAATACAATAATCCCTGCCACACTTTTAAGATTTGTTAGTTACTAACATATTTCACTGCTGCTGGATTTTACATTTGCCTCTTATGAATATGTCCAACTCAATTTATTAAAGACGTGTTAATTTTAGTCTGGAGATGTTTTTGATCTATTTTAAAGTGTAAGAAAATAAAAAGTTACAACTTTATTCCAGACATACCTATTGTTCATGTCCACTGTGCTATAAAGGAGTTATGGGGAATATCCCTAAAGTTCATTTAATTCTTCAAGGCTTTGTTCTCGGGTCATAATTGTTATTTAAACGGTATGGTATTAAACGGCTATGATTACAGTATTATAACATCTCACACCACATTTTTCCTCGCTTGTGCTGTTCTCTTTTCAGGTATAGAACCAGCCCACTGAAAACCATAGAGGCCCAAAAATTGTTGGCTCCTTTAATTCAGGGTAAAAGCATTTAAAGATTGCTGCAGCATTTCAAAAATACATTTTATGGAAAAACTTTTGGAAACCGTGTATGAGATTCATTCTTTGTCATGGTCTATCATAAAAAATCCCCATAAAATATAAGTTTGACTTTTGAGGCTGCATCATGATAATTTGTGTCAAAGAAGTATGAATACTCCTGAGGGGCACCGAATTTGACAACACATCTAAAATCACATGAATTATATCAAATGTTTAATTGCATTTCTGTAGCAGAATCATTGTTTAACCTTACCTTAAATACAAAATCCTGCATATTTTCTCGAAAGACATGACTTTGCTCTTTAATTATAATCAAAGGACAACACAATTTAATCATCTCAAAATACAAAAAAGGCTGTACCACTACATTATCATTTCACACCATTAAAGACTTTGAAAACGGACAAGGATCTTGATATATTTTAATATAATTTGCCAGAATAACAACAAATTATTTATAAAATATTTACAAAAAAAATACTTGGACACTTTGACCAGGTTTGGGCATTAGTTAAGGGCACTTGATAGTAAGAAAATACAAACAACTTTACCCTCAGAGGTGGTGTATAAAACACCTATATAGATACATAAATTAATTGATCAATGAAATACCACTGATGCTACCATCACAAACCATTTTTTTTTATGTATATTTTAACATTAGCGCTATAAAGCTGGAAACACCACCACAGCTATAACAGATTGTGTGTGCTGTGTCATACTACACCCCTATTAAGTTTAGAAGCCATCCCATTAAAAGAAACATACTTGTGACCAGTTTTCATTTTCAGAGGTCATGAAGCTGCATCGAGCTTACACGGCAGCCTTTAAAGGCCGTAATTCGTCATGTCCGTGGTCCCGTTGTTCAGCGCAGAAACTTGAGTCTCCCTAATAAGGGAACTGGAGAACCTGTCATTTAAAAAAAAGAAAAAAAAAAAGGATAATGATCACTTTAGGAAGACACAATCATGTAAAATAAGTCGGTTGTCAGGTGTTTGACTTAGGTAGGTCAAAAAGTGACACACGTGATCCCTTATCTAAAGAAAATAACCATTAATAAATGGCTGCAGCTTAAAAATAAAAACAATATGCAAAAATGAAAAACCAAAATATAAGATTGAGAAACTAACTTTCAGCACATCCTTTTTTAATTTATAATTTTTAGTGCTAAAAAGCCTTTTTAGCTCCATTGTTTACCTTCACACAACGCAGGTCCTTCATGGTGATGTCACTTTGATGGCCTTCACTGTAGGAGAACTGTTAACCATCAGCCCTGGTTCTTTTCCTGGCTCTGGTTTGCTAAAGAAGTACATCTGTAGGCAAGGACAAGGAAAGTTTATCATACACAAGACAACTGACAGAGCTTCACGGGAAAAGGAGGAGACGTTAAGATGCTAATTTAAACCGACAAAGCTGAGACATGTTCAGAATAAACTTTTATAGTATTCTTTGGCCTTAATGGGAAAGTTGCACTGAACAGAGCTTTCAGTCCTGATTAAAACGATTCAACGCTTTCGGCGCATCTCAGGTTTTCTGGGTGTCATGAGGGGGTCTCCATGGTGCATAAATGATGAGCAACTCTGAAATTTCTTTAGGACCAGGAACATTCAGCACCAACACGGAAGGTGGCGAATTAAGATCATCTTAAGAGAATATCCGATCCGCTTAGTAGAACCTCAAATCAGAGATATTCAACATGTTGGATTGTCTTGGTGTTTCCCTGAAGACAAATGAGCATGCAGCCTGTTAAATGAGACGTGTAGCCAATCAGAAAGCAAGCGAGTGTTGTCACGATACTAACATTTTGGTATCAGCACCGGTACCAACATGTATTTCGATACTTTTGATACTTTTTAAAAAAAAAAAAAAAAAAAAAGAGAACACAAAAGTATCATTACTGACTTTAGTAAAAAAAAATCTTAGAACAATAATATATCAATCAGTAAATGAAATACCACAAAGACAAGCTTTTCTAAAGCACGCCATTTTAAAATAAATAAAATAGAAAACGATTCAAAACACTAACATTTTCTTATTGCACTCAAAACACTTTTAGAACAATGAAGTAGAATAAATAAAAATACTAGGCTTTTCTTATTGCATTAAAAAAACTATTAAAAACAGTTGATGTGAAAAGATTAGAACAATGAGAACAAATCCACATATTTGAAATTAAAATAAGCTAGCAACTGTAGCAGCAAAATCTCTTTTCTCCCAAATCCACACTAAATAAATTCATTTTGTGAGAACCAAAAGTGCATGGACCGGACCATGCTTAGATCATTTTTAATTAGGAGATCAAAGTCAAATATTGCTAGAATAAAGCGATGATGATAGGAGAGACCTGACGTGACCAGCTGAAACAACATGCAGACACAACCTGAGCATTTTAACGCAGGAGGAAAGACCGATCTCTCTCTTCAAGCAGAGATTTATTTTAGTGCAACGACAGTTCAGTGAACACATCCCGCTTTGTAGACCAGGTCCTAACTTGACCGGTACTAACTTGGTACCCCGGTACCAAGTTAGTACCGGTATACCAAACAACTGTAGGGCAAACACAGTGAATTTTCATAAATGGTAAAAAGAAAAATGAGCATTCACATGAGAGGACCCTGCACCGCTGAAAAGGCTGTAGTAGGTACGCCGGGCCCATTGGGGGCGCTGTGCTAAACAACAAAATTTCTTTGCAGATATATCTAATTTCTCTCCGTGGGGATGAGGCCTTACTGAATAGCCTTCCAGTGTTTTGGCCAAAAAAAAAAAAAAAAAAAAAAAACCTATGGGACTTTTTTTAACAAGGGATCCAGATTGGTAACCTTGCCTGCAAGCTGAAATCTCGCGCTATTTGTGCGTTCACAAACACATGAGAATCCATCTTGTCCCGCTCGCATCTCAACTGTTAGGGCCTGAACCAAAAAACGATTCAGGCCAATCATGTTGCAGTATTATGGTTTAAGGGGGGGACGTACCAGCTGTGACGAAAGCAAGAGGTGCCGAGCCCACAGCCGAACCAGAATAAACGCGGCAGCACATGAGGACGCACATGTAGCTGCTGCTATCACATCTGCTTTTTCAGAATCCACCATTTCTTCTTTGAAAGCAGAAAAGCAGCATAGCTTGTTGTGGTTTCTCGTGGTGCCTGCTGCTTACAACATTTTTATTTGATATTGGGACTGGCTAAAACCAGCCAGCGGGACCCAAGGTGCTGCTGAATGTCCCTCCTTCCCCCGAACAGATTCAATGGGAGCATGCCCAGATTGATAATGTGCAGAACGGTGAGTGCTACACATTAACAATCTGGCTTTTTAGGTTACCGGATTGGGCCTCTTTAAAAAAAAAAATGGTTTGATCACTGTAATTAACTTTCACAAAAGGCAGAATACATGAATTTTATGTCAGACTATAAAGCTAAGAGTGAGGAAAATATAAACTGATAGAGAAAACAATGCAACAGTCCACAATCCATCCATCTTCTTCCCTCTTCAGGGTTACTGTACTCTGTAGAGCAATTACATGGATGTAACGAGACATTGGATATGCCTGCAGACCTGACAGTATTCACATTAAGAAGTCATCTAACAGCCCATTGTCGCAGCATTTAGCAAGCATGGTCAAAGTTTCCACTGACAAGAGGCTCCCCAGAGGAGAACAACCCGACACTACCAGGTACATTTGTTTCCCAGAAACACACAAGTAGAGCTGCTCAAAAATGCCATAGCGTGGGATGTCACTGACACAAACAAGCGGGGGTCAACGCTGGGCAATGCCGAGATCACAGAGAACAATTGAGAGTCGGACAATGATTGTTATCTACACCAATGCGGACATGCTGAAAGAGTCCACTAAATTAGAAAGCCTGCAAAGGCAGATCAGGATTATAGACCTAAGATCAGATTTGTTTGCTCACATTACCAGCGCCGGAAGCCGGAATAATTACCTTACAGCCAACAGCCAGTAGCGCGTTCAGCAACACAATGCCTGATACGGTCGCGATGATGACTTTGGGGTGGTCGTCTCTGAGTGCGGGCCAGAAAGTCATCACCAGTACTGAGCCGGAGAGGCAGAGCGCCACCGCGATGGTGACCCACCGCAGCCACTCGTATGGCAGAATCCACAGGACCTGTTACGGGAACAATCGCCGTCAGTGGTGTTCAATGTTCTTATGATAAACGGACAAATACTTCCTCACAAGCCGTCATGACATCGTCAAAGATGGGCATCACTCACAAGTATACGTTTTCTAATTACATCAGGTCGATTTCTAACAGTGACGCTTCTACACTGAGATCAAATGTTCAGTTCTCTCATTACTTCTGCATTTTGTTAAAAATGTATCAACCTACAGTGCCTTGCAAAAGTATTAACACCCCTTCAAAGTATTTTATTTGGATTATATGTTGGCAAAGATAGATCTGTGTTATGTGGCTCCCATATTTAGTTAGTCCCATTAACTCATCAAAAAATTTATTAAAACCACTCCAACACGTGCTTTTCAGTCACCTAATTAGTAAACAGAGTCCGCCTGTGTGTAACTTAGTCTGTTCCATTCTATGAAGAGGCTTTTTAAAGAAAATTAGAGAACACACACCCTTGTGAAGAACAAGGAACATAGCTAACAGGCCAGGAATAGGGTTGTAGAGAAGTTACAAACGGGGTTAGATGATAAAAAAATACTGCTCACAGAGCTCTATTCAATCCATTATCTTCAAATAGAGTAGACAGAGTATGGTGCACCTGCAAGCTTGCCAAGGCATGACCGTCCGTCTAAACCGACAAGCCATGAAGCAGAGCATTAATCTGGGAAGCAGCCAAGAGGCCCTTTGCAACCCTGGAGAAGCTGCAGAGGTCCACGGCTGAGTCAGGAGAATCTCTTGCTAGGACAAGAAATCTGGCCTTAGTCAAAGTGAGGCAAGAAGAATGACGACGTCTAGTTTAACGTTTGCTACAAGACAAATCAAGGACAGCTGTTCAGTTGTATGTAACCCACTTTGTGTCTAGTGTCAAAAGAAAGACAGGGGTCGTTGTAGCGTTGGAGCAGGTTTTCCATTGTTTTTGTTGTAGGTGGTCATCAAAGTGTGGACGCCAACTGTCTGATTACTGGAATGACTTAGTGTGTTGGAAAACTAAGACCAAAAAATGAAAATAAGGATAAACAAAAGGACTAAAGCTTTAGCACCTGCCAAAAGAATAGGACAAGTTAAATAAATATGTATTCTCAATGTCTATGAGAATAGAAATGTTTCTGCCTAACATTAGCTTATATATAAAACACATGATTTGACGTTAATGAAGTAACTTGTGAGCTAGTTAGAATAATGTTTCATTCTTTTTTTGTTTGTTTCTTTGTTTTATTGTCAATGTAGCCACCATGTTGGTTGAGGAATGATTGGGACTTATGTTGGAGAAAGTTTGAATAAAGAAAAACCTCTTCAAACCATCAGGAAAGCTCCTCTGTGTTCATCTGGGAGCCACTCTCCATCTAGTCTGACTGAGCTTCAACTACTTACAAGAAAACTAGACAAAATAACTCTTAAAACGTAGTGTGTGTCTTTAACGTGAGATCCCAAAGAGACACAATAAGGTTTGTTGTTGCTGTTTGACAAAATTAGGCTTGAGAGTACTTTTGCAACGCACTGTATAGGCATGCGAACTGCTTCTTAATTGCTTCACTATAAAGTGTTATAAGACACATTTTGTTGCAGAGCAATGCTAGTAGCATAACAGGTCAACTGATTGCGCTTACCACAGCTGGAATGTAAACTGAAAGCGAATATCCGTAGACGCAGACAATCTCCATAAAGGAATATGATACCAGGTTCAAGATCTTATTGTTCCTCCACAGCAGCAAACCCCAGAGTCCAAGTGGCACGAACCAAGCATAGCTGAAGATGGCTGTGGCAGCTATGCTCACTGGAAAACACACACATGCAAGAGGTAAACTGGAGGTTCTTTATAACATAGTTCATGTTAACAGAACTGAACTTACCTTTTCGAAAATCTGGGGTATATTTATGGCCTGGATTGCCATAGTGTTGCAGAAAATTTGCTATGTTTCCACTGATGGCAATGGCAAACACAAGAGTGGTGCAAATCCAGAATGGTCCTAGAAACACAAAATATTGATAAAATGATTATTTACATCGTAAACATTTTATAAAACAATTACGGCAAATAAATCAGCTTGCCACCACAAAAGATCTGAGATATGGTACAAATGTAAATACTAAGTCCGTGCTAACCGTAAAGATCAGGGTTTTTACGAAGGTAAGCTTGAATGAAGTTCTTTCCAGGCCACGGCGCCAATGAGCCAAGGATTCTCTCCTTTACCTAAAGGGAATGTTAAAAACATATCAGACTACAACCAGGTTAAAGCAGAACTAAGTCACATTTTTACATTAATGAATCCTCTTCTAAATCCCTGTGACAGTAATCTAAGTGTCAATGAAACGAAGGAGGGGTCTGTCATCTCCCCCTACTTACTCTGGCCAAATAAAAATCACACTTGCAACTTTCTATGCGCCAACCCGTTTGTAGTTTCGCAGCTCTATTTTCGTTCTCGAGGTAAAAACGAACAGTTCAAAGGTAGCCCGAAGTAAGACCATTGGCATCAACAGCAATTTACCAAGTCTGTTTATTATAAGCAAATTTTGGCTTGTTTTTTTCTGAAGTCACGTGTAAATCTCCTGAGTTACAGGTTGCGGTTTGCTGGGCTTGTTTTTGACCATGAAGTTGCTTATTTGGGCCAGAAAATAAGCAACTATGAACGAGAGCTATAAATAGACACGCTCACGCTGCTGTGTTCAGCGTTGCCAGATTAGACGGTTTTCCGGCCAATTCGGAGGTTTTCATTTTTATTTTGCGGGTATAATTTGGTTTGGGCGGGTGGACATAATTTGGGCGGATTTGGAGTCATTTCGGCGAGTTTTGAGGTAACCTATTAACGTCATTAGTTATTAGTTCATAGCAATTATTGGGGAAATTTGACTTAACCATGTATTGGTTACAAATCACACTGGATTATATTATAGTTCAGAGGAGAAAGTCCAGTGTTCACATGTTCAGCCTTTCAGCCAACAGTGGATTTTGCAATAAAGGTAAGATCTCAGGGCGAGCTTTGTTG
The DNA here is from genome assembly GCF_011125445.2 of Fundulus heteroclitus. Taxonomy (NCBI): domain Eukaryota; kingdom Metazoa; phylum Chordata; class Actinopteri; order Cyprinodontiformes; family Fundulidae; genus Fundulus; species Fundulus heteroclitus. The sequence continues at coordinate 26,498,636 of NC_046366.1, read as the reverse complement.
GATTGCAGCTTTGAAAAACACATAGTATTGTTGTGCATTCAGAACCACCCATACAGTAAATATAACATTATGTGATTGGGTGGTCTTTTGTGTGTTGTGGTGGTTTTTAACAGATTTTTGGGATGGAAAACCTTGACTATCTGGCAAAGCTGGCTGTGTTACAGACAGTGAGCTGCTTTAAAGCAAACTTTTAGCCCCAAGGGGGCACTAGACCTGTAACTTCCAGGTTTAGCGCCCCTGAAAGCCGCTGGCCACACTGCACTGTCGCAAAGTTAAACGTCTCCCTCCGTGTTTTGGAATCTGATAGCGGACCACTTTGGACCAGCATATTGAGAAGTCATGGAGTTACTAGTAAAAGACAAGGCCCCATTCACCCTTTTAGATTAAATCTTACATCAGAGAACCACAAATATATCTGATCAGGTGTCAGATGTTTTGTTTTGTTGTCATTCAGTGACAGATCCGAACTTCTCAAGTTACAATGACAAGTTTTTGAGGATGGCAGCCCGCACAGAGTATCCATGCATGGCAGGTGCTGTATATTCAGCTGAGCAATAATTTAATATATCTCAAATGAAGCTAACACTTGGGTCAAAACTCGCACAATGTTGCTTTAACAGACACATTTGCCCCAAAGCAATTTATCTGATGATACACATTGTGCCAGTAACAAAATGAAATGACTTACATGATGAGTCTCAATGTCAAAGAATCTTTGGTAGTATTCAAAGGTCCAGAAAGGAGCACTTTTCTTTTGCCCTGACAGAAGCTTGAAATAAAACAAGACATTTTATTATCTAAATATTGGATACATCCCAGTACATCACAATTTCATATTGCAATACGAAGCAATTTTTCACTATGAGAGAAGTCTTAGTCAGACCTCTTCTCTGTCATCGCTGATGAGTGGTTCTTCATCAGCGGCATCTTGAGCAAAACCAACGGTGCTTCTTGGCCTCTGGGACTTTAGATCCTCATTCTCAATGCTAATGGTGACTGCGTCTCTGTTGGCTTCCAGCAGATCCCCAGCTTCGTCAAACTCTACATGGATGTGTGAAGAGACAAATGTTAGACACATTTTGTTCTTTCACGAAAAGCTTGTACCTACTACAGCTACTTGTGTCTATAAATTAGGCCTGGGCGATATGGACAAAACATATATCCACCAAAATTAAGAAATGTATGGCAATATAATTGCCATATAGATATAAACAAAATAAAAGCCTCAGAAAGACTGCCAAGAATGCCCATAATAGATGCCTGTACAAACCTATGACAAGTATTTTGCCATTTTTATAAAACTCCTCCAATATAACATTTAAGAAATATTTGTTTTAAAAAATAAAACCTCTATCTTTTACCTTCCATTGCAAAAGTATGCACTATTTGTGCTGGTAAATCACACATATTGCTCTAAAATGCAACAAAGTTCTTGTTTGTAAGGTAAAATAAAATGTTCAAAGCACCTCAGATCAGCGTGAAAGATGAGCAGATTATTTATTTTGACAAAATTCTAATTAGAAATTTAGCTTTGCATGGCATCATTTGTATCTTGATTGTGTGTGTGAAAATGTAAACAGTACTATGCCATATTTCGTATTGAATTGGGTTTTGATATTGAACCACGCATTTTAAAGAACACTCACCTTGAAACTGAAATGGATCATTTTTCGACGCCATTCACTTTTCTGTAACGATGGCCGCCCTTTGGGAATGTGTTGGCAGGTTAATATGGCACAGAGGCAACAAATCACTCCCTGAAAGCTGTGAATGAAAACAAGCACGACTGTTGAGATATTCATTCTGTTGTCTCCGAGTTAAAAGCATTTTACAAAACTGTAACTTTGGAAGCTAGCTTAGTCACCAACTTCGACTAGCAAACATTAGTATACATCAGCTAATAAGGTTTTAAACTTCTATGGTTATAGCAGCTGGAAATACATTATAAATATATGTAATTGCTTAAAGCCATGCTCACCAAATTCTCAAAGAAAGTCCGTAAAAATCATTTCATCGTTGCTAGCTAGGAAAGCTCGAAGCAGGATATGCCAACGAGGTAAACACAGTTCGTTCCTGCTACAAAACATTTTCAAAATAAGGGTTTCCTTATACAAACTTGGGTACAAATTAAGCGGACAATGTGTGATAAAAGTTATTATCACTCTGAAAGATCTTTTGATACAGGACTTTGCGAATTAATGCGTTACTTTTGGTTTACCTACCGATACAAACGAGGACTGCTTTTACTCAACTTTTATTGTGAAGTTAGCAACCAACGAGCGGGGCGTTGAGACGTGGGTCACAGGAGTCCGCCATGTTGTGGGTGGCAAATCGCCTTGTAAAACCCACGCAAACTTAGTTTTCCGCATAAAAGAAACAATAGTTTACATTTCCTTGATTAGCTGGTTTTCATTATATAATACATTCGTATTTTAGTATTTTAGTACTAAGAGTGGGGATCATTTAGAAAAACTATACAATTTCTCTGCTAATAGACCCTTTTCACATGACGTCACTCAACTTCCGTTTTGAAGCGGAGCAGGGTATCTTTACTTCCGGCTACATGCTTTTACATAGAAAATTCGGGAGGTGAAGACGTGTTTCACTGATAATCAGCGCGATTTCATAAGGTAAGACTGAGACCACAATGTGTGGCATTGACTATCTTTATTTTCCTTAGTATTTGTAGCGATCATTGCTGTTATAAAGATGCTTTGATTGGGACAGTAACATGAAGATCAAAGCTAACATGGAGCAGCTTGTTAGCTTACTTTACCTGTCATTAATCTGATGTAGATGTTATAAAATGATTACTGTAGCTTTGCTATTATAGAAATAAATCTTGTTCACTGAGTGAAAAAAGAGACATTTATCTGCTACATTGTTCCCTTTACTTGATTATGGTGACATGTTATATATATATAATTGCAGTCACTGAATTAAAAAGATCTTATTCCATTTGAATCTTTTTGTTCATTCCTAAAAAAAATTACCGTGGGTCTATTGGACAGTACTTCTGTTTCTGAATTTTCTGTGTATTATAATGAATTTTCTTCATAATATTATTTGCACTTATATTAATGCACTTTTTTTTAGTTTTTGTGCAAAATACTGTATATTTTAAGTAGAAGCCTGAAATTGTTTTTATTATACTGTATTAGTAATGACATGTGCTGCTGACCTCTTAGTCAGATCAACCTTTAAAAAAGAGATCTTAATCTCAATGGGAGTTTATCTGGTTAAATAAAGGTTTTAAAAAGTATTATAGTTAATCTATTTTTTTCTCCCCTTGTGTCCATCTCTCAGCAGCATCATATCCACCAAGCATGGCACAATCACAGAGAAACCGCTACTGCAGTGTCCCACAGTGTTCGAACAACAAAAAAAAAACTTTCCATATCTCAGTGTTCATGACTTCCCGGCTGATGCTGAGACTGGAGCCCGTTTGGTGACGGCAATAAGAAGAGACGAGGGGCCAAATTTTAAAATCCTTCGTGGCAGCACTTACGCCTGCAGTCAGCACTTCTCTTCCGAGGACACCTATGTTTCTGCAAGTGGTCTTTAACAAATTAAACTCCATCTTTCTTTCTTAAAGATAATTGAGTTATAAGTTAATTTAGCTATTCCCAAGATAATTTCAGTGGCTCACCACGTAAAATTTTATTAGAGCTGTCAAAATCAATTTGTTAATGAAAGGAAATTAATCTGAGAAATTAATTAATTTCTGCACATACAAATGGTTTTTAAAAATACTCACCTGTACACTGATCGCACACTGTCTCTTTCTCCTGCATTGTTTACATTTCAATTGTTTACTGTTAAATCACTGCTGTAATTTACTGTAATTCTCAAGCTGTATGCAAACGGAATTTCGTTCTGTACGCACTCTGTGCATACATAATGACAAATAAAGTTGTCTAAATCTAATTTGTCCATGGATGAACCCAGAACCACACACAAGGGACTTAAAATGAAAGTCTTTATTGAAGGTTTGATGGGATGGAGGGTGATGTAACCAGCGAGGTAGAACTGCACGGGAACAGGGTGATGGTGTTGGCAGGAGCTGACGGCCCAGAGAGAGACTTCTTGGAACCAGGATCAGGCAGCAGGGTCCACAGCTGGGCAGAAAATTGACAGTTCAGGGGAGAACCCACCAGAGCTCGGCAGCAGGCTCTTCTGTAAGTCAAAGGGGAACCGGAGCAAGGCAGCAGGATAAACAGGACAGGTAAAAGGTAAAATGGACAGAGCTGCTATGAAGTATCTATGTAATAAATAACTAAAATATATGAAGTGTGATGTCTGAAGTTTTTTTAAATCCATGTTTTTTTGGTCAGTTCCTGAAAAATAACAGTATAGGACACAAGGGGTTTGCCCCGACAGCAGCATAATCCATAAATACTATAAAGAACTGATTATTAGTGTGCATGCAGTGTGCTTGCAACATTATTGACAGCGTCTTTCTCAGTCTATGATGTCCTAAACTATCACAGTTTTAACAGGAATGGGCAGAATTATTTTATTAATTGAGGCTCCAGATCTACTGACGAGACTGAGAAACACCCTGAACCCACAGAGGAATTTTGTGGGATACTGCAAAAGTCTGCAACTTCAGTAAAATACTACACACAAAAAAAAACGGGAGGGAATGAGGCTCCTCATTTTTATTCATAGAGCTGTGACCAAGTGGCCAACAGCATTGACACAGTTCCAAAACAAAGTAAGAAAAGGCTCAACATTATACATCAACTATATCCCTGGTGTGACTCATTGACTAAAAGCTGTGAAACAGAATAGCTGATATAGCAATAAAGCTAGCGTAGCAATATAATGGAGAAATAGAAAACTAATAAATGACAAAAGTCCTGTTGGTAGCATAGCTACCATTATCCTAGCATCTATGCTAACAACAGAGCTAAGAAGACAAAGCTCTTACCTTCATAATCGAAAAGGTACTGTTCCACAAAGAACTTGTCATCTTTGTCGAGTTTGGAGGCTGGTGTGGCCGGAAGCTTTTGTACCAGTCTGTGCACGTCTCCCAAACGAAATTTGGGTAAATTGGTGAGGGACTGTGTGAATTCCCTATGTAAAAACACTGCTCGCGGAGAAAGCGGAAGTAAAGATACCCTGCTTCACCGCAGAACGGAAGTTGCATGACGTCACTGTGAAAAGGGTCTATAAAAATAAGACAAAACAAGCAACAGGAAAAACAAAGTAATTAAGATGTGCTAAAACTTAATTTACCTATGAGAATCAAAACACTATTTAGTTTAGTTGGTTTAATTTTAAGTGTGACAACTACACAGTGTTTAGTTTTACTGTTTCGTTCAAATGAGACCTTCAAATCCTGTTTAGATTATGCATTTTGCCATTACCACTCATTATTGTTGTATCTACAGCAATAATAATAATTATTATTATTGTTGTTGTGGAGTCCAGTCTGGTTTTATGTGAATAGGTCAAGCAATAAAAGGATCACTGTAGATTAAAAGCAGTGACCCGTATATTTAAAGGATCTAAATATATAAATATTAAAATGTAGACTTGTTCAGTAAGTAAACACTGGTCTTAGGGATCTTGTGGAATGCTTTAGTGGGATGGTGAAGATGGTAGTCAAGGATGGGGGATTGGTGGTGACAGGGGTCTTGTGTAGTGTATTGGTCTGTGAGCCACTCTTGTGCCTCTGTGGGTCATGAGTCGTAGGGTTGTCATAACACATGGATACATATTGGCTCAATGATTACCGATCCATATAGAGCGATGCAAAATGAAAATATCAATCCATATCATCATTTGTAAGATGCACCTTTATTTTGAAATTCAGGCATGAGACTATAGTCAACAGGTGATCTGTTATCATATTTTAAAATTAGCCGTTTATGATTTAAATCATACACAGTAGGAGTTTAGAAATAAAATGGTCAAATAATATACTTTTTGGTGAGTTGATATCAATGTAGATAGTGTGAGATGGGCAGCTGATATTGCATCAAATTGATTGCATCGATCGGAAATCATAACAAACTTTGTGATATCGGCAAATATTGTATCGTCATCCAAACAAATTGATACAAAATTATATTGTGACAAAGCTGGACCCACTATTTGTGAAGAGGTTGTTGGTTTGTTTGGTACAGTACAGCACAGGATATACTGTTTTATGTAGACAGGGAGGCTTTCAGTTGTGTACAAATATATACAAATTGTTTATATTTTTCTAATACTTTTTTAATTACATGCTTTATTTATTATTATTATTATTATTATTATTATTATTATTAATTCACTTCCTATCTTAAGTGAAATAGAACAACATTTTATTATTAAGGAGGATTGCAGCAGTACAACACACAGCTTCACTAAAAACTCTTGACGCAATGGACTGTGCCGAACAGCGTTTTGCCTGTTTTCCCAAAAACGCCCTTCCCAATATGGCGGCGTAGTGACGTACGATGCTCTTCTGCGCCGTTTGCTGAACCGTGTCTATGCCGGATGCTAGCAAAACAGACTGGCTGTGCTGCACGCTGCTGCTCGTCAACAACCTAACCGGCGATAATGAGAATGGCGACTAGCTGTGGCTGATAAAACCTCGACCACAAGAGAGCCTCTCTTTGTTCATGGCTTAAGCTAGCTAAGCTAATGACCCCGAGAAGTGCTTTTGTGATCTCCTTTGAGTCTTTCTTCAAACCCGCTGCTCAGTCAGGAGAAGTTTGTGTGTGTGTGTCTGCAATGGACAACAGCCCCATTTATGTTCGAGAAAGAGGCAACCTCCGTCGTGTGGGTGACATCATTCTGGCACAACCAAAACCACTGCCATCCTCATCCTCCTCCTCGTCGTCATGCAGGAGGACGAATCCGTTTGTGCTGAGAAAGGAGCACTTCGTCTTCACCTACAACGAGGAAGGCAGCCTGAGATACACCACTAAGTCCCTCTTTGACATCGCTCTGCTGTTCGTCGCTGACAACATCCACCACGTGGACTCTCTGGTTGACTTCCCAGAGCAGATAGGCGACAGGCTTTTTGTGGCCGCAGAGGAGAGCCGTGTGTTTTTAAACCCCGACGTTTCCCAGAAAGCCTTGAAGTTGTTCAGCGATGCATACGGAGACCTGGTGCTCGGATCACTCTGTCTAAGAAACAGGTTGGCTTATATTGTTTTGATGATGATGATGATGATGATGAACTTCATTGTCCCAAAGGAAATTTGTCTTGGGTACAGACTACATAGTCCAAACTGTGTGTCTATACTGCATTCACAGTGCAATGTGACACATTTTCTCCTCAGCCCCACACCTCCCTGCCCCATTAATAATTTTTTTTTACCTCAAACAGCAGCAATTATTTGTCTCCTTCTCTAATTCTGCAGGTTTCCACTCCTGCATGAGCGGATCACTGAGATAAAAACCTTTCACAGTTTGAAGTCTCTGGATTTGTTCGGCTGCAGACTAGGAGATGATCACGAGCTGTTCCGGCATCTCACATCCACGTCACTGGCGAGGTAAGGCTGTGGGCTCTTTAGGATGCACTTAGCAGAAAATCCATCCGTCCATCTATTGTCGTCTGCTCACCTGGGATCAGGTCACGAGGGTGACAGATCCAGGAAAGAAAACCAGACATCCCTCTCCCCTGGGACATCCTCCAGCTCACTCTGGGGGATCCCAAGGTGTTCCCAGGCCAGATGGTCTATATATATATATATATATATATATATATATATATATATATATATATATATATATATATATATATATATATATATGGAGTTCTGGCATCGGCATCCTGGTCAGATGCCCAAACCACCTCAGCTGACTGTTTTAGCTTAGCAGAAAATATGGCGCTAATTTTGAATCCTCTCTTCCACAGCAGCCTGTTTCCCTAAAAGTGAAACAGAACATTGTGATTTCAAATAACCACACAAACCTTTTGACAGATCTGTACTTTATTCTTATTTATTACTAAGTAAACAAACAGCGAAGCAGAAAATACTCAACCGCATGTACCATCTCATTTAACTAGAAGCACAGACTTTTACTGTAAAACGGATCAGGATGTCACAGCAATACCAACATGTTAACAAAATAGAGTCAGCTGTATGCACGCGACCTACATTACCAAAAACGTTGTGCATTTGGGTAAAAACCTGCATCACTTCAAGTCAGATCATTACATTCAATAAAAAACACACACCGACAGAAAACTAAAGCACACACCAAACCTGCAGGAAAAATCTTAAAACATTTTATTCCTTTATTACCCTCAATATACTATTATGTCACAATTATATATATATATATATATATATATATATATATATATATATATATATATATATATATATATATATATATATATATATATATATAAGGGCTGGGCAAGTTAACGCGTTAATTTCGCGTTAATTCATTAGACTATTAACGCCGATATTTATTTTATCACGCATTAACGCATGTTGCTCACATGCTTTCAGTCAGTGTCAGTCAGCACGCGCGCTGACTGCAGCGCGCTGTGACACGGCAGCACTCCCGCTCCCCCTCCCCTCTCGTACATGGCTCAGCGGTGCCAGCCAATCAGCACGCAGACTCAGCCTGGCCCGCCCACTCAGTTCTCACACAAACTTAGCAAACAAACAGCTGAGAGAGACCGCAGCAGCGAAAAAACATGAACAGGGGAAGTAGCACCGTTTGGCTTTATTCTAATACCGTAAATTAAATCAAGCTGTATGTTTTGTAAAAAGCCGGTTCATTTCAGTGGAAACACAACAAATTTATCTAAGCACGTGAAAAAACATGAAAACGTCGAGCCCCAGAAACGGAGAGAGGAGATGAAACTTCTCTCATTGCCCCGACAGACCCACAGACGTCTCTGACTGAGGCGTTTCAGTCCTCCAGGGAACATCCAGGTAGATCAGTGGATGGATGGATGGATGTTACTGGAGCCCACACATAACATGTAATTAAGACCTTGAAAGAACCCAGTACATATATTAAAAAGTGTTATTTAAGATAAGATAACATTAGCTAATCCTTTTTTTATCCCACGACGGGGAAATTTATAGGATTAAAGCAACAGGCAGGTGCACACAACACAGACAAAATTACATAAGGATTGAAATATATAAGAGGTGGATTAGCGAAAAAACACTGAACATAACATTATTATTATTATTATTATTATTATTATTATTATTATTTAATTGTAATAATAAAATAAAAACCACAAAACCCAAAAGGTCAACAGTTTCATGATACATCAAGCTTAGGGACTGGCTAATATACAGCAGGTCAAAAAAGGCCATATTTTGGCTGCAGTGCTTGCTGTTCTCTTATGAAGAAAAGATCAACTAGTGCACTAAATTTAATAGATGGGTTGAAAATATCCAGTATAAAATAAGTGCTACAAAGGTACAACACTTTTGTTCATATGGCAGCAGAACATTAAAATAAAAGTGCTCTTTACACTACTTTTGAATTCATTCTTGGAGTTTGTAAATACAATGCGATTAATCGCGATTAAATATTTTAATCGTTGCCCAGCCCTAATATATATATATATATATATATATATATATATATATATATATATATATATATATATATATATATATATATATATATATATATATATATATATATATATATCCATCCATCCATTTTCCGAACCGCTTTATCCCTCATGGGGTCGCTGGTGCCTATCTCCAGTGTTCACTGGGCGAGAGGCGGGGTACACCCTGGACAGGTATATATATATATATATATATATATATATATATATATATATATATATATATATATATATATATATATATATATATATGGAGTTCAGGTGGGATGTGCCCAGAAAACCTCTAAAGCGTGGGGGGCATCCTGGTCAGATGCCCAAACTACCTCAGCTGACTGTTTTAGCTTAGCAGAAAATATGGCGCTAATTTTGAATCCTCTCTTCCGCAGCAGCCTGACTCAGCTGTTCATTGGAGGCAACAACCTGTCAGATGCCGGCCTGCAAAGACTGACCGCGCCTGTCCGGATAATGCACAAAGGGCTGGACTCTCTGGAGCTCCTGGACGTTTCCTGTCGGTAGTTTTGCCATGTACAGCGTCAAATTTAAATATACATAATATAAGATGATGTATCGTCTTTTTTTTTTTTTTTTTTCCCTTTCTTATACAGGCAATCCCGTCTCAGAAAGGGCTCTGAGATACCTCAAATGCCTCCCAAAGCTGGTGAAGCTTGATGCGTCTGGGACCAACATGAAGGTAAGACAAAAAAATTAATAAAAAACTTTAACTTGTTTTTTTATTTATTTTTTTGACACGTTAAAATCCCATCTTCCCTTCTGTGCTGATTAGCTTCCCTGATCTTTTTTGGCGTCATCTGACCAGAGCAGCTTAAAGGCCCAAACTGTGGAGCACAAATGTTATAGTTGTCCTGTCAGCAGTTTCTCTCTAGCTCCCCCAGAGTTACCGTTGTTCACATGGCTGCTTTCATGATTAACCCTCTTCTTGCCTGGCCTGCCGGCTTATGTGGACAGCTACACTACCTTTGTAATTCAAGGTTTATTTTCCTTTTTTTATTATTTTTTTATTACCTTCAACATTGTAGATACATAGTGAAGACATCTGAGGTGTATAGAATTATGTAGCAACCAAATGTATGCATGCCATGCAGACTTTTCTTTGTAAAATACCAAGAGTATTATCGGCATGTAAAATTGTGTTTAGATTAGATTAGATTAGATTCAACTTTATTGTCGTTACAAGCCAACGAAATGCAGTTTAGGTCTAACCAGAAGTGCAATAGCAGCAAGTGCAGGATAAACAATGGTTGCATAAGTACATGACATGGGTTTTTACTGAATAAATATAGAAATGGATACTATTATAGACAGAATTTTACTGATAGATTTGTCCTATGAGTATAATATATAGATAACTAGTATTGTGAACTAAATTTACAGCTGCATATGTACCGAATATAATATACAGGTGGATATTACTATAAATAGAGTTTTACAGATATGTACGGATATGTATATATAGATAACTAGTATTGTGAACTAAATTTACAGCTGGATATGTACCAAATATAATATACAGGTGGATATTACTATGAATAGAGATTTACAGATATGTACAATAGCATAATATACAGATGATTATTTTACAATGTAATAGGGCTGGACGATTATAGATAAAAAGCGTATTGATAAAATAAAAATCATATTGATCGATATCGATAATTAACAACAAATTCAAAACATGTGTTTTTAAGTGCAGCCCTGCTCATTTTATGCTGTTGCTTAGCGACCTATTTTTAGATACAGAACACACAAACCCTGAATTCAAACTCAACCCTTTATTCAACCAACTTTTTACCAAAACTGCAAGTTTTTAAAAAAGAAAAAAGGTCACATGCTCTTTGTACTCTTTGAACTCTTTGAAGGGGGCGGGGCATTTCTTGGTCGGCGTTGTGATTGGTTGGATGTAATGACTGTAATATTAACCTATATGGCTAGAATTCAAAAGGAAAGAAATCTGTTCTATTAAACTTTTTATTGACCCTTTTTTTTGCTGTCATCGATATACGTCTGTTGATCGATATGCATTGTTATTGAATTATTGTCCAGCCCTAGTTTGTAATGTAGTAAAATTGGAAAGTGGTGTGAATCTTTGTGCCAGGAACTATACAGATGTGGCTGTTTTTTTTTTTTTTTTGTGGCCCTGTCAATAATCTGCCATTTGTATATCAGCTCGGCACAGCTTTGAAGACAGCCGTGTGGAACCTGTTGGGGCTGATTCATTCCGAGAAACCTCTGAACACCTTCGATCACTCGGGGTGTAAAACAGAAGGTTGGGCAGAACAGGTAAGGATTTTTAGGCAATACTGGGATTACAGATAGCGTGCTTAAATGAGCGGAATCACGTAGCCGTACTTGTCTTACTCACAGGTTGTAAATCAGTGGGAAACGAGTGGCTGCCAGATGCCTAAACAGAAAAAAATGGAAGAGTCAAGGGCCTCGGCTCTTCGCTTTTGTAAGTATTTTACACGTTTCGTTTTAATCTGTAAGTCTGTTCAAACACAGAGCTTTTGAACAATTTCTCTTTATTTTTTATGTAGTTGGCAGGCAGAAGTTTGTCAGAGAGGTACTGAATGCGTCACCCCTGATTGACGGGAAGGAGGCCAACATGGAGAAACTACATTTCTACAAACCTACAGCAAGCGATCGTCTGAGAGGGAACATGGATTCATCCACAGCCGAATGCCTCCAAATTAAGAATCCCGCCTCTTGTATTAGAAAGAGAACGCTAGAGTCAAGCACGTGCGATGCCTCTTCTGAAAGCCCTCCGACCAAAACAAAATGCTCATCATTAGTTTTCACTGCAGAGGACACAGACCTGTTGAACAGCTACTAAAAAATGGAATGTGTCCGGGCAGCATTCCATAATAAAAAAAAAAACAATATGGGAGCAGCAGTCAACATGTAGCATTCACAAGATCCATTTTGCAGTCTACTTACTTTTGGGAAAGATGTGTATGTTTTCACTTTTTTTAAAATGAATAAAAATTTTGTATTTTGCAAGAGCCCTTTTCTTCCTTTTCTGCAGCTTTGAAATCCAACGGAGGATTTTATTGGAAAAAACGTTGAGAGGCTTACATAAACTAAAGAATCACACAAATATTAGACTAATTCAGGGCATTTAAAGATGCGTTTGAATTGTTTTAAGGGTGACATTATACAACAAACAACTTTAAAAATCTTTTTAAAAGTAGAAGTGGGTACCTAAGTTTTAAATTGTGCAAATTATGTGCAGTTCACAGAGGGACAAAGGCCATACATATGGGCTCAAATATATATATATATATATATATACTATATATATATATATATATATATATATATATATATATAGTCCTGGTTTAATTAATAGTTAAACCTTCCAGTTGTTGAGGGGAAGTTGAAGAATTTGGAGTTTTCCAATGTACCTTTAACACTGGCAGTGAAATAGACCCACAGCATGATAGAGTTCTTAGGTTGAAAAGCCACACCTTGACCCAAACTATCACCAGCAGACAAAAAGCAAAAAACTATGAAACCCTGTCATAAACCGGAAGATGCTGGAACACCAGTGTGACTTGACAGTGAAGCATATTTAGCGTCAACATGGACTTGATGCTAACCAACGAGGAAGCCCTTGTTCCAAAATCACCACAGTCAAGCTTGTCTTAAAGTCACAGTTGGTTACAAAAAGAAACCAACTGCTTTTTGTAGAAAAAAAAAATGCTTTATGGTCAGATTTGACAAAGCTTGAGGCATTTGGACATAGTGACAAGAAGTATGTTCGAATAAAGATGAAGCCTGAACGCTAAACCAACAGCTGAGGGTCGTGGTGGTAACATTATGCTGAGTTGTTTCGCTGCCAATTTTAAGTAAACAGAATAGAGGACAACCTGAGGTTTCCCCGACAGCTAGCGAGATAAAACGTGGATAAAGTTTTGTATTTCAACAGCACACATCAAAACTAGTTTTTTTTGGAACAGATGCTTTAGCTCCTAAAGTTTACCCTGGTGTTCCTGCACATATTTTATCCCAGACTGAAATTGCCTGAGTTCTGAATCTGTTTTTTTCCAACCAATTTATAACGTAAGGCAAATGTTTGTGACAAATTCATCGCCGTTTCCACCAGTCTTGCTTTTAGGCGTCTGCAGCAGTCGACCCACACTGGCAGGTTTTCTCTTCCCCAATTTTACCCAAAAGTGAAACAGAACATCGTGATTTCAAATAACCACATAAACAGTTTGACAGAGCTGTACTTTATTCTTATTACTAAGTAAACAAACAGCGAAGCAGAAAAGACTCAACCGCATGTACCATCTCATTTAATTAGAAGCACAGACTTTTACTGTAAAACGGATCAGGATGTCACAGCAATACCAACATGTTAACAAAATAGAGTCGGCAGTATGCACGCGACCTACATTTCCAAAAACATTGTGCATTTGGGTAAAAACCTGCATCACTTCAAGTCAGATCATTACATTCAATAAAAAACACACACCGACAGAAAACTAAAGCACACACCAAACCTGCAGGAAAAATCTTAAAACATTTTATTCCTTTATTACCCTCAATATACCATTATGTCACAATTATACAGAAAAAAAAGTTTGAATCACTCCAACTTAAGATTTGAATAAAGCAAGGACAAATCAGTTAACACTGAATGATCTGAAAGTTCTGCTGAGACCACAACCAACTCAGGCCTTAAATGGGAGGATAAAGAAAAAAAAAAAGAAACTGAAAATTATTAAATCAAGAAGAAGGTTCATTCGGGAGTGCAGCTGTGGTTTCTAGATATTGGACTGTCCCAGGTTCACCTTGGAGGGAAGTGGCCCAGCCTCTTCCTCTGGGCCCTTGGAGGTGATGATAATCAGAGAGGATGCTGGGTAAGGAGTCAGTTTCTGCTCTTTGATGTAGTGACTGTCCCCATAGATGCTCAGTTTCTGAAAGGTGAGAGGAACAAAACAGAGACAGAGAGGTTTGCGTGTTAAATCAATCAGACCGCATGCAGATTTTACAGAGTGACATCTAAATCTAGATTTATATTCCTGAAACCTATTTATCCTTTTGTTATCAGCTTTATCACGATTCATTATTTCATCACATTTTGGAATAAATTACATCATTATTGGCTAGACCAACACCAATTAATGTAAGACTGAGACGTCAAAGTAAAATTAATCACAATTTTCAGACCAAGAAACCAAGAAACTGGAGGAGGTTCATCTTCCAGCTGCGCAACAACTCAAAACATAAAGCCAGGGACATGATGAAATGATTTAGATCACAGGATATTCATGCATTTGGGAAAAAAAAGAAAAAATGTTTGTGGGACATACCCAAAAGACTCAAATGCAGCATGTGTAAAAATATTTCCTTTACACTTCACGACTATATATAATACTTTGTGTTGGTCTAATAGATTAAAATTCAATTTAATTCATGGATGTCTGCTTCTTTAACAGAAAAAAAAAAGATTTGAAAGGCAGCATTTGCAGTCTTTTTACTTTGATGTCTTAAGAAATATGTCAAAAAACATTAAGCTAAAAAATAAAAGCCCAGAGGCTATAATTTACAGTACAATCTGAAGGTTTAACCCCTCTTGAATAACGTAGCTTCTACTTCAAGTCAAACTTTAGAGTATTTCTGAAGATATTTTAGTGTAAACCATTTGAGGTTCTCAGAAAAACCTTCAGGATTTTGGATCCTTTTAAAAAGAAAAAGAAAAATAACAACAACAAAAAAAAGCCAAACACAAATAACGGGTCAGAACAGGTTAAACTAATCATCCCAGGGCTTACCTCAGCAGGTACGTATTGATCCACAGCAGTTGCCACAGTAGCGCAGCAGATCCAGATCAGGACCATCACAGACAGAATTAAAGTGGTCGTTAGGATCCACCCAGGCAGCCAGGGGTTCCTGGGGAGAAAAGCACAAACACGGTTAGCCCGTGTAGCGCCACAGGACGCGGAGTCCGGCTCAGATAAGACAACGGAAAAGTGCAAACCTTGACAGGCAGCTGAAAAGGTTGTATCCGTCGTCATAGCTGCGCTCGCCAGACAGGTCTCTGTCTCTCTCTTGGATTAAAGTGCGATGGTATTCTTTGTAAATAGGACTGCTCAGCTCATGGACTTGGAAAAAGGAGAATATAGACTTCATGTGAGTATTTAAAAAAAAGGTTTTAAATAACATTGCATTTTATTATATACAATATTCAATTCACTGCATCTCTAATCACAATGTATACTTCATCAATAAGGTAAATAAAACACTGATCCTGACTGTAATTTACAAATTAAACTTGCGTTTATAGGTTGGAAGGAGAGCACTAAACACTCAGTGATTTTTATTTTAAACAAGAATTGAGTCCACTATTCGAATATATCGTGAATATGCCCTTATTGACACAAGGTTATAAAAAAAAACACAACATTGGTGCAGTTTTCTTCATCAGTCGTTTCTGTAGCAGTAAAGCTTCTGAAACATGTCTGACAGCACTCCTCTAGGCAGAATTTGTTTAAATAGAGTCATTTTTCCTGGCAGATTCCCAATTTTTAAGATAATCCAGATATTCTCCATAGGATTGAGGTCGGGGGGGCTTTAGGAAGGCATTTACAGATGTTCTGTTAGAGCCTGCTGTATCCATTCCAGAACTAGTTTTATATAGATGTCGTGTTGTGTCAAAGTTGAATAAAAAATCTGATCAAGATGTATCCGTCAGATGATATGTAAGATTGGTAGGGATGCTCAAAAGCAACCGAAGCAACAGCAAGGCTCAGGCCGATCATAAACAGGAAAAAGGTCAGTGTCATTTTCCACAGAGAAGGTGGTTCAAAGTTAACATGGACTGACTGAAGGGGCGCTAAGAAAGGAAGGTGTACCTACAGGCTTGACATACATTCGCAGCCAGCCACCCACATAGACAAGCCAAATGCCGGTCTGCTAAACAGCCGAATCAGCAGTTTAGCATGCTGATAGCATCAAGGTAGGAGGGGTGGAGTGGGGGTGGGGTGGCGGGGGGTTCACAGGCAGTTGTACCGGTGCCTGGGATAGGTGATCTGGACATAAAAGGTTTCTCACAATAGTTTGTGGTATTTACTTCAATAATGATAAAAGTGACAAAAAAGTACAGGAAATTAGAAATGAATCAGTCTTTTTGGCTATAAATCGACTGCTGTACGTCTCATCATAAAGAAGTGTTGCTCTAAAAAAAGAAACGCCATTTTAAAATTGGGTTCCTCTATACACTACTTGCATTATGTAGTGCCACCGTAGCTTTAAACAGGACAGAATACCTACATTAAATAATACCCTTTCGTTTGTGTGTGTGTGTATACACACACACACACACACACACACACACACACACACACACACACACACACACACACACACACACACACACACACACACACACACACACACACACACACACACACACACACACACACACACACACACACACACACACACACACACACATAGTATCAACAGTAGAAAAAAAACAGCTAAAGAGTTTAAAAAGCAACTATCCCAACCATACTGTCAGTTTTTACTCATCCCTGGCTGGTGTCATATACAAAGAAAATAATGATGATGATGATATTTAATTGTGTGACAACTTTCCAGACCAACACCTTGAAAGTTGAATTTTAGACACAGTTGGGTGTTCAAAAAGGACCAGAATTCAACATTATTAAAATATATGGGCTATGCCCGTGCCAGGAAACCAAGCAATTAAAAATTATCATAAACTGCACATAGATCATATAAAGTCCAAGTCTAACTTTTATTCATGTAATTTTGCATGCACGCCCATGAGGAGTGCATGAAAACCTCCGACCTGAACTGTGCATTACTACATTTAGAATTTGTTCTAAATGAGCTCATTTTTGCAAAAGCATTAAAGACCACAACATCAAATAATAGACTGAAGTGCTTACAGCTCTTCTGAGGCTCCTCCTTAAAATCATTGTCCAGTTCAATGTGGGAGAAAATCCTAACCTGCGGTTCGGACTGAAAAACATGGGAGACAATTTGTACTTTTGACATTTACTAAATTAAAAAGAATAAAGTGGTCAATCTTATTAGAACCAGTCACCAGGCGTGGCTGGTCTTCAGTCCAGTACCTGGAAAATAACAACTTTTCCATCATCAGCCTGAAGGTAGAACGTCCAGGTGGAAGTGATGAAGCTGTGGGCCTGACTCATTACGTCATCCCAAAAGCCTCTGACCAAAGTCAGGGGATAGAGGAGATGAATCCTCGGCATCATGGCCTCCAACTGTTTAGAAAACAACACGCAGACTGAGCACGCCACTATTCCTTGAGAGACATTCTGTATCCAACCAGCAAGCGGCGTACCTGATCTTGACGCTGCTCCGCAAATGGAAGCTGGTTGTTGCAGCCCATGTTGCACGCGTACTGCTCATCAGGCTGGGCGTAGGCTTCCCGACAGGCTGCGTGAGTTTGGAGTGACAGATGGCACAAAACAGTTTTAGAGGCATGCAACAAAAGCTAATTTTAGATTTTATTGGTCCCTTCACATATTTCATGTCAATCCGCCATACTTTTCCTGGTGAAACCTTTCTGAATTTTAAAGTACATTTCTGGAAATGAATAGAGAAGGTCACCATGATAAATGTAACACAAACACAGATCCTTGCAAAAAATTATTTGAATAAAACTCCTAATAGATTGATTGGTGTGGTATTTGTTAAGGTGTGTGAAAAACATGTTTCCTTTTTGTTCCACTTCACAGTTATATACTACTTTGTGTTAGTCTATCCCAGGGGTCTGC
Source organism: Fundulus heteroclitus (assembly GCF_011125445.2). Classification (NCBI taxonomy): domain Eukaryota; kingdom Metazoa; phylum Chordata; class Actinopteri; order Cyprinodontiformes; family Fundulidae; genus Fundulus; species Fundulus heteroclitus. Next base: position 26,480,288 of record NC_046366.1, on the reverse strand, counting down.
AACCTGTGACTCTATACACCTTCAGTTTTGGCTCTTGAAAATTTAGACCAAAAATGCAGTGGAGAAAAACTGGTCAATGTTTCTAAATGTAAAGGTAATTTAAAACTGCTAGCTTTAGGATGAATTTGGTTCTGCAATATATGCGTAACATTTCCAGAAAGAAAGAAACTAATGGTGTGTAGAATATTTTGCTATAGCTAAATGAAGTGTCTTTTTGTCAATAGGTCGCAAACAATTGGCTTTTTCATAATTTTGATGCCATTTGCTATAAAACTCAAATGTCCAATTGAAAAAAAATGTGTTAAACCTAAACATAAAAATACTGTTCATTAAATAATTTTTTTTAAACTAATTTCCTATAGTTTACTATAAAAACAAGCTCTCGTTTCAAAGAGATGTGTATCTTTTGTGGCTCTAAACAAAATTTGTTTAGCTGGAGTGAGGGTAAAAGTGGCTCTGCGGGTCGTAAAGGTTGCCGAACCCTGATCTATCCCAACTAATCCCAATCAAAACTGAATTGACAAAAAAAATGACAAAATAGTGACTAAATACTGTTGCAAGTTACTAGATGGTTGGTGAGCAACAAATGAATGAATGCATGATGAACAGAAGGGACAAATGATGGTTGGATATGTGATGACATATGAAGGTATGGATATTAGAATGGATGGACAAAAATGCTTCAAAGAATGATAAACAGAAAAACCAAGTGCTGAATGATGGACAAACAGATGGATGTAATAAAAAAAATGGATGTGTGGATGCAGGTACATTTACAAAATGACAGCAGGAGCGCATTGAAAGCTTTTTCTAGGCTTATTTTTTGTCAGCAGCTTTGTGCAGAATCCAACAATAGATCATTTAAGTCCACTGACAAGTCTCGTCCTACAGGCCTGAAGCGTGTGGGTGTGAAGTTAAAAGCCTTCATTTACTTACTTGATTCACACTCAGATTTGGTCTGATTCAAATCGTCGCTGTCACGGACGAAGTGGCAAATGGAGAACAGACGGCAGCCTCTCTGACAGGCGTATAGTTCCTCCTCCTGAAAACGCAAAAACACATCAAAAGGACCAGTTGAATGCGAAACATTACGCACTCTCGACTGCTTATATAACCCACTCACAGTTTCGAACAACAATGCATCAAACGACAGAACAGGACGACGATTGTTCTTAATTGCGTAAATTGCATAACGTTAGCGCAAGCTAGCTGACACAAGCAAGATAAAAGTCCTCACCCGTGGATACGTGTGCAAACTGTATGTCATTCCGCATGACTTATGGCAGGATGCGGTGCTTCCCAGAACGCTGTTAAACACGTCCGAGGACGCTAATGTGCAAGCGATTAGGACATATAGTCCCAAAACATAGCCAAAGAAAGAAAGGGTTCCCATTTTGCCTGTAAAAAAAACCCAAACAAACAACTGCACTTCTCTTTCCCCGTCCGCCGTAACCGAGACTGTAATCTCGCGAGATTTGTTTGGTTTAAAGGGTGCGTTTAAGGACTATTAAATGAGCGCGCATCTTTTCAACAGAACCAATTTCTACCTAATTTCGACCAGGAAATGCATTTTTTTAAAAAGTATTATATCATTATTTTTATGGTATATTGTTATAAATTATATGTAATCTTATATAGACCCGATAAATATGAAAATTTCACTTTAACTGTCACAATGTTTTTTTAAATATTTAATATAAGCGGAATATCAAAGTTGCATGAGAAAAAACAAAAACAAAATTAGGAAAAAATACATAGAAAATGCAATATATTATTTATCTTTTTGTATGTGTACCATGGACCAACTTGTTTCTGGAATAAAGATTGACTGATTGATTAATTGATTGATTGATTGATTATAGAAACATACACAAAACATACCGGTGTATCTCAAGAGGTAGATTTTTTCAAAAATTTATTTTAAATAGATACACATAGGTTATTTATCTGGATTATTCCACACATACATCTCAGGTACCACCCAAGTCAGTTTGCATGAAATTTTGAATGTTACATTAGATCATAAAAATTTGATTTTTACCACAAAACACTTTGAGCGTATACACACACACACACACACACACACACACACACACACACACACACACACACACACACACACACACACACACACACACACGCAACGAGAAAGGGACAGAGAGTAAAATAAGAATATACCTATTTATACAATAACTACTTTAATAATAATATTGACATATTTCCACTGAAATTGGTTTATTTATATATCAGTAAATGAAAGGGAATGTTATAATAATAAGAATAATAAGAATAAGAATACTACTACTACTAATAATAATAATAATTGATACGTTTAAAGTGCGTTTGCATTTATTTAACCAATCAAAGATTTTTTCCCATCGTACCTGAAGGCAACATGATCGCTTCTGCAAACAGGCTTCCGTCGTTATGTCAACTCACAATATTGACACTATTTTCTAAAATGTTTCAACAAATCAGCATGGTTATTGAGGCCAGATAAATGGTTTAATCAAGTGTATTAAATCTTCTTTTAACTTTAATTTTCTTTTAACTGTAAAGTTGTTTCAGACGTGTGAACAAGATAGCATTTAGCTAGGTAACCACAACAGTTAGCAGTGGTTAGCCCTGACTTCAGCTCTCGCGAGCAAGCTGTAAGTATTATCTTTAAAGGAAGCTACGTCTGTGTTTGAAAATGGACAAGTTTGTGGTTCGGCTTCCCAAGGGAGAAACGCCCAAACAACCGAAGAGCGACGAGAGAGTTTACAGACAAGCTACAATCGAGTCTCTACGGGTGAGATTTTGAGCTGTGTGAACAAACAAGTCTGTTCCTACATTACAGACCGATGCAATGACGGTCCTTCCATGATGTTTCTGTCAGAGGGTAGTTGTGATTGAGGACATTCTGCGCTACAAGTCGACGCTGGAGCTGCCAGAACAGAGCAAGGAGAACCTGCTGAACGCCCTGACTGAGCTGAGCAAGAAGATCCCATCCAAAGAGGTGCTCAGGTCCACTAAAATAGGTCAGGAGACCCTTTACTCCTCGTTTTCTGCTCTTTGCTGGGACAATACACCACACAGAATAGGCTAAACTAAAAACAAAAAGATACGTTTGACCCTATAATATTCTTATTTTTTGTCTGCACCATCAACACCAAGTCAAATTCCTTGTAAGTGCAAACCTACTTGGCGATTAAACTCGATTCCAGGAGTATATTCTGATAATATGGGCTATTTTCTATAAATAAATTAAAATATACAGACCAAAGTAATGCAGTCATAATTTATTTGAAGCAATGCAGTCATAATTAATTTGAAGCAAAAAAATAAAAAAAAAGTCAGATTCATTTAGCTCTCTTGAAAGCCTAGTTTACCTGATCCATCGCAATGTGGGTGTATTTTGCAGTAATAAAACAATATATTAAGAAAAATAAAAGATACATGATGAGAATGCTTTGCCCATCCTTCATTGGGGCAATTTGTTTACTAGTTATATAATTTTGATGATGTTTAATATAAAACACAAAGGGGGGAGAAATACTGCCAAAATACTGGATCAGCCTTTTGTGTTTACTTACATTATCCTTGTTAGATATTTATCTAAAACATTTTCATAAGATGAAAAAGAAAAACCAAAATAAATCTGTAGTGGTTGAAATACATTTCCCCAGCACTTATTAATGTCTTCAAAAAGTAAATAAAATTTCAGAATTTCTGAGTGTGCCACAAGCCCAAATTATGCAAATTAAATTGAGACTAAATTCATCTTTTGTTGTTGTTGTTTTTCTTCTTCCCTAGGTCACACTGTCAACAAAGCGCGAAAGCATCCGGACCCTGAGGTGAGTTCTCTGGCAGCAAAAGTTTACACCGACTGGAGGACTTTCATTGAGGAGAATTCAAATAAGCCGTCTATTGAGGTGCGCTCTGACAAACAGTCGGAGGGGCTGAGGAGCAACGCTCGCAGGCTGCTGTCTGAAGCACTGGAGGTCAAGGTGAGGAAGAGCATTATTGTTGTTGTAATATGAAACATTCATGTGGCGCTTTCGTTGGGATGATGCATTGAAGTTCACACACTTACAGCCAGGGTTAAAAGAAAGCACACCTAGTTTAAATTCCCATTTTCTCCACATGTTGGCTCTTTGGGCTGTACTTAATGTTTTTTTGTAAACTATTCCTTCTAGGCTTGATTTTATTTAACCAGTTATGAAATCAAGGTGCCTGGGACAGTAATATATGTATGTAGTACTTTTCACGTCTTGATAAGTATGAAGGAAAACATATAAGCATGGAAAAATATTTGTGTTTCTAGACTTTATTCACCATCCCATTGTCCAAAAGCAGGTTCCTCCCTCCTTTCATTCCTTACTTCCTTCCTTCTGCCCTACTACCCTTACTCCCTTTCTTGTGTCATTCTTTCCTTCCGTGTACCCTTCTTACCTTCCTTGTGGCCATCCTCAATTCATTTTATTCTTTGTGCTTTTCATTTCCTTCTTTTCTTAATTCCATTCCTCCTAACTTGTGTCCTCTTTCCTTCATTTGTTGTTTCCTCTTTCTTTTCCTTCCATGTGTAATCCCTTTCTTCCTTCCCTATCCCACTTCTGTCTTTCCTCGTGTCCCTCCTTTCTTTCACCTCTTATGTCCTTCTTGCCGTTTTCTTCCAATTTCTTGCTGATTTAAACACTTTAGTGTTGCGTATTTTTAAATGAACATAAAGGCCTAAAGGAGAACTTAGGAATTTGTGCTTGAAAGACATGTAGGAACCCTTGGAAATGGTGTAAGGCTCACCCCCTCGCTGCCTCATATGTGCAAAGGGACCCATTGAAGTGTAAAAACATTAATCTATTACTACAAGTCCTGCTTTCAATTAGCTATTAAAGATATAATTAGATAGAAGTGCCCAAATAAATCGTTTTTTGATTAATTCTGAATAATTTTACAATTAAAAAATATAAATTTTGTAGAAACTGGAAGGACTCATCAAATTCTGCATGATCGTAAACTTGTTCTCCTTTATTTGAATTTGTAACAATATTAGGGCTGGGCAACGATTAAAATATTTAATCGCGATTAATCGCCCTGATTAATCGCGATTAATCGCATTGTATTTACAAACTCCAAGAATGAATTCAAAAGTAGTGTAAAGAGCACTTTTATTTTAATGTTCTGCTGCCATATGAACAAAAGTGTTGTAACATTTGTAGCACTTATTTTATACTGGATATTTTCAACCCATCTATTGAATTTAGTGCACTACTTGATCTTTTCTTCATAAGAGAACAGCAAGCACTGCAGCCAAAATATGGCCTTTTTTGACCTGCTGTATATTAGCCAGTCCCTAAGCTTGATGTATCATGAAACTGTTGACCTTTTGGGTCTGTCGGGGCAATGAGAGAAGTTTCGTCTCCTCTCTCCGTTTCTGGGGCTCGACGTTTTCATGTTTTTTCACGTGCTTAGATAAATTTGTTGTGTTTCCACTGAAATGAACCGGCTTTTTACAAACATACAGCTTGATTTCATTTACGGTATTAAAATAAAGCCAAACGGTGCTACTTCCTCTGTTCATGTTTTTTCGCTGCTGCGGTCTCTCTCAGCTGTTTCTTTGCTAAGTTTGTGTGAGAGCTGAGTGGGCGGGCCAGGCTGAGCCTGCGTGCTGATTGGCTGGCGCCGCTGAGCCATGTACAAGAGGGGAGGGGGAGCGGGAGAGTGCTGCCGTGTCACAGCGCGCTGCAGTCAGCGCGCCTGCTGACTGACACTGACTGAAAGCATGTGAGCAACATGCGTTAATGCGCGATAAAATAAATATCGCCGTTAATAGTGTAATGAATTAACGCGAAATTAACGCGTTAACTTGCCCAGCCCTAAACAATATATATTAAGATAATGTCTGTTGGTTTTCACATTCACTGATCATCAACGTTTGATCCTTCCTGGGTTTATTCCCAAACTCTTTGGTCACTTTGTATTCTACTCCTACAGACTGCTTAACCGAATGAACTAAAAAGTCCTTTTTCTGTTTGTCTGTGTGCGCCACAGGAGGATTCCGGCCTTATAGACAACATTGAGAGGGAAGTGTTTCACCAGAGCTCCCGGTTAGTCAGCAGCTCTTACAGACGGACCGTCAGGGCGCTGGTGTTCGCCTTCAAACACAACCCTGACGTCAGAAGTCAAGTAAAGGACGGCAAACTGTCCATCAGCCAGCTGGCTTCTAAATACAAGAAATAAGTGAACACAAGTTGGACTCAGACCTCAGGTGGAAGAGATTTTAATGCATGTTATTTTTGGGGGGTTTTTGTACACTGTTATCATGTCCTCTGTTTGCTGAAAATACAAAATATTTTTACATGTTGTGGCACAAAAGTAAATGTAAATTGTTTTTAATGAATGAATGCTCTTATTTAAATATAACCATAGCTCCAGGTTACACTGTACTGTACCATCTGTCATCGATTTTTATTTTGAAACTGAATGAAAACTGCCATTAAATACAAAATTCAACAACTAAATTTGGATTGTAAATTAATAAATATATATTTTTTATAATTTTTGATTATTTTTTTTAATGTACCCTACACTTTTCTTTACAGTGCAGGCACATTCACTAGTTCAAGCCCCCAATTATTTTAGCACATTAATGGCAGCATACGGTGCTACTTCTAAAAGATAAGTTGTATATAACACTAGTGACCCTGAAAACAAGTTCCCAAAAACATCTTATCATGTAGAGGAGTGCGGATCGAACCTCTCAGTGGATTCACTGCTTGCCGCTTCAACCTTCTGTCGATAAATTAACCTAAAAAAGTGGCAAAGAAGTCCACACAACCCTTATAGAAAATAAGTTTTCTCTTGGTGTAAAAAAACAAAACCATAATACATCATTTCAAAACTTTTTCGACATACAAGATATTCCCTGTGCCATTCAGATGGAAAAACACAGTTGAAAAACCAGCATTTAATCTTCTCGAGTTCACGCCTCTCATCGGTTAATAAATCTGGTTTAGCTGTAGTAAAGTTCAGCAGCCCTTCTAGGATTTACTTGATGTTTGCTTATTTGTATCCGTTGGCTAAAGCCATAGTTTGCAGAGAGGTTACATAGCCTTCTCTTTGTTTAGAGGTTACAGTCCAAAGCACTATATTAACACCATGACAGTGAAGACTGTCATGCACAACTGGAGAAAGTATGAAGCAAATTAATGAAAAGACGGGATTGAAACTGGTCAGGGAGGCTGATGGCAACACTGAAGGAGCTGCAGGAATTTCCAATACGGATTGGTTGTTCTCTCCAGGTGAAAACAAACTCCTGGACCTGGACTAAGGAGTAGGTTTGTATTTTATTCCAGAGAAAACATCCAGGTCTGGCTGCAATCTCCCTAAAACCCGTGGCAGAACCTGTTACGATTAAATCCGATTAAATTATATTTGAACTTGAACTTTTGCATCAAAGTTTCAAAGTCTATGTTTTGCACCAAAATAACATTGCAGGAAAATGCAGTGAAAGAACAGTGAAATGTGATGGCATCAAAATTGTTCTTCAGATTGTATTTGGGCTTTTGTCAAGGTGGATGAATATGAATAGTTTGAAAAGTTAGATTTGTTTTAAAAGCCTTGGATGTCTAATAAAATGCTGAAAATTGTTTTCTTTATACATTACAAGTTATGTATTACTAATATTTTCATGATACATATGAGTTATCAGACTGCTAAAATTAACATGCCCATACAATGTTCCGTTAAGCACATTTCCATTAACTAGGTTATAATGAGTTTATAAAAAAAATAAAATAATCACATTAAATTAGGCGCTAAAACACATGTAGCATCACCACTGCAGGTATGTTTTATGTATGATGGGTACAACACATATTACAGGCAGCTGCTTCATGTGCCTGAAAAAAATCACGTACAAAACAACCAAAAATACAAAATGATGTAAAATAATCTGGGGTCTAATCTATAAAGCCTCGGTTAGAAACAAAATGGGGCCTGAAACTTGCGTATGTCACTTTCCATTCAGAAGTTGGGAACTATAAAAAAAATACTTGAGGGGAAAACGTGTGGTCCTCACAGCCACTCTGGCCCCGGCGTCTGCTCATTTTAGAGACAGGGGAAATTGGTGATGCAGATGGTAAATTGTAACCTTGCCTGCGAGATGAATTCTCGCGGTAATGGTGCATTCACAAACACACAATAATGTGCAGAATTAGAGCGCTACACATTATCAATCTGGCTGGCCAGGTTAGGGCAATAATAACAATAATAATAATAATATTTACATTGCCATACATTTTAAAGCACTCCGTTTCAAACTGAAAAGGTTTAACATTACTCATCGGTGTTTAGGCTGGATGGAGCAAGCTGTCAATCTCCAGCTGTCAATGGGCGACAGGGCACCAGTCTATCGCAGGGCGACACAGAGACAAACAGGACAAACAACCATTCACGCACACACTCGCACCTAAAGAGAATTTAGAAAAGCCAATTAACCTAACAGTCATGTTTTTGGACTGTGGGAGGAAGCCGGAGTACCTGGAGAGTACCCACACATGCACAGGGAGAACATGCAGACTCCATGCAGAAAGACCCAGGGCAAGGGTAGGACTTTAACCCAGAATCTACTACCCACTGCTCCACTGTGCGGCCCCCGTGTGACAATATTTATTTTAAATTTATAAAAATGAAACATCTTACAGTATTTTATTGTATTGTTTTACATCTAAAATATATATTTCTCAAATAAAGTATATTTTTGTTTTAACATTCACGAGGTGCTTTGTGTTGACCATTGCAATGCAAATGGTCGTATGGGTGGGAACCAAGTACGCAAACGACCTATAAAGGGAAATTCCGTGCTAGTGTGCGTGTGCATGGTTTTATAAGGCTAATTGTTTTAGTTTTTTTTGGCATACGTACAGTTTTAGTATGGTTTATGAAACTTTCTTGGTTCACATTACCTTCTGTCTTCATACATGCATTAATTCCTAGCTGAAAAGACAATTTTAAAGCATAAGACTTTGTTTATAGAGCAGTGTTAACATTACAAAGTAATTATTTTTCTTTATTCCTTTTTTTTATATATAAAAATTTGTGACCTGGACCTGTTGGTGTGGCTCACTAAAGCAGCACCAGCCAAACAATGGCTATCACCATGAGGATGACAGCCAGAACACAGATGCTGATAAACACAATGTCGCTCAAGTCATGAGGCTCTGAGTCTGGTTCCGCCACGTAACCGGTGCTGCCGCTGTCCGCCTGCTGGGCCTGCTCCTCCAGCCGACGCTCCTCTGCAGAGATGATGGACACAGACGCGACCTTCCGTAAGGCATCGCACTGCACCCTGTATTCTTGCACGTTTTGCTGCTTCCCGTCCGAGAAATCGATGTAGAGCTTGTTCACCAGCATGGTGATGTTCCGGTGTTTCTGGAAGACAATATTTTGTCACAAAATGGGTGCAAAGGATTGTTTTTGTACCAAGTTTCATGAGCTGCATGTTTCATAAATCATGAAACAACGCAACACTGAGATGGTTTCTGATCCAGCGGTGCGGTAAAAGACACTAGTTGACAATGCAAAAGACCACTTTATTTTTTACAGAACTGCAAGATTTTAAAGCTAATTTTAGACTTTTCCAGAATGTGTGGGATCCCTGAACAGGGCAGTGTCCTTAGCAGCTTCAAAATAATTAATTGCAGTGCACACTGCAAAAACAGATCTAAAAAGAAGTAAAATGTTATTAAAGTAAGTGTATTTATCCTTGATTTGAGCAGGTAAATAAGATTATCTGCCAATGGAATGAGTATTTTGACCCCTAAAATAAGATAATTAGACATCCTGCACTTGAAATAAGATGATTGAGATGAATTGTTCCTATTTTAAGGGCAAAAATCTTATTCCATTGGCAAATCATCTTATTTTCCTGCTCAAATCAACGACAAATACACTAATTTTAAGAAATTTTTACTTATTTCTAGTCCCGTTTTTGCAGTGCATAAAAGCGTATGAGAGCCGGTTACCTGGCTGGCTGTACCACAGTTTACAAACTGAGCCAGTATTTTGTAGGAGGTGGCTGTTAGCTGAGCTGCACACGTTGGGTTTCCAAGGTAGATCCGCTCTCGGTCCAGCTGAGGTAAGGACTGCAGAGGGATCAGGATGGTAAACTCTGATCTGGTGCAGCTAACGTTGACAGGCACCACTGAGAAAAAGCCATTTCAAACAGTTCGTGAGCAGAATAATGACACCGAGAAGAGCTGTGTGCTGGGAGGAACGTTTAGGGTTTCAAGAGCAAATTTAGTTTGGCTTAAAACCGCACACAGCGTAGGCAGTGAGGAGTACATATCTTAAACCTGCAGTCCCCCATAGGATACACTGAATTAATAGTCCAATTAGCTCCTGATAAAAGACGAACGCAAACAAATTTACCTCCTAGATAAGAAGCTGTGAATCCTCTGTGAGCTTTGGTTCTGTCTGTGCTGAGCACCACCAACAGCTTGTTGCCCTTTGAGATGAGGGAAGGAGGCTGCTCCCTGCCGCACCAGCGTCCCATCAGGGCGTCCGCCGTGCTGCCCCCGTCGTACGCCGACACCGAGTCGTAGTCGCACTCGTCTGACAGGCTGTTGCGGCCCTCCAGGTCCATGACAGGAAAGTAGAGCTTGATGCGGTACCCGGCCTCCAGGGTGACGCTCCAGTGGCAGTTGATGTTGTTTGGGTAGATGTTAGGAAAATGCGGGCTGCTGAAGTTGCCGCTCACGTCGGACAGGACCTGCTGGCATTCACCTATTTTGAGAAAACTGCATTAGTTAGCCATCCCTATTAACCCATTAAGTTTTTTTTTTTTCTGTGTTTACGTTAAAGACTTCAAGGGCTCTATTTAAAATGAGTCATAGAAATTAAAGGCTTATGTTTCTAGCAGGTAATTTAAATTTATGAGGATTCCCTTTAATTTCATGGACAGTTTTGGGAATCTGACTTATTTGTTAACTTGCATTGTGCAAACATAACAAGTAGATAATGCAATCTCAAGCTTAACTGTTCAGTATTGAAACCGGCAGCCAATTGTTGGAGATGGAGGTAAGGTTTGTATCAGCATCACATTACAACAACAAACTTAATTTCAACTCATTGTGATTTTATATACTAGACAAATACAATATTGACCATGATTATGAATTACATTGAAAGCTGTAATTCTTTACAACACAAAGCTGAAAAGCATGGCCTGCATTTGTAATCGGCTCCCCTTTGACTCTGAGACCCCCAAATTCGATCCAGTGCACACTGTTTGACCTCAGAAATTACATAACTAATATAAAGGGTCCACCTGTGTGTAATTTCCCCTCTGTATAAATACTTTGAAGGCCTTATACGTTCATTAGAGAAGATCAGTAGACTAACAGATGACCAAGGAACACAGCATCTGTGGTGCCAGGGTGGAGGTTCACCCTCCATCACCTCAACAACCCAAAAGATACGGCCAGAGCTATAATAGAATGATTGGGATAAAAATACTTTAACTTGTTAAAATGACCCAGTCAAAGTCCAGATGTATATCCAGTTCAAAATCTGTGGCCACACATGAAAACTGGTGTTCACAGATACTCTCCGCCCAATCTGACTGAACATGACTGAACTTTACAAAGAAGAATGGGCAAAATGTCATTGTTTTGAAGGGCCATTGACTCTTTAGAGTTATGCTTTAAAGAGCTTTCTCGGTGTGCAGCTCTCTGTGCCCATGGACTTTCAGCACTTTTTGTGATATTCATCATCCATTAATTCATCATTCCAGTCAATCAAAGTGACACCCCTTGCAGCGTAGATGCACAGGCTCGAATATCCCTCTAACAAAGATGCAAACGGAAGAGTCAAACTACAATGACAAGACAGGGGGAATGAGGCAGGTGATTTTCTTAATTTATAAAATTGTTTCATGGGGCTTTTACTGGTGGAAAAAAAGTCGATAAAGGAACTTGGACCGGACTGATCAGACTTAAAAATCCAGAAGCAGGCAAGTGACTGGGCGGATTAATGTTCAAGTAGTCTATTGTCTCGTTCTTTTGGTCACGACCCATCTATGGTCATGAGCTTTGTTTTCGACGTGCATACAAGCAGCCGAAATGAGTTTTCTCCTTAGGATGTCTGGGCTCTCCCTTAGAGCTAGGGTGAGAAGCTTGGTCATCCAGAGGAGACTCAGAGTAGAGAGAGAGGGAAGTCTGGGCCTCCCTACTAAGGCTGCTACCCTCGCAACCCGATCCCAGATAAGCGGAAGAAGATGGATGGATGGATGGATGGATAGAGTTTGTTGTTTGGTGACCTCTAGTGTGCAACTCCCAAAACGTTCTATCACCGTCCCTCACTGGTAATGACTCATAGGAACTGAATACAAAGCTGAAAATCAGACGTTATTTTACGTCCCAGTTCACAAATATGTACAACTGTGTTTTGGCCTATCACATAAATCCCCCGAATAAGAAGAAAATTGTATTCTGACAAAATGTGAGAAAAGCTCAAGGAGTGTGAATTAAAGGCAAAGTAGGTGTAGAAGCTATGTTATTATTGAACAGATCTTAACTTACTGTCTTTGTTGATTTTAGCTTTATCACACTAAACTTTTCCAGTAGCGCAGTGTTGATTTCATGCATATCCCAGGAAGTAAAAAAAAAAAAAGCTAATTTATCCAGATAAAAAAAACAGCTTCACATAGAATAAGATATTTAAAAAGTCAGCCATATTGTGTTTTTCGTTGAACAAAGTCACATTCACTTGGCTTAAAGGCTGGCCTTCGACTTGACCCCTTAGAGACTTTCACATTGGTGAGTCCATTGTTGCAGTATATAGAGGGATATTTATGCATCATCCTTTCAGTTCTTCAGTCCTTCAATTGTCTTGTCTCAAGCATTCAGTACACCATCATGAATTAGATTATCTTTTAGCCGTATGCTTTCTTTATTTTCAACTCCTTTCAGTTGTACTAAGAGAAACTCAGTCATGAAAATGGTCTTACCTGAGTAAAAGTAAGCCTTGAAGCCTCGTCCACCAATGTTGAAATCTGACTTGAAGACTACTAGGAGCTGATTAGCAGTAGTGACTGTGTTTGGGGGTTTATCCGACCCACAGTATTTACCGAGATGACGATGGGTCACTGTTGGACCATCGAACAGGGCGACAAAATCAAAGTTACATCCCTCGTTGTTCTCCAGTTGGAAGTCCATGAAGACCAAGGTGACAACACTCGTGTTCGACACGTGGATTGTCCAGGAGCAGTCTGCGTTGTTGCTGTACTCCTGAGGGTAGCCTGGACTGGAGATTACGCCTGATAGTCCAGTCAACACTCCACCGCACATGTCTAGTGAGGATAGGAGGGGAAAGGAAATTTACGGATAAGAAAAATACGGTTTTAGGAGAACAGGGGGAAAATGTCATACTAAAAGAAAAGAAAGGGGGCTCTCTGTCAATTATTTAGTTTAAATAAGAAATTATTTCTGAAATGATGTCTAAATAGAACCTTCAGTTTAAAAAAATTACACTGCCCCTTTTCTATGATATGATGATCCGGGAAACAAAGAGACAAGCCATAAAGGTTGGTTAAAAAAAATAAACACTAAATATATATTGCAAGGCAAAAAAATCTTAGCGGTGTACTTTCCTTTTACCATGGCTGGATATTAGGTATATATGCCAGAAGTCATCCCTCACTATGGATCATGTCGCTATATGTTATCAAATATTTGCATATCTGTTACCGGGACCTCAATATAGACCATCACTTACATTTCTCCCCTCATTTATGTAAATAAGCAAGCTAAGGATTTGGAAGAATTATGATGAAATGATCCAGCGCACATCGCTAAGACCACAAAGACTGGCTTCAGTAGCCGTCCATAAATGTCCTTGTGTAGCCCAGCCAGAGCCTGGATTTGCATCTTTGGAAAGACCTAAAATGTCTACATACTGACACACCCCATCTAATCTGACTGAGCTGGAGAGGATCTCTAAAGACGAACAGCAGAAAATACCCAAAATAGGCTAAGCTTATTGAGACATACTGTACAAAAGAAGACATGAAGTTGAGTATTAAAGGGGATATATCATGCTTTTTAATGCCTTCCGTTTCATATTGAAATCATTCAGTTGTGGTCTATATAAAGTGTAACTGCAAAGCTTTGGTCTGAATTCCTTGTTATTGTTGCCCCATAGCTCCTCTTTTGCCCCTGTTCTGAGCTGCGTCTGAGGGCAGCTTGTTTTGGTGCTTTCTCTTTAAATGCAAAAGGGCCACTTCAGACCCCGGCGCCCTACAAGTCGCAGTGCCTTCCACTCCATCCTGTTCGGCCATTTTTGTAGAATTTGGGGGGTCAGTGTAATGAATTTTGTGGGTTTATACACCCAGCAACTGAATACTTTCACTTATCCACTTGTAGTCTCAGTGTCTTTGAGCTTGAACTACAAAATGGTGGCGAAAAATAAAAATGCTGGATTCGTGAAATTGGTCAGCAGGAAGTTCATGACGTTGTTTAGCAGCTCCACAGCAAATACTGTGACGCAATTGTGCAAAAAAAGGTAATAGAAAACAGAAAACTGAATGGCTCGAAAAATATCACCCAAACAAATATAAAAATATCTAAGCAGTATCCGAACAGACTGCATTCAACTTTTCTGCATTCCTAGAGACTCCAAGTACACAAATAATTTGTTAAAGTGGATTTTGCATGATATGTCCCCTTTAAATAAGGGATGTGAATGCTTGCATAATATATTTGATGGTTTTATTTTTTGTTGCAGAAATTTCCAACTTTATCACTTTGCCATGCATGTTAAATTTTGGGGGGAAATGTAATTGCTCCATTTTTGATAGAGGCTGTAAAATAAGAAAATGTGACAAAAATTGAGGCACCGTAAATACCTGCTGGATGCATTGTGCTATTTAAGGCTGATTATTACATTTCTATTCAGCATTTCTTGTCTCGGTTACCTGCTATGATTAAAGCCATTGCTTCTCCTAACCCTCACACTGATAGAAAAAAAAAAAACATTGGGAAGAAAAAGTATTACTTGTTAAAATAGGTGGCATATCTTTTAAACAGCCCTTGTGGTTTAGTCTACATTGCTGAACCAAAAAAGGGGGAAAAAATAATGAGGATTTCTGAACACAAAAGCAATATTCACAGAATAGATCCGACACTTTATCATAGTTAGTCACATTTTTTTCTTGAAAGTATTAAAATGGTGTCTCTTCCCCTAAGAGAAGGCAAACTGTTATTAAACAGCTTCTCTGAATCATTCCTTTCAGTAAATGTTGCAAAGATGCTTTTGGTTTTTTATCTTTTTTTTTTGGAAACGTGTTTATCGTTTCTATCCCTAGAACTGATGTATGCATGCTTTATTCTTGTTGTGCTTTTGGGTGATATTTTTTGTGTTAGGCTCACTTGATTGGTAGTTTTACTGCCGTCTTATTGTAAAGTAAGCAACACACTGGCACTTTTTTCTTCTTCTTTTCTTTTAGCCAATTATGAGCTTGACGGTCAATTGTCTTTAGTCGTTAACAGAATATGCAGTCTGCAGAGTAATGTATATCTCTGCAAGCTCATAGGTTTTAGAGGTGCTAGCAATGGTCTTAAGGCAAAACGTTATAACCAGAAGGTTTATCGATAGAGGGTGCTGGCTCCTGGCCGTGGTGGCATTTCCATTTTTTTGACAAGCCAAACATCTAACAACAAAAGATCAAAGACCCATTAATGTGCCGGGGGCATATTTATTACGCAAACAAAAGGAGACTAAGGTCCAAACTTAAAAGTCCATCCGCTTTGAGAAGCAATAAATAAAGATCCCATCTGTATTGTTTCATGCTGCTTCTCCTGCTCTTTTAATAAAAAACAACCCTTGGCCCCTTTTAGTGCGTGTTGTTCTTAAACCTATCCCTTTTATAATGGTGCACATCGTTCTTCCTTGCTCAAGAACAAAAGGAAAACAACAAAAGTAAAACAAAAAAAAAATGCTAAATATTCATCCACAAATAAGACTTGTAAATGAACACAAAAAGTCAAGCATTCCAATTTTCACAAATTGAAAGTAGTAAAATGTTTAAGGATAAATGGATGCAGTACTGCTTTTTGTCACCGCTTTCATAAACATGCACCCATCATCATGTTTTAAGATTTGGAGCTGTGCGCACTAATCCTTGCTGCCAGTGTGCCACAAATATCTTGTTTTGAATTCCCTATAGGCTTCCCTGCAATGAATTTCAGAGTTCCTATTTACCATTAAAGCAGTCGATATATTTGCAAGCAACATTTTTTGCACTTGCACCCTGTGACTTTTTGGGGCCTCAGTGGCATTAAATTTTGAAGTGTTCCTGGATGTCACTCTGTTTTAAAGTATCTCCCATGTCTCCGGATCTGATTCAAGTCTGAACTCTAACCTCTCTGAATTGTTTAAGTCGTTTCTTTGCCAAGTACATCTGCAGTATGGCATCATCGCCTTGTTGGAAGGTCAACTGCTGCCCATGCTCAGGTTTTCTACAGCCTCACAGACATTTTTTTCTCCAGAATGTTATCATTCTCTTTTCAAATGGTGCTTTTAAATCTTTAAACGGTTAGAAAAAGAGGAAAACACAACACACCCTGACTGTAAATTTTGCATTCTGAAATCTAAAATCCACATCCTTATGTCAAAACTAATCTTTTAGCCTTTTTTCCCAGGGGAGCTTCAAAAAAACAACAAGAAAGCTTTTCTTGTTTGCCTTTATGTGTGAAGTAGAGTTGTCCTTGGTTGAAGGGGATGAGCACCAGCTTAACACACAATGTCCACTACACCGTCACCAGTGTGATAGCAAAAACTGCTCTGGTTATTAAAAACGGCCTCGTTGGTGGTCCTTGAATCGTGGATGGGTTTTTAAAAGAAAGAGGAATTGGCTACCTTTCAGCTCAGAACCACTTTGACCTCAAGGAGCATTTAACCAAAGCTGTCACAATGAATGGTTCACCCAGAAAAATATCAACAACCAGATTCATTGCTGCTCCAGTTGAAAGTAATGGGTTTGCAATAGTTTAACGACAAAATAAATACATCACTGTCTGAAATAATTTACAATTATACAAAAATATCTATTGTGTTTTGGTGTCAACCATATTGTAAATGAAGGGCTTCTGATACGATCCTTGTTAAGTGTAAAATATGGGTCAATATGGTCGCATTAGTGGGTTTCAGAACGTTAGGCACAAATATAATAATTACCACTGCAGATATACATTTAAACTTATTCTGATTCTAGCTAACCATTTGTTTCTGATAGGAAATGAGACGAGTATGTTTTAAAAGCAACATAAAGGAAATAGCATGTTGAAAAAAATACTTCTGGTTTTATTTGTACTTTATTGAAAATGGTGTGTTGGAAATTATTTTCACCCTTCTCAACAATCATTGTTGCAGTCAAGCCCTTGTTATAATTGTTCACCTTTTTGAACATTTCCACTTGTATTCTGACCATTTGTGTTTGGTAATGAGCTCCGAATCTTTGAGCTTGGAAGGACTCCGTGCCATAACCTTAACCTTTGGCTCCCTCCACAGCCTTTCTGTTAAATTCAAGTTGGGACATTGCCTGTGCCACTCCAAAACATTAAAATACTTCCAGTCGGATGAAAATGGAGTTAAAATGGAAAGATTACTTTGAAACATTAATCTCCCAAGGGTATGAAAAAGTTTGAGCTCAGCTCTAAACCACTCCGGCTGTGAGGTGGTATGAGGTGAATTTGCGACAATGGTCTACAAGGGCTTGGCATTATTTAGTAAACATTAAGAATAAAATTGTTAAAACTCAGTACAAACTTTGCAATTAATCCATCATTGTATGTAAAAAATGTAACTTGTGACCGATATATACATTAAATAAGATACGTTTAGATGGGAATACTTTTCTACTGGTTTTATGCAAGGTTCAAATATTATTGTGAACTCTAGTGGTCAGTCACAGACCTGCAGCAAAATAAGGTTTTAGTGAGGTTAAGGCCAGGATGTTTAGGTACAATTCATGAGTGACCAAATCAGCAAGCGTTATACACCGTTAGACTCGCAATAGCTGTCATATTGCATTAAACCTGACAAGTTACCTTTTCTGTAGCCCACGCTGAAGCCCCTGTGGGCCACATGCCGGTCTGAATGGAAGATAATGGACATGACATTCCAAGAAGAGGTGAACTGAGGTGGGCAAATGTCACCGCAAAATATCCCAAGGAGGTTCCCCTCGTCCTCAGATATGCCATTGTATATTCTGATATGGTCATAAGCACAGCTGGGGTGGTACTCCAGCTCAAAGTGATGAAAGGTGAGGAGCACCGAGGACCCCTCAGCCACCACGATCAGCCAGGAACAGTCGATGTTGCAGGGATAAAAGCCTGGGAAGTTTGGACTGGAAATGTTGCCCGACGGAGCGGAGAGGATTCCTCCACATTTGACACCTAGAAGTTACAGAGAAATGTTTTATTTCAGCTCAGTGGAAAAGATATAAAAGGCTTACTGCTCATCCCTGACTGATTTCACTGTTTTCTTGCCAGTTGATACAATCCATGAAATTGTATTACCCTCTGACTTTGAACAATGGAGCTCCAGTTTTATCTGTATATATAGCCCCCCACAATATAAAACACTCCTATTAAGTCTAAACAGTGTTCCATCAGGATAAAAAATGACAACTCACCTTTTTTAGTATAAGCCCTGTCAACCAACAGTAGTAAATGAATCAGTACAGCCACCCCGAGACTCATATTGTTATTGTGGATTCGGCTTTTCTAAAACCTCGACTGCTTTTCCGGCCGAGACACACAACTGTAATGTCACAGTGCACCGCCTTGAGGTAATAGGACTTTGAAAAATTCATCCATCGCCTGGATGGGGGAACCTGATGCCTATCCTCCTACAGACTGCGCTTTGGCCCCTTTGCTAAATTTTAATGACTGATATCCAATGAGCTCTAGATGCTTGTCAGGACACTGTTTGCAGGGAGGTTATGCATATTTAATGATGGCAGAATGCACACAAACACTGTCGGACAACCAGCTGGCAGGGGAAAGAGAAAGACATGGAAAGAGAAAGGCATTCATGAAAGCAAATACTTCTGTCAGAGTAACATGAAAAATAAAAAAAAGAATGTGTGAAAATAAAAACAATGTTGTTAAACATCCAAATGAGTCGTATATGGGGAAATGTGTTTCAGGTGAGGGAAACAATCCTGATAAAGAGTAACCCGTAAATTCGACCCATTTGCAAAATTCTGCTTTCGAACCTTTCCCACAAACCAATTTAATCTCCCACAAAAATTGTTTGGCAATGCAGAGAGTTGTGCTAATATTACTTCATAATAACTGTTCCTATTAACAGTTGTTCTTGTCAAAACAGAGCTTCTGGTGACTGAAAACCGTGCTTAGAACAAGTATTCATACCTTTTAAACTTCTTTTTTCTTCTTCTTTTTAAGTGTTTCATTTAGACTTCATGTGCTAGAGCAACAGAAAGCGGTGCATAATTTTAAACTATAAAGAATATATTTAATGTTTCCAGCAACTTTTCACAACTACAACTCAGAAGAGTGGTTTTGTATTTGGCAACCCCGAGGCTAAACCTCGTAGAAGCCCCGTTTGTTGCAGCTACTGCTGGGTGTCTTTCATTGTATGTCTCTCCAAGGTTTGCACATATAGAGACTGAAATTATCATACGTTCTTCTATGTGAAATACCTCAAGCGGTTTTTAGATCGCTGGATGATAGCACGTGTGTGAACATCAATTTGCAAGTCTTGCCATAGTTCTCATTTGGGTTACGGTCTGGACTTTGACTAGGTTGTTCTTTGATTTAAATTATTTTACCTCAGCTATAGCGTTGTTGTCCTGCGGTATTCTTCAGCCTCTAACAGATTTTAGTACAGGGACGCCTTGAATTTAACTCCAGCCACCTGACCATCAGCTCCAATTTCTATCTCCTGCTAAAGAAAAGCTTCCCCACAGCATGATAGTGCCACCAACAGTGAAGGTGGCGTGTCAGAGTGATGTCCAGTGTTAGTTTCCCCTCAAAGAGTTTTACATAAGGTTCAATTATGGTCTCATCTGACCAGAGCATCTGTCTTTCTTCTTGCCTTTTCTTCCATAATGATCAGATTTGTGGCGTGGATGACCCATTTGTCCTGGTAATGGATTCTTGCACCTACATTTAAGATGCTTGGAGCTCCTCTAGCATTAACATTGGCCTCTTGGCTATTTCTCTGGGTAATATTGTCTTTACTCACCCTGTCAGTTTAGATGGATGACAAGTATCTCGGTAAGTTTCGCCATACTCTTTCCATTTTCAGATCATGAATTGAACAGTGCCCTGTGAGATGTGCTCCCAAGAAAGCTTGGGATATTGTTTTAACATTCTCCAATAATGTTCTTTAATGAAGCTATGAGGCCTTCAGAGAACATCTGAATTTATCCTAAAATGTAATTCATACTATGTATATATATATATATATATATATATATATATATATATATATATATATATATATATATATATCTTGAAATTCATAAATCCTTTCCTGTCCACTTCACAATTATGCACTACCTTCTGTTGATTCAATAAATATAATTTAAAGAAATACATCAAAATTCACTACTATAGTGTGACAAAATATGGGAAGTTCAATGGGCATGAATGCTTTCAAAAGGTCCTGTATATGAATTATTCCTTGTTTTGATTTCAGCCCTATATACGAGTCACTGCATTATATCAAAAAAGGTCATCTCTCACAAAGACACTACCTCTTTTCAAAGCAAATTTAGGTTACATTCTCATTTCTCATCCTTGGAAGCATAATGCAGTTGCTCTCAGATGGATATTTCCTTGTATTTGCAAAATGCCAATCGTACTCCATGACTCACTCCCCCTGTTTGCCAGTCTTATAGCCCAAAAGTGCAGACAGATATACAATAACACTGACTGAATGGGGTGTATAACAAACAGGGAGATAAAGCACTCTTAGTGAAACCATACTCTGCAAATTAATGTTTGCTGTGCAGCAGTGCTGTGAAGGCAGAGCTTTTAGAGTGACATCTAATAGCTTTGGTGGGGCTCCTTTAACACCCGCACAAGACTGCTAGATGGCGCTGTTGCGCCATGCCTATATCATAATGGAGCCGCTGCAGGCTTCCTAAATAGTCATGCCAAGCTCTAAGCTGAAATAAATAAGAATGTGATTAAAATCAGTCAAGTGCTTTTTGCACAGAGGTCTGTGAGACTGAAATGAACTCGCCTTGTCTTTGAATTTTAATTCTGTCCTCTCCTAAAGCTCGTCATTGTTCAAGGATGTGAGTGCTGGGCAATGCTGCAATGTGTTCCAGGAAGATATTGCGCGTTTGGAGCAATTTAATCACCTATTAGCCAAAGAAGTGCTAAGGAAAACACAAACGAAGGTTGAAACTGCTGGAAATTTCTAGGAAAGAAAGGGGAAACAATTAGCAGGCACGTGACCTGGGACATCTGCGTTAAGCACTAAAAGTAAATAATCGCAAAACTTTGCCTCATTGATTAAAACTGCTAAGAAATAAATGATTTTATGCTATTCAGCAGGTGTGATGTGGATGTAGAGGCTGGAGGGCTTTTTGTGGATGGCAGGTTTTAATCAAAAGTGAAAATGAGCAAATAAAGTGTGTGTTGATGTCGGGTACGCTTTAGGGAAACTTATGTCACCTAATCAGCTTTAAAGCATATTCTTTCCACTTCAAGACAGATTAGAATCACCTATGAGACCACAGTATATGGTGCTGATATAACTTCTCGCCCAGGTGTGCTTTCTTTAAAGACAATGATGTGAGAAGAATGTATAAGCATGGCTGCCATAGAATAATAAAAAGTTAATATGTCTGCTACAGACTGCAGCTTGGCAAAC
Source organism: Fundulus heteroclitus (assembly GCF_011125445.2). Taxonomy (NCBI): domain Eukaryota; kingdom Metazoa; phylum Chordata; class Actinopteri; order Cyprinodontiformes; family Fundulidae; genus Fundulus; species Fundulus heteroclitus. The sequence continues at coordinate 26,458,397 of NC_046366.1, read as the reverse complement.
CATCTTTATGACATTTCTTTTATTCAACGACTTGTTTCGCAAGGTAACTCTTCACAAAAAAAGAGCCTGATGTAGATTTAGAGATATGCTCAAGCAGCTCAGTTTTGGATATTTTCCTGACCCCTTGGATCAAATGCCAACAAATCTGGAATCGGTTCGTTTAACACAACAGAGATGGGTTGTAAGCTTTGGGTCCAGCATAGACAGGCAACTTTGTTAAAGTAACTGCTTTCTAATGCTACAGCTACGAATGTGTAAGTAGAACAAAAAACCTTAACCTATATTACTAGTATTAGTTGTATCAAAATGAATGGTTTTACTTTAATTCTGAATTACAAATGATCAAAAACAATAACAGAAAAAGCCTCCAACATAAAATATTAATACAATTTTCACTTTGTCCCGTTTGAAATGTCTAACCTTTGGGGTTTTAATAATTAAATATGAAGTTCTTTGAATAAAACCCACAAAAATTGGTTCAAAAGTTTCTGTGATGTCACCACAAGAAACTGATGTGTCAATAGCCCTGCAGCTGCGGGGTATAAAATCAGCCACGTTTTGTGCCTCCACAGCAAGTTGGCGATTAAATAGCGAGTTTTGTGGTCCTTCGATCAATTTTCAGGTTCGCGATTTATTAGCTTAGCATTCAGTTAGTTTGCTTAGCGTTTATTTAGCTTTGACTAATAAACCAGAACACGCCCCACAGGTACTCTGGCATTATTTGTAAGCACCTGATAGTCAAAATTACAAAAAGTAAAAACTTGAAATATTTCACTCTATGTGTAAAGAATTTAAGTTTGAGCTTCTCTTTCTGAAAGTAGTTACAAAACATAAAATGTTTTCATGATATGCTGTTTTTTTTTTTTTTTTAGATGTTCCTGCAAGAAACAAAATCAATTTGTCTGTGTCTTTCTTAGAAATACTGAACAACAAAGACAGGTAGATTGATGTGCAACATAGTTACAAAAGCGAGATAAAATAGAAATAAATAAAATACACATAGGTACAAATATGGGTACAACTTGGTAGAGACAAATTAGCCCCCAGCCCTCAGCTTATAAAACATCTGCTGACAAACAGCTGAAAACTGATAACAAAATACACACTTTATGTGCAGCACTGTGTGAAATATTGTTTGTCTATCTTGACTGTAGGAGCAGTTTTGTCAGAGTGTGGATGTTAAACGTAACTTTCCCTTAGCTTGTGCTTGAGTGAAGAAAGTTGCTCTCTACTGTGAATTAAAACCATTAAGCCAACCCAATGGGGTTTACATTTTTATAGAGCAAGTCTGGTAAGAATGCTGATTTGTGGAGAACTGATGTCCAACACTGGCTCACAATGATTCTCCTAATGTTAGGTAAGACTCTTCTGTCCTTAGAACCCAACATTTGGTTTTAATAAATAACCCAGCGCTTTTTTATCAACTAACCTATTTCCTGGTTGTTGTTTTTCTGCTAGTTGTACGGATGTAGCTCTTATTGCCATAACCTCGTGTTTTTTCCATTCAGTGCTGCCAAACAGCTAGAAATGTTGTTTTTTTTTTCCCTTCCATTGCAGGAATTTTGTTAACATTTCTACCTTCTCTAGACCAAGGACGATATTGTTATGTCATTGCACTAGCAATTCAGGGAGCTCAGATTGGATTATGGGCCATAATGAGCTCAGCCTCCTTCTATAGTTATGAGCGTAATGAAATCTGTTATCCGAGTTAAGGAGCAAAGAGGAGAAAGGACAGACTTCCATTGGCAACTGCTGCTGCACTGTCTTCCCTCAGATGAAATAACATTGTTATGGCGGCTTTTTCTGTTGGTTATACAAATTGAATTATGGAAAAAGAAACTTCCCAGTGTTTGCCAACTGCAACGTAGGATGTTGGAGGGTTAATTAGCTTTCTGCATGGGGCTCTTTGTCACATTGTGTTTGCTTTATATTTTCAAGAGCATTACAGTTAAACGATTTTCTCTTTAAAACAATGTTTTTGTGACATTTCTCCACGTTTTGAATTGCGTTTAACAGCATTACGTTTGCTTACAATTTTAATTAAACCATGTGTGATGAGGTGACTGAGTTTCCTAAGGCACCTACTAGTCAACACGTTCATGTAGAGTTGTCACAAATGGCGAACTGTATCTCTCCCTTAAGCGATTTTGGAGACCAGAAGGTTCCTGAAAAATGTAATAGAAGATTTTGGAAGGCTGACAGATGAGAGTAGTAATATCAACTAAACGTTTTATTTTTTACCAACACACACCACACAGCATGGTCCATGTTCCAGACCTCATAACTTCCCCTCCTGTCTTTCAGATTCTGCGGACATTCATCGGCATTATCAATAAACCTTCTTGATGGTATTGTCCTCTCTGTTATCATTGTTGCATCTGATGTCATCAGTTCTGTTGTCCCCAGAACCACTATCCCAATGTCTTAGAGGCAATCTGCAGCTTGCCTCGCTCCACAACACATCCTAGTTTCCAAGTTTGTCATCTGATTTCTGTTTTTCTTTTGTTCAGTCATCATTCGATGTATACTACATTGCTTTAATTTATACTACAACGGTATGATTCCTTTTCCGCCTTAATATTGTTTTACTGCATATTTAAGGTAAACATCATACATTTATTTTTAGAAATTGGTTACTTTTACTTGTCCACCTTTTGTTACTCTGCTCCTTATGGCTTCAAGACTCTACCAGACTCTCAATTCGCCTACATCTTTTCGATATTGCTCCTAATTACTTGCATCCCCCATCTTTCCAGAGCCTTGAACTGCCTATGCAGGCTCCCTTCAAACTGTTCACTATAGAGCACAGTGTGGTCCACGAGCCTCATAGTCCATGGGATTTCCAGCCTGACCTCATCTGTCAACCTTTCCAAATATGGGAACATGACCCCTTCTGTCACTCCCACCCCACACCTCACCCCTGTCTCGCCGTCTTTGCATATATCCCACATCGTTCTCACGTCTCACATTTCCTGTCGTGGCACCCTTTTAAAGTTCAATTCAATTTTATTTATATAGCGCCAAATCATGAAACATGTCATCTCAAGGCACTTTACAAAATCAAGTTCAATCATATTATACAGATTGGGTCAGATTATACAGACTGGTCAAAAATGTCCTATATAAGGAAACCAGTTGATTGCATCAAAGTCCCGACAAGCAGCATTCACTCCTGGGGAACCGTAGAGCTACAGGGAGAGTCGTCTGCATTGTACATGGCTTTGCTGCAATCCCTCATACTGAGCAAGCATGAAGCGACAGTGGGAAGAAAAACTCCCCATTAACGGGAAGGAAAACCTCCGGCAGAACCAGGCTCAGTATGAACGGCCATCTGCCTCGACCGACTGGGGGTTACAGAAGACAGAGCAGAGACACAACAAGACAGACAAAAAAGCAAAGAAGCACACATTGATCTAGTAATCTGTTCTACATTAGGTGTTTTCTAGATCCACAACGATCCTTGGGAAGACCTTACTTATCCATCCACAGTCTCGCAGCAAATGTCGCATTCCGTAGTGCTCTTTCTCATCATAAAACCATACTATTGCTCACTGATCTTCATATCTTTTGTTAACCTGGCTTCAACAAAACTATTTTTTTTCTAAGATTTTATCCTGCTGCAGTTGAAAAAGGTTTGTGCATTACATATTTTTGTGAAAATAGGTACCAGCACTCTTATTTCAACCTCCAAGTTTTTCGTTTAATATCATCTCTTACCATATCCTTCAGTCTGTTATAAAAACCAACTGAAACCAATAGAGAAAAGCCTGAATGAAGATCTCTGGATTATTAATGTTACACCACTTAAGGCTGAATGTATTCTTTGTTGTTTCTTGTTATCCATTGGCAACTGAATTATTTAGAATACTGCAATTGGGGATCATTATCATAAATTCACCTTGCAAGTTTGTCAAAAACTTTTTTTTTTTTTGTCTAGCTCACACAATGGTTCATGATGAAAATTACCCTGTGCACTGTTGTCTTTTTGGCAAGCAGTATGTGCTTTAACACCGTTTTGCTCATGAGTTATTCATCTATGATTCGGTGGAGGTGCATGTCATGATGTTTTTGGGAGAAAGTAGTTGCTTGCTTTGTCCTAAATCAAATCAAATTTCTGAACAACAAGCCTGCTATGGTAGAGTTATTCACAACCTAACAAGTGTGATTTAAATAGGATTCCTGCAAGCAGTCATAGAAGATCAAGCTGTATACCGATGGATTTAAAATATCTAGAATTTCACTTTTTTGCAATTTTTTTTGGCAGGAACAACAGTTTGAGGAAAGACCAAGCTAAACAGAAGCCTCATTTTAAGACGAACTATAGTGGTTTAGTCATTTTTACATTCAGACTTCATAAACAATGGTAACCCTACCTGGGTGTGTAACGGATGACACAGATTACTTTTTAAATGTTCATCTCACCAGGGTTTCTACAAGTTTTCTCGTGGGAAAGTTTGAAGAGGCTGCACAGAAGCCCAGTTGGTAGCATTGTTGCATTGCAGCAAGAAGGTCCTGGGTTCAAATCCCAGCCGGGGGTCTTTCTGCATGGAGTTTGCATGCTCTCCCTTGTTCATGTGCGCGTTTCTCTCCAGGTACTCTGGCTTTCTCCCACAGTCCTCCCCCCCATGACCCTGCAGACAATGGAGAGATAGAAATTTCAGCCCATTCTTAATATGCCATCTACAAAAAGAAAACCCACAGAAAAAACATGGATGGAAGGAAGATCATTCATCTAAGCTAAGTTTCCGATTTTTCCTGCCTGCATAGAAACGCCGTCTAACTCCAAGACTGCACGGGAAAGGACGCCTAAAGACAAACAGAGTCAAAAGAAATTAAACGAGCTCACTTATTTTCACTCATTTATTCACAACACAGATGGAGTTTAGCTGAATTCTCCCATTTGCAACAAAAGATCATCAGAGAAAACTGTGGCCTGCCAAGGGATTTCACACGTGCTGCCCTCGTGGGAAGTTGATGAAATGGTTACATGATATAGTGAAACACCTACACACACACACACACACACACACACACACACACACACACACACACACACACACACGGGCAAAGAAACATTTCCATATTCCATTCCTGCAGACAAAACACATTTGAATGAGGGAGGGACATGTGCAGCATAAGATGTAGAGCAGGGAAATGGAACAATCTAAGCTTGGTGACCATGCAACCTTTCGAAAATAATAAGGTGACTGGAGTTGTAGGCAAGCGTGGAGGGAGATTGGCAAGATTTTATCACACGAGACCAAAGGCATATTAATCATAGTCTGGGCACAACAGTAAGAAAAGAACTCAGCAAAGGTTAATGTGTGGAAATGGGTGTAATAATGTGCAGCATTGGAATACTAAAATGGTGCTTTAGCTATGCCGCAAAACTATCATGCACTTTGTCACGTGTCACTGTACATAAGGCAATGGCATGAGGATATGATGGGGAAAAAAAAAAAGTATGCCATCTGCCAAACAGCATGAATTCAACAATAAAACAGAGCTGTTTGTGTGTGGGAAGCTCAGCTGGTTAGGAATGTCAGTTTGAATCTGACTCAGCCTTTCCTGCGTGACATTCCACTGTCTTTTAGATCGCCTGCATCACTGTACAGACAAATAATCTCGAACATTATCCTAATCAGCATCAGCAACCCCCCTCTTTAGGCGCATAAACCTTAACAAAACCCCTTCAGTCTTCAGTAAAGACTAAGTATTTACCATTCTCTGTTCTGTTAGCGAATCCTTGCGACCGTCGTATTGATAAGAAGCAGGACCATGAAAGCAAAAATCCTAATTTGAGGGATTCTGCTCAGTGACAGGCCAGCGGGGTACAAGCTTTACATCTCTATTTCAAATGCAAAATCAAAGGGTCTGTGTACTCATCAGCGGGCTACAGAGCCAGTGATCTTCCGCTTTGTCTTGGGGCATGAATGTCTTGGCAGCTGGCCTCGGTATTTGTCGTGCCTGGGCCTCTTATTAATAAACCCACACATGAATTCAAAATCTATATTAATACAAAGCAACACGAGTAGGATATCTTTTTTTTTTTTCAAGAATGGCTATTTTTGTGTGACAGACATAGAGACAGACAATGTAGATAGACATTGTTTTAATTGTCTTCTTCTATCTATGTGACACAAGAACCCTAAAGGGAAACTATACCAAGGTTTTATTTACATGGTATCTCATTTAGCTTATCAACAAAATCTTTAAACAAGATGACCAGATGTTTCAGTTTCTGTAATTTTTTTGTTGTTGAACATTTCTCTCTAAGTACTGTCTGCTATGAAGGTTTAGTTAGATATATTAGCAACGCACAAATAAATCTACAAGTTTTACCTCTCAGCCAAACAGAAATGTAAGTATTATTAAGAGTATTAAGAGTAGATGCTACATTGGCTTCATTGATCACATAAAAAAAATGTGTCAGCGAAGTAGCTATATTATGATTGGTATGTTTTCCTTGGGAACCAATAAAAGTAGGCTTGGAAATGGGCTATTCCAAATAAAGAAACACTAACATGTATTCTCAACTATTGACACATTGTTTTCATGAATAAAAATAGTTAGGCCAAAAGTATTTCTGTGTTGGGTCTACAGTTCTACGCATATTTCTTCTGACTGGACATTTTGGAGTGCCACAACCAGAGACTAGACTTAAATCTAATAGAAAATCTGTGGCGGAACCATAAAGACCAGAGTGATGGCCAGGAGGCCCTCCAGCCTTATAAACTTGTACCTTACCAGCAAAAATAACCGTTTGCTTGGCAGCTGAAATTTTTGGGGAGTTAAAGCGTCATGGTCAGTCACCAACAAAAAAAATATATATATATTTGGTGACTGACCATGATGCTTTAATTTTTTCAGGGGGAATTATTGAGATAAACCGTGCTGACAGGGTGGCTAATCAATGTACAGTGTTACGTCACCATTCAAGACAGCATTTTCTACAACTGAAAAAATTTACTTTTATGCTTTACATGACAACTGAGCTGCTGCCTGATGCACTGGTGTTGCACAAAGCCAGCAAGGTGTGTGTGTGTTTGTGTTGGGTTGGGTGGAGGTGTTGAGTGTGCACGAAACTAGAACTTTTCTTCTTATGTATTGCAACATCACCTTTTGCTGCTCTGTTCTCCGCTCTGTTGTTTGACTTTAAGCAGTGCAGCATAACCATTGAAGATGGTAACAGTGAATAATGCCCAGTCAGCTGACACTGATTTATATTTATTTGCAGGAATTATTGAAAATCTTTTTTTTTCCTCTGACTGGTTTCCTAATAAGCTTAAAGAATCTTCCTTATTTATGTGTGTTGTCTGATACAAAAACAAATGTTGTGACAATGTTACCTCTGAAATGAACAACAATCCATTCTAAATATTTTAAATGAAGTATACAATTTCATGTTATGCTTAGTTATTCCCAGAGGAAAGAAACAAGGTAAACTACATTCTCTGATTTTCAGCATTCTTCTTAATTGAGACCATATGCTACTTTCAGTACTTTCAAGTATCATATATCATGAACACCTGATCACTTGTGAAAGTAACACAGCAATGTTCTTCAACGCAGGTTGGTAAATTTAAAACATGCTTTTCTGACATTAAAATAACCATTGGTGTCATAATCTCTTTAATGGAATCATCTGAAATATTTGGCCATTTGAGGGCAACACAGAAATGGACAGGGTTGGGCACCCGTTCTCTTTTCAAAGATCCTCCATGCAAACTGGGTGAAATTTGTAATGAATTTAAAACTACCACCATCTGCCAGGATAAGAGCTTGCCTTGACTAAATCTACAATCCGGTGAGGTCATTGGAAGTTACCTTCACATCTGAGCTGAGTGCGCTTCACAGCAGATTTGTGAAAGCAAACAGATGAAGCGGACACATTTAACCACAGCCGCCTAAACACTCTCCGTTCTACACACGTTTAATCCCAGGATTATGATGCAAGAGTTTAATGAAATCTTTGCTTCAAAGGAAGGTGGACAGCGTAGTTCATGTCATGGTGACTGCAGTGGTCAGGCTTTGAACGCAACCCTAGGTGTGTGTTTTTTTGTTTTTTTTTGTGTGAGCAGAAAGTTTTTCAGGTAAATGCTTTGTTTACCTTGGTTTTTACTTTTGTCTCCTCTGTCTATGCAAAACATCTGTTGACATCCCTAAATTACTTTAGTAATTAAATCAATAACCACACTTCCCAGATGTCCCTTTTCAATGTTTACCCGCAATAATTAGCTTCAGCGACGACTTTTTTTTTCTTCCTCAGTGTCTGAGCTAAATCAACAACAGATTGTGTATTGGTGTTTTGACTTTTTAGAGCCAAACAAGGTGTAGAGATAAACAACAGTAGCAGATCCACAGACTTCAGGTGGTGTAACAGATGGTGTCTTTGAAAAAAAAAAAAAAAGTTTTGACAACTACATTACAAACATTTGGCTGATTATATGTAATAAGGTTAGATTTTCAGCTGCTTCCATTCACTGCCACTATGTTTAACATAACTACCGCATGATTTGATAAAATAATGCAATCTTTACAAGCTACTGTTCTCAGAAAAAAATGTCTTCCTCCTCGTTGGACAAATCTGTTTCTTTTGCACCTTTTAACGTGTTACTAGAATTCGGATAAAATAAATAAAACTACCAACAACTCAAGCAGAATTAAACATTTGAAGTTGTGAAGTGATGATGTAGGCTAGTGATTATATAGGTTATAGAACTAATAATGGTTGTGGTTCAGTGCACATTTGGAGCCTCAGCAACTGAACTTTGCACTCACTCTTTTGTTTTTATAATGGACAACCAGCGTATTTGTGTTGAAAAGCCGCCCGTCCAAACTCTATGAAAGCTCCACATGAAAGAACTTATTGTGATTCCATACATTCGCTCATGAAATTCTCATTATCTTCACAGCCATGTTTTCAAAAACATTCTCCTTCAGAGATGTGGCATATTTGCAGGCAAATTTCAGAAAAAAAACTGATAAGTTTCTGACATTTCCTGAGCTCACCACTGATTCAAATCTAAGCCTCGGGACATCAGCATAGCAATTTCCCTTTTCTGTGGCGCGAACTGTTGTTGCAATAAGCATGTTGCTGGTTCAGAAAAGCACTGGTAGCCTTCCATCACAGTACTGTGGACCATCAATCAGGACTGTGGCTGCTAATGGAGCTTCTGTGGTCATCATAGAAGGGCACCCGCTGACAGATGAAGGAGCAGAGCACAAAAAGTACTCGTGCTCTTGCAAGGAAAGGCAAAAACACAGTTCTATTAGTCTATTTCCGACTAATGAGAATTTGCTGCAATGTGGGAGACGCTGGAAATCCAAAAAAACACATTTATATTTACAAATATGAGCAACGTAAAAGTAATAGAATGTGAGAGCAAACAGTCTCTTGCAGTTTCATTACACTGAACAAAAAAAAAAATTACTGGCAATGTTTTGGAGCAAGACTTAGATTTAATTAGACCCTATTAAACACAGAAATTGGTCATTCTGCCTTCCCGGGAGTCACACTGGGCCAATAGCTGTTAACCTTCTGTCTCTATCAGTGCTGTTGTCCCCAGAACTATTAATATACTGGTGGGGATCATGTTGGAGCGACTCCAGGGAATGTTTTCATTGGTTCTCAATGAGGGGATGATTATCTCCAACTGTTTATTCATGCGAGTCAGATTATTCCTCAAGAGTATTTTGAATTTGTATCTCAGACAAACAATCCAAGTTCGTTGTGCAGGGAGTTCAGTGTCTCATAAATTGCAATTTGCTTGCTGAGCCACCATCCAGCGTGGGGGAGTGAGACGTCACATAAATACAAGTTGCTTTATTTTTACCATCCTGTTTTCTCAGATTTCTGCAACGGCAAGAGGAGGAACGAGTGATGCATAAACAGTTTGACCTAGGATTTTGTTTTGACATTGTAAGAAAAAGAAAACACTTCAAATTATATGGAAAAGAAATACTACTGGGATAGTGAACCGTAGTGATACCAAGGATTTTCTGCATGTCTCCCTGCCTGTACATTCAGATGGTGGCCCCCTGTAGTCGGGGGAAATGACTGGTGCACTTGACCATCTGTCAGGAAGCATTGGGCACTTTTTGATCCAAAATGTTACTGAGGCCATAAGGGTCAGCAGCAGCGACAAGGACAAATTAGATAGATACTGTAAAATTTAAACAATATTTGCTATATGGGCTCATTTTATGCGTGGACCTACTGTTCATTTCAGTAAAACTGTAATTAATATGGAAGTAAACTGAGCTTTTATTGTCATTGTTGTTTTCACCTCTGTAATTTTATATTATTATTTATTTTTGTGATATTTTTTATTTATTATCATAACTATTGCATTTCCCTATAGCATTAATAAAGTATTTTGGAACTGAACTGAATTAGAGAAATCGAGGGAGAAGGTAATACTTTGTAGAAGTTACTACAAAGGAATGTACTAGAAGACACAAAGCCCTGCAAAAATGTTCATTATCCTCAAAACATGTGTTCATAATTTAAAGTAAAATGATGCATGTTTTTTTTTTTTTACAAATAAAACTGATACTCCTAATTAAACTCTAGTGCAAGGAGTTTCCTTCAGAAGTCCCCTTATTAGAAAATAGACTGCACCTAGGTTGGATTTAATCTCATCACATCTCTATCTCCATTTTATAAAGGCCTCAGAGGTTTGTTAGAGAACATTACTTTCTACTGAGATCAAATCACACATAATGTTTTCAGTTTGAAGAAAATGTAGAAAACCACGTATCCTTTACTTTTCGATTCTGCACTACTTTGTGTTGCTCCACTGCATACAATACATATAAAATACATTTGTGAGGCACTGTAATCAACATCGTAATTGTATTCCAGATATAATATATAGAATAGATATAATAGCTGTCTAATCATTTATTTGGTTATCACCAATACGAAACACTGGCAAGAACTTGCTGCAAAATCACTTGCAGTTTAAATCACCTTCAAATAACATTGAGGTTGATTGTAATCTTACTGAAACATCACCAAGGAGCAAAAAGAAAAAAAGAAAAAAAGGAAACATGGAAATACAGAACCTTATTGACATTTATTCCACCAATGTTCAGCCTGTTGTCCATACGCAATCCTTGCAGTGTTGCCGGGGGGCTGGTGCCTATCTGCATCAGCCAGTGGGAGAGGGGTTACTGAACAAAGTCAAGTAAAATCAATCAATCAATGAAAATGTAATTTACAGAGCAGACTAAATATAATCAAACAAAGTATATAATAACATTTAAAGTAGGACTATCACAAATATAAACCAGTCCGTTATTGGGAATGAGAAACTGTTGAAATCTAGCTTCCTCAAAGGGGCTTTACCAATTTATGTGTAAATATTTGCATAACAAAAATTAATTTCTGTAGAATGTGAAAAAAGGTGAGAAAATTTGATTGACTATAAAGTGTATTTTGCAGTGCAGAAATTAAAAGGCTAGGGTCACACAACAGCATGGATGTGAAAAATAAGTATGCATTTATGACCTATTCATCTAAGCTTGACTTTAATCGGTCATAATAGTTGTTCAAAGTAGACCATGGACACATTAGGATGTGAGAGCCCTTTAAGATGTGCGTTCTGCCCCACTGTGGAATAGGATTTTTAAAGCCTGTACAACTAAATTGCAACAAATACTTTTACAAACCATAAAGATTTCATCTGCAGGGAGATGAAATAATTTTTTTATTACCAACAAAAACAGATTATTTGAACAAATTAAATGAAAGGTGCACTTAGGACAAACTTCTGTCGATAGCAGAATTATGTGTCTTTATGAATAAGTATCAGACATATTTCTGTAGTCCCCCTGTGGTGCAGCGGGGTAGGTCCTCAGGGAACCAGGGTTCAAATCCCGGTTAAGTCAGGAAGGGTGTCCGACTTAAAACCGCGGCCGAGTCTGTCTGCAAGTTGTAAGGATGTGCGGTGGTGACCCATGAATGAGGGAGCAGCGGAAAGGGCTGAGGAGAATTTATCTCCTCTCAAGTTAGTTATTGCAAACGTCTGTAAAAAAAAAGTGAGGGATTGCTTTTTGAAAACAAAGTTTATTTCCTTCTTCTACTTCATCCCGCTTTATTTGAGGACCTGATGCCGCAAGCTATTTATTTATTCATTTATTGATATGACTCTTTAATTGTGTGTTTCCTGATCGTATATCAAGTCACTGTGATCAGTTACAACCCCTTTGTGTTCTCCAAACGCTTCCCAATGCCCTTGACTTTGAATTTCATGCATGAATACTCCTACAAGACCCCAGCATACAGTCTTCTGAAATATCTGATGCTGTATGAGTGAGATATTGGGTTTGCAGTGAGGGAAGGGTACTAAAACCCCTTAATCAAGTGTTCTTGCTAAGGGCCATAACTGTACTCTGTTTATGTGCCAGGGTGCTCCTCTCTGCCCGTGTGAATTTGTGTTGTCTAAAGTATTTACTCTGCAGCAACACTGTGAATATCTAATTAAACTGCTGTCACATTTAGCCCAAAACAACACAGCCGTCTAGACTGTTTAGTCAGAGATGATTTACAAAGCTCTGCTTCTGATAAACTGACATGTTTGCAGTGACATATATTAGAGACAAATAAACAAAAACGCTTCATTTGTTGTTCATGATGGCCTATCTGAGACTGCGTTGCCTTTCAACATAATTTGTGCAATTCGCAAAGCAGAGCTGATGCACATTAAATCAAGAGAAGGAGCAATCCGTGCCTGCGTGCTGGTGCCACTAATCTATCCAATCTATCTCCAATCTATATAAAAATGCTCTAGAGTTGTGTGTTTTATACCCAGAAGTTGCAGGATTGTTTATGGCAGGGAATCTTTACGAAATAGTCTTTGTACAATTAACAGTTCACATGTTGTTCACAAGCCCAGATGAGGATAATTATAGCAAAAGGTGTAATGTCAAAAACAGGCTTCAAATGTGGGAAACTCTTCATGCAATCCACTTGTGTGAAAAACTTTCACATGAAGGATTTCTCACAACTGTTTAACATTTTATCACAGGAAATAACTCATGTTTTATCTTACTACATGATATAGTTTGGACATGTGAAACAACCATGGACATAATTTCACATATAAGAAGGTTTCCTGTCATGTGTTTGAAATGTTAAACATTATATTATCTCTAACTAAATGCTAATAAACTTGGGGATGTAAGTAAGCATCTCATTTCTATTGAATACTCTATAAGAAAGATATTCCTACATTTCCATACATTACATCTATGGAAATGTGTGTGAGATTTGAACTGTGTTTTAACAGTTTCTGCCCGACAGAAACTGTCAGCAATGGTTGTTTCTTCTAAGCCTCCCTCCCTCCCTATCAGATTAAATCCCTTCAAGACTTTTAAAGCTGCATTTTCTTAAATAGACAGTGCTATGCTGGACATACTCAGTCTAGCATTTTCAGCAGGTTGTGTGCCACAAGCTTTTAAGTTTGCAGTATTCAAGCCACTACTTAAAAAGTTATGACTCAACCCCAGACTTTTAGTAAATTATAGACCAGTTTCAAATCTAGTCTTCATTTCTTAAATTCTGGATAAGGTTCAGGGTTTTCAACTGTGTGGTCATCTGCAGACATTTGCTTGTTTGGAGGATTTCAGTCAGGATTTTAGTCAAGATTTTGGTCCTGATATAGTACACAGATAGCCCTAGTAGGCATTTGCAATGATCTCTTGATCAAATAAGGGTGAACTTGTTTCTATATTTGTGGTGTTAGACCTAAGTGCTGTTTTGATACCATCAATCAAACTATCATATCAGATTTAAACATTTGAAGTCTTATCCAACTGGTCAAATTCAAATTGTTTATGTGAATGAAGCATCATCCTCCAAAAACACAGTCTATAACGACTGTGTTTGGTCTTTTTCACTTGTATATGCTTCCTTTTGGTTGTATAATTAGAAAACAGGAGAAATATTTTCATTGTTATACAGATGATACTCAGTTATACCTATATCTATAAAATGAAATTAGTTCAACCAGCTACCTGATTACAAGTATGTCTCCTTGACATAATAGCCTGGATGTTTAATCTAATTTTCTGTCTCTAAACCCTCATAAAATGGAACTGATTGATTGTGGATCTGAGCAATTATTTTCTTTATTCATTTATAGAACAGGTTTCTAGAACAGGTTTCTAGAGACACTTTCTAGCATCCTTTAAACATCACTATAATATCCTTTCTCAGCATGATGCTGAGAAATTTGTTCATGCGTTTGCTATATCTAGGCTTGATTACTATAACTTACTTTTTTGCACTCAACTAACAAGCAGAAATGCAGTAAAAGGAGACAGTTGATGTCACACTTCCAAAATGGCCTGAGGAGTATTGTACACATTCAAGAATATAGGAGTATTCAAGAATAGTAGGTGTGTCTCTGGCAGCTACACAGAAATAAACGGTGGGCTAGAGAGGTAGAAGAAGACTGTATGTTTTACCCAGCAAGACGTAAAGATGGGGAAAACAGCCCGTCTGTGAAGCCCATATGGATCAATTTAAAAAAAAAATAAAGATACAAAAAAGGTTGCTTTACTAAATAAAAGCTGAATGCTGTACATACTGTGGGTAGTTTTCTTAGACTTTATTTACACTGCAGGAGATGAAACAGAAACCAAAATCCTTGTTTGTAACCACGGCTTCGAAAGGCTTGTAGTATCTTATGTATGCTGTTTTCAGTCACAGAATAAACAGTAACAACATACATAGCATTTAACAAAACGGTGCTGCTTGATACCAAGTACTGATACCAAGTAGTTGTGAAGTTGGTGCTCAAGCATCACACCATTGTTTCTGAAAACATAATTCTTTGATTTGGAACAGGATGTCTCTGCTTTACAGGCCTGCAGTACCTCTAATTATATTAACATAACATTTACAGAGTGACACATACTGTTGCATACATTTAAAATAAACTGTAAAAGTTAAACACAATTTTTTTATTTGCAATTTTCCTTAACATGCAACCAGAAAACATTTCAATTTGAATGTAAACTGTGACACATCCAGCAAATATTAGCGCCTGACAGCAGAATTTTAGACTGCTTAATTTTTAAACATTTAACAGAAATTCACTGAATAGGAATGAAGTGCAATACAGTTATGGCAAATATCAAAACAAAAGAGCCAGATAAAAGGCTTTTACAACGAGCTTACGTATTCTGTTTAAATGTTCATTTGCTCTGCAAGCAAGAAAAAGGCAGCATCAAAGCCACTGCTACATACATTAGTGCCATCTATAAAGGCTGAGCCACCTTTAAAAAGTCAGAGGAAGGTTCTTCTTAATGAAAAGAAGCATCTCGGCATTATCAGCTGTGAGCCTGTTTCCTTTCTCATCAATGATATGACATTGAGCTAAAAAGCCTCTCGCTGTTTACACTGGTGCACGGTGCTGATGGGTATCTTTGTGCTATTTGGGCCAGAATGGGAAACCTCCCTTTGTTAAGCTCTCAGTATTTCATTGGTTTATTCTATCGTGATGTTGTGGGCTCTTTTATGCACGTTTCTACCTGTATGACAGGACCCAATGTTGCACTGGTCATTGTTGTTTGCTCATGTGATATTTCCTCAAAGACACCGTCCAAAGTGGGACTGCCGCAGGCCTGGGTCCCAAATATCTTTTTAGCTGGTGGTTCTCCTGCATCTTGATGGTACCCATCCTCTCCTCCTCATCCTCCTCCTCTTCCCCGCCCTTATCTCTCCTCTATCTTCTGGAGCTCCGTGACCACCGTATTCTTGCCCTCTGAAGGGTTGATGCTTGAGAAAAAGCAACCTTTGTACCTAAAACAGAAAGTACTTTTTAGTTACAGTTAAACCAGTAATAATTGTCCAAATGAACTTCAACATTTTACTTTCAAATACACTAAAGTGCATAATGCAAATATTAATTTTTTTAATGCCAAGAGTTTCATATTTAACCATAACACATTAATATACCTTGGATCGATGAATGTTGCTATGCAGTAGAGTGTTTTTTTTTTCTGAGTCACAAAAACGTCTCTTCACGGCTGCTGCTAAGGTTCCCTTCATGGTTCTGATGCCGTGGTCTCTGCACCACAGTTAGAGCAGGGTCTGGCATCAGAGGCCAAAGCTTCAGCGGAGCTAAGTTGTTCCGTTAACTCCTCAAATGGAGCGAGTCCTCCCTCCGTCTTTTCCCACAAGCATCCACTGGTGAGCACTGAGGTTTACCCGGTAGCTCATATTCAGATCCAAATATTCCCAAGGCTCGCTTCTGTTGCAGTAGAGACTGGGGCATATAAAAGGTGCTAGTCCTGCGGGCTGGCACATCTTGTTGAAGTCTTCTTATGGGTTGGTTTAGCTGCATTTGAATATCTTTCAGATGGAACCATGCCAAGGTTGAATTTTTAAAATGTCCAACTATTCTTCGTCCGACAGTAACTACTTCAGCTACGCTTCTCTGAGCCAAAAGACCCCCATTAACAGCCAGCTGGAGGGTCTGAGCGATGCATGGTAGGCTAGGGAGTTAGTATTGTCCCTGAGCACAACATGAACAGAACTGCTGGGAATATTCCATATCTTAAGTATATCCTCAAATGCACCTGCGATGGCACTGCTAGAGTGAGAACCCTGAAGTTGTTTTGCTAGTAACACGGCTCTATAGAGTGTGAACTCTTCAGTAATCCACTGTGCAGTTAAACCAATGATAAGCAATGGACTGTCGCTGCTCGTCCAGATATCCAATTCCATTGCTATGCTGATGACACCCAGCTCTACCTCTCCACACAACCATCGTCCTCTCTTCCCCCCACCTCCCTCACAAATTGCATCTGTGAAATAAAAGCCTGGTTCACCAAAAACTTCCTTCAATTAAACAGTAGTAAAACTGAGGTTCTCCTCATCGGCACCAAATCAACTCTTTCCAAAACTGACAGTTTCCCACTTGTTATTGACAGTTCCTCCATCTCCCCCTCCCCCCAGGTTAAGAGTCTGGGTGTCATCCTCGATAGCACCCTATCTTTTCAATCCCATATCAATAACATTACCCGGTCTGCCTACTTTCACTTAAGAAACATCAACCGCCTCCGTCCCTCCCTTACCCCACACACTGCTGCCATACTTGTGCACAGCCTTGTCACCTCCCGACTGGATTACTGCAACTCTCTCCTCTTCGGCCTTCCTCAGAAATCACTCCATAAACTACAACTGGTCCAGAACTCAGCTGCTCGCATCATAACAAGAACTCCCTCTATCCACCACATCACCCCGGTCCTCCAACAGCTTCACTGGCTCCCCGTGCAGTTCCGCATTCAATATAAAATTCTCATGGTGACATTCAAGGCCCTTCACCACCTAGCCCCCCCTTATCTGTCAGGCCTCCTGCACATTCCCACCCCCTCCCGTGCTCTTAGATCCTCATCTGCTTTACACCTGTCTGTCCCTTCCGCCCGTCTCACCACCATGGGGAGCAGAGCATTCAGCCGCTCTGCCCCCCGCCTCTGGAACTCTCTACCACCCCTACTTAGAAACACGGACTCACTTCAAAATTTTAAATCACAACTCAAAACTCATCTGTTTAAGACCGCCTATTCTCTTTAATTATCAATTTCCCTGTCCCAGCCTCGGTATTTATTTATTTTTTATTTATTTTTTAAATGTTTTTTGTTTTGATTCTGTTCCTGACATTCTGTTTTTTACCCTTCTGTACGGCGACCTTGAGTGTCTAGAAAGGCGCCTTTTAAATAAAATGTATTATTATTATTATTATTATATCTGTCGTTAACACAGAGAAGTCTACAAAGCATATTGTGCTTTGTACAACTTTGGTAATGACTTTTCAACAATATGGTGGCGGCTGGGAATTTCATACCAAGATGTTGAGAAAATTACGAAATCCAACATCATTGACCACTGAAAACGGCAAGGTGATAAATTCAGTAAGACCTTCGGTTATTTTTACCGCACGTGGATTTTCCGTTGCCATTTTTTTTATGTTTCTGTAGTACCTGCTGCAGTGTTGGTTGTGATTGGGTGCTGCTAGCAGCAGAAAACTCTTGGAATTCAGAGTTGTGTTTAGTCCTTTATTGCTTGATCAAATTACTCGTGTTAAAAGACGCGCTTTTCGCTCCTCCTCTTGACAGCGTAGCTGAACACCGCTGTAGAATCCTCTGTATTTATTTTGAAATATTTCCAAACCAATTTTCGCTCCTTTCTGCCGTCTAACTTCTCTCGTCTTCTTCCATTTCTACTTATTTTTTGGTAGGTCCAGTGAAAGTTAATTTGCAGCACCACATCCTGGCATGGAGTGTGGTCTAGTCTTTGTGGTGCAGCGAAGCCCAGCTCAGAAACAAAATCTGCCACAACTGGTATCTGCTCAGAGTATCTGGCGGTTTTTACAAGTACGAGTATTACTAATTAACGCTGGTATCAGGCCAATGCTGAAACCGCTATCGGCATTGTGACACCCCTAGTATAAACGTATCTTTTATTGGATCCACTGCAGTTTGCTTACCAGCCTGGCATCGGGGTGGATGATGCCATCATCTACCTGCTGCACCAAGTTCTGGACCACTTGGAGAAACCCAGAAGCACTCTTAGGGTTATGTTTTTTGATTTCTCCAGTGCTTTCAAATCATCCAACTAACTTCTGAAGGACAAACTGGAGCGGTCCAGAGTGGACCACCACCTGTTGCTGTGGATACTGGATGGTATGACATGGGGGTGTGTCGGACAGTCTGTTCGGTGATTTTGCCACTGTCACTCTCGAATATGACTGTTGTGGGACAATAAAGGTATTTAGCATATTTTCTCTTATTTGTTGATGGTTTTCCAAAATTTATGTCACATGTTACAAGATTTTCTCATTTGTGTAAGGGATTGGTATGATCACAAGACTTGTCATATACATCTACCAAAGCAAACATGAAGAAGCAGAATTGTTAATTTCCCACAAATGTATTTACCTGACATTGCATTTAGGTATTTTGCTATTATTCTCATTGGGTCTCTCCATCTTAGTTCATTCCTTTGTGTTGTGGTGTTTAGTTCTTTCTTATGACAGAGGATATTGAGTTAGATCCTCTATGTTCCCATTTTTGTCCTGTGCCCACAGCATTCACTCAGCTCCCTGCTTAGACTTCTCCCCAGCCGCTCTGCATTGTGTAGATTATACTAACCTTGGATTGCAAGACACAATAACATCTCCACAGTGTTTAAGTCGCTCACAATCTCTGCTGGATTTTACTGTTGCCCTGGTTGCCATGTTGATGTGCCTTGTGTCTTTCTGTGAGTTTTGTCTGTTGTTCAATTTATTATTCCACACTCAGTCATGTGTGTACCAGAATCCTGTTACCATGTGGGTCCTCAACAACTACTAAACATGACAGGCATAATGTACATAATGTTGGATTGAATGTACAAACTTGCTCTGGTGTTACTCAGCATAACATGATTTTAGACACATGTGCAAACAAGTTTCCTTCACAAAATATCCGAGTTCCCCGTTATAGATGGTGTGTGGGCACCTGATCAGAATGACTTATGGCTGACTGCCCTGGGGGTGTGTGTGACATGTCCAGCTTGGGTTAGACCCCGAGGAAACCTCAAAACCTGGAGGAATATTACATTCTGGCCTTGGAACACATCAGGATTCTCCTGGAGGAGAGTTGCTCATGTTGGAGTAAGCTTACTCACTCCATCTCCTTTATTTAATTGAATAAAGCAGATAACAATGAATGGTGGATTAGCACATAATTATCAAATAATTTTAGAGAAATAATTAGATCAGGGGAAAAAACAAAGCAAAAAAAATAAAAGGCAAAAGTGTTTGAGTGCTTGGCTGCAGTGCTGGATATGGATTAATTAATAAACCAACATCCCCTGGTTACAGATCTCTGTAAGGTCTGTTTGGCCCAAAGTAACGATCAAAATGACACAAAGCTACAAACCATAATAGAAGGGAACCTTGTTTCATTTTTGGATGTTGTTTGTGTTTATAATTTTTCTTTTTTTATGGGTCTGATGATTTTGGTATTCTGGACACTTGTTTATTTGGTTGTTGTATACATGTATCATTACAAGTTTCTTTTTCCTAATTTAAACATTTGTTCATTTAGGCAATTTTGGTTGTTTTGCTTAAATGGCATCTTTCTGTGGCTACTGTAGTATGAGGCCATTTTCCATGTCATTTAGGCAATTTGATATTTTCATCACATAATAATTCCTAGTATTAGGAATAAGAATATTCCTAATACTAGGAATCTTGGCAATTTGGCATTTACATTTATTTCTGTTAAAGTTTTTTTTATATAACTTTCTGGGATACACATTTATTTCAGTGTGTATGGTTAAACATTGTACATCATCTAAATCAAACTAGTTCCCATTAGCATTAAGCCGTTCAGTTGAAACAATTATCCATCCATCCTCATTTATCCATTCAGTGTTGTTGGAAAGTTAAATTGATAGAGGGATTTTATTTTCAGTTACCATTATTTCAATTGTCTTTAAGTAGTGAAAACATATATTACTCAGATTTTCTTGCCTGTTTTCAAGGTTTTAATGTCAAGATGTTGTTATACTAACCATGAACAATGAAAAAGTTCAGTTTTCATCTGAAGAATTTTTTTTATAATCAGCAGAATTTGATTCTGCTTGAAAAACACGAGAGTTCTGGAATAACTGAGAAAGATGTGAGTTGAAGCTTTTTTGTTTTATTAAAAAACTAGTCCACCTTGAAAACTTTTTTTAATTATTATTATTATTACATGACATAATCTAAGCTCCATTTGGTCAAAAATGTTAAAACTTGTTTCAGTAAGTCTTTTTTTGTGATACTTTCATCACCTTTAAAGCACTGTATGTTTATTGTGTATCGTTTTGAAGAAGAATTTATCCATGATGGAAACCAGATTTCTACAGAAACAGACAACACAGACTCGCTGACAGGAATCTGCTTGGACAAAGCATTAACTTGAGCATACCAAATGGACCTATTTATCCACAGACTCAGTTCCAATTAGGACAAAGGCAATGGTGGAAAGACATCCATTACCACTCACAGCATGTTTCCAGCGGTGGCAGTGAAGTATGTTGGTGGACAGAACTAGAAGAAGAGCAGATTGCTGTTCTAATGGACTGTACTGCAGTTCCTATTGAACTTTTTAACGTTTATCCAAAGCAAGTGAGGTTCACATTCTAGCACTTCGTCTGTGCTCTGCATGCACACTGTATAAGATGTCCAGTACCCAAAACCCAATTTAAAAGAAGAAACATTGTGATTATTCAGCTTGTAAGGAAAAACTTAGAACATGTTATGATCCTTAGGTGTTTGGGTCTTTGGGTGCCTTTTTTGTCACTTTTCCTTATTTCCATGTTGTTTCTGTTCTCTTGTTGTTGCCATTTGTGTTTGCTCCTCTGTGCATTTGTTGCATAGTTCATTTGTGTTTCTGTACTTTTAAGGTGCGTTCAAACGAGCACAGTTTCGCAAACAATTCACACATCACAGCCACACATAGTTCCTGATTGGTTGACGCGACAAGACACAAAAGTTCAGATTTTTCAACTACGGTGACTGCTGCTTCGTATCCATTGCAGTTGACGCGTTGCTGTGATTTCGCTGTGATCGACCAAAATAGTGCCTGTTGCATTGCTAGAAACGTGTCTGTTGCATCGTTTTGCATTGCAACGCTCCTGCGTTGCACCTGTACATAGGGATAACACATAAATCGGTCGCGCCGCATGCTGAAATCGGGGTCGATGTGAACCCACCTCAACGCGAATGGTGCCATGACGTAGCCACTTTTGCAGTCGCTGGCCTGACCTTATCGCCGGCCGTTCACACAGCAGGCGAGAGCAATTGCAATAACACAGAACATTCAACACATGCTCAGCTTAGAACTTATGTATTATAATTACTGCAAAGTGCAAAATGGGAAACTAGAAACAGTACAAGAAATCAGGTGGCCTTCAAAATAAAATAATATTTAAGTGGCGTGAAATAGCATTTCCCTTTCAAAGATTTATTTTTGCTTTTTTGTTACACTATAAGTTTCAGATAATCAATGATTATCTTACTTTCTTATTAAGAAAATCATCTAATATATGTGGAAAGAATAAATTTACCCCTAGTAAAACATAAATTAATTGTAAACAAACACACTTTTTTATGGTTCAGTTTAAGATCCCAGGTGGATCTTTAGAATCAGATCATGCTTTGTATGGAGCCAGTCAGACTCAAAAAGTAAAATGTCTTGATCTAAACAAATTCAAGATCAGATGATAAACAAAGTCATGAATATCTAACATTCTGATAAGGGATACAAAGTTTTTTCTGATGCTTTGGGACTCCAACGGACCAAAGCAAAGGCACTATTCAGAAATGAAGAAAACATGGATGAACCTTCCCAGTTGCAAATGAACAAACCAAAATTACTCCAGATTCTTTTGACTGCATCAACAACTCATCCAGGAAATCAGGCAATTACCCAGAACAACATCTAAAACAGTGTTTATGTACCAATAGCAAGAAAAATAAAAAAAATGGCATCCGTGAAAGAGTTTCAAAGCCTTTAGAAAAATATTCAGTAGACTGTCTCAATAAAAGAGGAACTTTTTGGAAGGTGTGTGCCGCTGTTACATTTGGCACAAACAAAACGAAGGTTTTGGAGTGGCCTAGTCAAAGTCTAGACTAGACAAAGCCTATAGAGGCTGTAACATGTCCTTAAACAGGTCATTCATGTTCAAAAACTCTCCATTGAGGATAAAAGAAATCAGATCTGCAAAGCAGAGTAGGTCAAATTGCCTTACCTGCAATGTGAGACTTGTTGGCAATTAATGCAAACAACTGATTGGTTATCAGTAGTCAAAGAACAGTATCCTGGAAAGCAGCTGTAATAAGCTGTAATGTAGGCAGCTCTGGACTAAATATTAAACACGGAGCCCAAAGTAGAGAAGCTACTTCTTTGCATCGACATAAGTTAGCTAAGATGGTTTGATTATCTGGTTAGGATGTCTACTGGATGCTTAACTTTCTTGGAAGGTCCCACTGGAGGGGAAACCCAAAGAAGACACAGAATTTGCTGCAGGAAATGCACGTCTCTTCTGATATAGATCACTGCTGGATTGGATAAGCAGAACATGGATGGATGGATGGATAGATGAGTTTCCCTCCTGGAGAAGTTATGTCCACAAACTGATCTTGGATGAGCAGAGGATGATGGATGGATGGAAAAAGGTCCCAACCTAGGCAAAGTAACAAGTCATTGGATCATTGAATAAAGGATTAAAAAAACCCCAAGACATCAAAAGACTAAAATAAATACACAAAGGCATAAAAAGATGTGAAATTACTAACATAAATATTTAAGAGCGTAATTTCATACATATTGCTATGTTGTTCTGCCTGAAAGACAACTTTCATCACAGTGGTATATGAACAGATGCTGCTAGTAAATAGACAGCTGTTAGGATGATGTACTTGTTGTGTAAGATGAGCTTCTTGCACTGTGTGAGTGCAGTGTTTTCTTGCTGAAGGAGCTTATTAATGCATCCTCTGTGTCATGCGAGAGCTGAGGGTTCTTATGAGTAACATCTGCTAAGCTAACATCACCCACCCACTCACTTCCTGCACAGAGTCCAGAGGACAGTCCAGGAAAGAGCTGAGTATATTCCTGACTCTTAGTGCTGCTCCAGTACAGGCAGACCACTGAGCTGAAAATTGCTAATGATACCACCGTGTCAGAAAGTGCTCTTAGCACTACTCCACAAACTCCAAAGAACCTCAGTTTACTTTAGCAGATGTAGATGACATTCACAGTTCTCTACATCTGCTACACCTCTGCTTTCACGAAGGATCTGTGTTAATCACAATGTCTATCTATCTATCTATCTATCTATCTATCTATCTATCTATCTATCTATCTATCTATCTATCTATCTATCTATCTATCTATCTATCTATCTATCTATCTATCTATCTATCTATCTATCTATTCAATTCAATTCAATTCAATTTTATTTATATAGCGCCAAATCATGAAACATGTCATCTCAAGGCACTTTACAAAGTCAAGTTCAATCATATTATACAGATTGGGTCAGATTATACAGATTGGTCAAAAATTTCCTATATAAGGAAACCAGTTGATTGCATCAAAGTCCCGACAAGCAGCATTCACTCCTGGGGAACTGTAGAGCCACAGGAAGAGTCATCTGCATTGTACATGGCTTTGCTGCAATCCCTCATACTGAGCAAGCATGAAGCGACAGTGGGAAGAAAAACCACCCATTAACGGGAAAAAAAAAAAAAAAAAAAAAAAAAAACCTCCGGCAGAACCGGGCTCAGTATGAACGGTCATCTGCCTCGACCGACTGGGGTTACAGAAGACAGAACAGAGACACAACAAGAGAAACAAAAAAGCACAGAAGCACACATTGATCTAGTAATCTGTTCTACATTAGATGGTAGTAGCAGGTGAGTCGTCTTCTCTGGATGATGTCAAAGTTAACAGAACGCCAGACCAGGTGTACCTACTATGAAGAGAAAAGAGAGAGAACAGAAAGTTAAAGCAGAAATGACAACACATAATGCATAATTGAAGAACAGTAGAACTCAATATAGTGAGAAAATTAGATCCTGATATACTCCAGTAACCTAAGCCTATAGCAGTAAAACTATAAAGGTAGCTGAGAGTAACATGAGTCACTAGTTATAATTTTTGTCAAAAAGAAAAGTTTTAAGCCTAGTCTTAAAAGTAGACAGGGTGTCTGCCTCACGGACCAAAACTGGGAGTTGGTTCCACAGGAGAGGAGCCTGATAGCTAAAGGATCTGCCTCCCATTCTACTTTTAGAGACTCTAGGAACCACCAGCAGACCTGCAGTCTGAGAGCGAAGTGCTCTGTTAGGAACATACGGGGTAATCAGAGCTCTGATATATGATGGAGCTTGATTATTAAGGGCTTTATACGTTAGAAGAAGAATTTTAAATTCTATTCTTGATTTAACAGGAAGCCAATGAAGGGAAGCTAAAATTGGAGAAATATGATCCCTCTTGTTGATTTTCATCAGAACTCTTGCTGCAGCATTTTGGATCAGCTGAAGGCTTTGAACTGCATTTTGTGGACTTCCTGATAGTAAAGAATTACAATAGTCCAGCCTTGAAGTAACAAATGCATGGACCAGTTTTTCAGCATCACTCCTGGACAGAATGTTTCTAATTTTGGCGATATTCCGGAGGTGAAAAAAGGAAACTCTGGAAACCTGTTTAATATGGGATTTAAATGACATGTCTTGGTCAAAAATAACACCAAGATTTTTTACTTTATTACCAGAGGCCAGGTTAATGCCACCCAGATTAAGTGATTGGTTAAGAAGTTTATTTTTTGAGGACTCTGGCCCAAAGATTAAAACTTCGGTCTTGTCAGAATTTAGATGCAGGAAATTTAAAGTCATCCAGCTTTTGATGTCATCAAGACATGACTGCAGTCGAAGTAATTGATTGGATTCATCAGGATTTATGGATAAATATAGCTGAGTATCATCAGCATAACAGTGGAAATTAATCCCATGCTGTCTGATAATTTTGCCAATCGGAAGCATATATATAGTAAAGAGAATTGGTCCAAGGACTGAACCCTGTGGTACTCCACAAGTGACCCTAGAGTTTGAGGAAGATTTATTATTAACATGAACAAATTGGAATCTGTCTGACAGATAAGATTTAAACCAGCCTAATGCTTTCCCCTTAATCCCTACAGTATGTTCAAGTCTTTGTAGGAGAATATTGTGATCAACTGTATCAAACGCAGCACTGAGATCTAACAGGACAAGTATAGACACAAGTCCATTATCTGAGGCCATGAGAATATCATTAGTGACCTTCACCAGAGCTGTTTCAGTGCTATGATGAGCTCTGAAGCCTGACTGAAACTCCTCAAGTAGGTCATTACTTTGTAAATGTTCACAAAGTTGATTAGCAACTACTTTCTCAAGAATTTTAGATAAGAAAAGAAGATTAGATATAGGTCTGTAATTTACTAACTCATCTTGATCAAGAGAAGGTTTCTTAAGTAAAGGTTTAATAACAGCTACTTTCAAAACCTGTGGTACATATCCATTTACTAAGGATAGATTAATCATGTCTAAAATAGTGCCACTGATCAAAGGGAATATCTCCTTAAACAACTTGGTTGGGATTGGGTCTAACATACAGGTAGAAGGTTTAGATGAAGCTAAAATTTTAGATAGCTCAGAAAGCTCTACTGCTTCTAA
Source organism: Fundulus heteroclitus (assembly GCF_011125445.2). NCBI lineage: Eukaryota > Metazoa > Chordata > Actinopteri > Cyprinodontiformes > Fundulidae > Fundulus > Fundulus heteroclitus. The sequence continues at coordinate 26,432,136 of NC_046366.1, read as the reverse complement.
ACAGTTCAAACACTGCGCAGATTCTAAAGATTCCTCCAATGCTGCCTCACTTACTGAGGACGAGGTAATCATGTTTGGGAGGATGCCAATTATTTTATTTTTAATGGCATCAATTTTATTTATGAAGAATCCCATAAAATCATTACTACTAAGAGCTAAGGGAATGGATGGATCAACAGAGCTGTGGCTCTGGGTAAGTTTGGCAACTGTACTAAAGAGAAATCTAGGATTATTTTTATTCTCTTCAATTAATGATGAAAAATATGCTACTCTAACTCTGCGGAGGGTCTTGTTATACAACAATAGTCTGTCCCTCCAGATTAAGTAGGATTCCTCTTGGTGTGTAGAGCGCCATTTTCTCTCCAATTTCCTAACATTGTGCTTCAAGGAACGCAGCTCTGAATTAAACCAAGGAGCCAGCTTCCTGTGAATAATCACCTTCTTTTTCAAGGGAGCTACATTGTCTAATGCAGAACGCAATGAGGAAGTCACATTGTTAGCAAAGGTATCGATTTGTGAATGGGAAGAAACAGCAATGCTGCCATCTACAGGGCATTTCTGCAATACTGAGGATATTAAGAAGGGGACAGACTCTTTAAGTTTTGATACAGCATTATCCGATAAAAATCTACTATAATGGAACCCTCTTTTGGGGGTGGAGAATTCAGTTAGATTAAACTCAAATGTTATTAAAAAATGATCAGACAGGACAGGGTTGTGAGAGAATACTGTTAATTCCTCACAATCAATGCCATATGTCAGAACAAGGTCTAAAGTATGGAGCCGAGAGTGCGTCGGTTTATGCACATTTTGAACAAAACCAATTGAATCTAGGATAGTTTTAAAGGCTACACTAAGGTTATCACATTCAGTGTCAACATGGATGTTAAAATCACCCACTATAATAACCTTATCAGTATTTAACACCAAATCAGATAAGAAATCTGACAACTCATCCAAAAACTGAGTGTAAGGGCCTGGTGGACGATACAAAACAACAAACAGAAGAGGTTTTATTGCTTTGCAGTTTGGATGAGGGAAACTGAGGGTTAAATGTTCAAAAGAACTGTAATTATTCTATCTATTCTAGATATTCTATTCTGTATATCTATCTATCTATCTATCTATCTATCTATCTATCTATCTATCTATCTATCTATCTATCTATCTATCTATCTATCTATCTATCTATCTATCTATCTATCTATCTATCTATCAATCAAAGGTTTGGACTGAAACTGTTTTCATTATTTATGATTTTATATAAATACATAGGACATCATGATCTATTTTTCGCACTCTGCTGAGTTCTCCTACTGTTCTCCAATTTGCTTTGTTTGTTATTTTAACTCTTGGTTCTGTCTTTTTTTCTCTTCATTGTAGGTACTTCTGGTCTGGTGTTCTGTTAGCTGTGACATCATCCAGGGAAGACCACGTCATCCACGAATAGCAGAGACGCGATCCTAAGGCCACCAAAACGGATCCCCTCAACACCTTGGCTGCGCCTAGAAATCGGAAACGAGTCCGACTTACTGCCGGCAGTGCGGACCAGACTCTGACACCGGTCGTACAGAGATCTAACAGCCCTTATTAAAGGGTCCGGTACTCCATACTCCCGGAGTACCCCCCACAGGATCCCTCGAGGGACACGGTTGAATGCCTTCTCCAGATCCACAAAGCACATGTAGACTGGTTTTGCAAACCATGCCCCTCTAGGATCCTGCTGAGGGTATAGAGCTGGTCCAGTGTTCCACGGCCAGGACAAAAACCACACTGCTCTTCCTGAATCCGAGATTTGACTATACGACGGACCCTCTATTCCAGAACCCCGGAATAGACCTTACCGGGGAGGCTTAAGAGTGTGATTCCTCTGTAGTTGGAACACACCCTCCGGTCCCTCTTTTTAACATTATCACACAGCATAATTTTACAATCATGTCATTTGTTATTTCATCTAGCGCAAGAAGTTTGGTGAAATTTTAACATGTTGTTTTATATATTTTCCAATAGTTGTCTGTAAAAGAATGATGAGGCTCTTTCTCGTCTCTGATTAAAGCAACCCGATTCTGTCCCAACAGCATTAACCCAGTTTTGGGGTTAAAAGAACACATCAGGAGGTTCTTTTTGTGTGCCAATCAGACAGAATGGGGGGAAAAAAACATGTATTCAAAACATCCTGTGTTTTCAGAGCCCAGCAATCATTTTGTTTACCGGATTGTATAAGTAATAACAGGCAAATCTAGATTAAGATGCTTTAGTATTATGCTCTACAACATCTTAGTCTTGTTTTCCTCAGGAGAGTTTACCAAGTGTGTAGACCAGACAGCGGCTCTTTACACACCATGAATATACTCACTCAGATGTGGTTAAATTTGCATGACCCTATTTGCATGTTTGATATGGGAAGGCAGTTTAAAAAAAAAAACGTACATGCTGTGCGGATGCCCTTTCCATTATGATGAGATTTGCACCTAACGTCACCCTTTTCCCTTTGACTGACGGCATCGAGGGAAATGAGAGGAGGTCACCCGCTCCACAATACAGGACCACCTGTCAGAGCCGGCAGGTTCACAACTGCCCATGTTTAGGATCACCGTGAGGCCTGTGGACTTTACTTCAAGGATATACGCTCCATAAACTCAATTGTCACGCATTCATTAAACCCATTAGCACTAAATTTTAAAGGGGTAACAGCGTAATTGACCTGAGTAGAGCAATTTCTTTTGGAATCATCATTCATTTAAACATCCTGCTGACAGATCTTTCCTCTGGGGTCCCAATCCTCAACTTTCTTTTTAGCTGATGGTCCATATCTGCTTTTTGATGTCCTTTAATTTACTTTTGGTCAGTGTCTGACATTCCCTAGTGTGAAATCCCTCTCTCTCTGCGCTTTTCATATATGTCGCATTACTGAGGTGATGCCACTTTGAACAGGATCTTCCCAGGGATAGGTGGTCCCCTGCTACCGCGGGATGCTCAGTGAAGCAGGAAATTGAAAAAGGTGGAGCACGGGGTTTATAGCCCATCATCTTTATTAAGGCTTGTTTGCACAGACTGAAAAGCAAGTGTGTTCATTTCACGCTTAAAGTTTGAAGTGTTCGCCGTGCCTTCTTCCTGCTTATCTTCAGAGGGGAGCCGAGACAGATCAGCTGTTTTTGCCGCCAGCCATTTAACAGATGGGGACATCACAAAACATTATCTCAGCACGTGTAGATCTACCTGAACAGACAAGACTACACAAGCAAAGCAGAGTTTCAGCATAAACACTGGAGGAAAATTAGCCTGTGATCCTACTGAATCAATATGATTAAAACTGTTTTTATGATAAAAAAAATGCTACTTTAAGACTTTTTCTAGTTCCCTTTTTTTAACATAATTTGATGTTTGAAACATTTTTGTTACCGTTTGCCCAAAATATTAACAAATGAAGCACATTTCACAACATAATACACTAAGGCGATTTTGTAAATATACTTCGTTAGAGCTACATGATTTAATGTGTCACCTTTGGATATACAATGTTTATTGATACAATGGGTATACATTTCCTCATGTGAAACCGTGTCAGAGCACAGTTGTTTTTTGATGTGCCATAGCTGTCTCAATTTTTTTTTGCCTTACATGACGATCTCACCATCACTGCCTGAAAATTACATTCTGTTTTTTTTTTTTCTGGTGTCTTCTTAAAGGAGCAATAAGTAATAATCACACCTAGTGTTTCAATTTGGAACAGCACACAAACAATTCTGAGAGTGTTGCGCGAGTTGCCAAGTCAAGAGAGATGAGGATGTTGAGCATGAGCGAAGCCAAAGGGGGTCCCTGGCAAAAGCAAATGTGCTTTTGCCGAGGACAGGTGACAGGTCGTCCAAAACGGGCGCTGTTCCCGGAAATCAGGGATGTCTGGTCACCCTAGAGATCCACAACGGGCCACCAGTCTGCCACTGACAACAGCCTATGTCATTCTGTCGCTGCTGTGAAACACAGACAAATACACACACCCTGACCCCACTGAATTTTTTACTTACACAGGACAGGTATGCGCTGTTGTCAGACTGGCAGGCTCTATGCAAAATTTCAGTTTCTGCTTTTTGGTTGGAATAATAGAAGCCAACTGCTAGGGGAAATTGTTTTATTCAGTATAAAAACAAACAAACTGGTGCTTACCTGTCGAGGAGATACTTTGCCAGCGCTGCATCGGTTTTTAAATTAAGTAGGTCTTTCAGTCTTCTCCATTTTTTCAAACGAGTCACCATTATTAAAGTCTCTTTTTTAGAAAGATTTAGTAAAAAAAAAAAAAAAGACAGTTTTTTGCCTAACCAGAAAGCTGGACAAAAAGGGGGGTAGCCCCGCCCCTAGCAGTCCATACCGGTACCGGTAAGGGCGGGCTTATAGCCAGGATTTATACCCCCAGGCTTTGGTTTGATTGCCTGGAGGCTTTTAAGTTAGGGGCTTTTCCATTTGCAGCAGGCTGTTTATTTAAATCAGCCTAATGAGGAATGGGGAAGTCATTCAAAAAAATTTACTCCACCTTCAGTCCAGCGGGTGGCAGTAATAAGAAACCGAAGGCCAGCAACCAAAGCTGTATCCTTTATTTCCCCCCAAACATTAGTAAAATCTCTGATAGTAGGGGTTAGTTGGATAGGACTTGTAGAGTATTTTTAGGTCATCAGTTCCCACTTCTTTTATCCTTAAATGAGTTTGCATTTTATTTAGCATTATATGTTTGTAACACCAAAAGCAAATACCAGAATACCTTACAAAATGTCCCAATGGCATTGTCTGTGTTACCCTTTCACCATTACTCATAGAAATATGACAAATTGAATGGGTAGGAGTGGCCATAATGTATAACTGTAATACAAGGTGCTGCAGCATTTCTGAATGATCATGGAAGTTCTACCAAATAACCAGTTTCCACTATGGTGATAGTTTCACCAAGCACTGTGAAGAAACCATACTGTTGATAAAAAAAAAAAATGCTTGTAGCGCATTTTCAGAAATATGAGCTGTTCAGGAATATGCTTTTACAGTGTGAACTGCAGCATAATAGGACGCCGTCGCTGCTTGAGACAAAAGTGGGTCATGGAAGAACATCTTAGGGGACTGCTGTGAAATTCTGAAAAGTCATTTGCTGGGAATTGGATTTCTAATGACGCTAAATGAAATTGGAGCTGTGAAAGCGTTCTGCGTGCGCTCCAGCTTCTACAACCCCAAAGAGACACTGAGGCGACGCATGAGGGTAGTAAAGACAGAACTTATGGAAATGAATGGCACCATGTGAGAATCACATTTCATTCTACTTTATTAAACTTTACGGCTGCTTGATGAGGCCCCGGGCTCTTAGATACGATGTGGTTACTTTACAGTCTTGGTGGATCCTTTTTTTTTTTATACAATACATATAAACATTTAACTGGGCAAGCTGACAATTGCACCAGCCTGGAGGAGTTTTTTTGTTTTACACAAGTTTTAGCTGTTAAATTCACATGCAGCAAAGCTCCCAGCAGTTTTGAGCGGTACAGCAGAGTGAGCAGCTTTACTGTGGCAGTAGGGCGTGCGGTTAATTGTTATTGATTCTGGGATCAGCAGGGGTTAAATTGGTATTTGTCAGGTGTGCATGTGAGGGAATCAAAAATGGACAAAATTCAGACTAGTGAGCAGTCCCCAGAGGCTGTTTGCTTTAACAACTGAAGTTTTTCAGCAAGAAATGAAATTATATCAAAATGACAACTGCACTAATTTTTTGAGTGTCTTGTGCTTCTAAATCCAGCACAAGCGAGGGTCTCTGCTTCCAGGTCTTGTCATTAGTAAGTTTAGTCTGCCAACAATGGTGTTTTTCCTGGTACTAGCATCCAGAAACTACCAACATAAGTTGCTGATTTGGCTTGTATTTAGCTGCATTTTTTTGCTACGTCTGATGTAGTTTCTCTCATATTTCAACATCACAGCTATACAAACCTCATTTGGATCACTCAATGATACGTCTTTATAATTTTGTCTAGGTTTAGTGTAAGCAAAACTGCTGGGTCTGAAAGTGGTCTAAGCTTGGACTAATAATTATACATTTGGAAGGTCCACAAAATAATCTGTAAACAATATAAAGGCACCAGAAGGCATAATCCAGCACTTAAAGGCAGCCTCATTTGATTTTGTATCATAAAGTAATTTCAATAATTTTTTGTTGTTGTGATAATACCAATGTGTTATAAACACCCTATATTACTCTATTTTTGGTGGGTGAAAAATCATTGGGAGAATAGTGGTAAATGTGACAAGATATTTACATATTTACATGTGTACTGCACTGGCGGCTGGAAACACACATTTTAATCTAAAGTGCGGTTAAACAATCGAGCTCTTCAGGTTGCGCACCGACAGCACGATGCTGCCTCGATATCAGAGATGACGTTCCGCTTCTTGCCACAAATGAATGTCAGTTGTGCAGCAAGAATCCTAATTTCCAAGTAAAACTACTGCATACACAAATGCAAGAGGGTTTTATGTAAACAAAAACGCAGATTCTGATAAATGTGTTAAACATAACAAAGGTCACGTTTAAATAAATCATGTAGAAATGTCAGCCTACATGCCTTTGAAGTATGTAGAGATTGTTTAAATGTATTTTTAAAATGCTCCCTGGATAGGCTCGTATTGAGAATGAGACCAACCTTGGCAGCAGTGAGATAAACTATGTGAATAAAGGCAGAATAAAGTACAGGGTCGCTTGGCTGACACGAACAATGCTAAAAATCCCCTTTCTCCTCAAATCGTGCTTCATTTTAATCATATTACTTGGATGTGTTCAAATATACTGGCAACTATAGTGTGTTATCTGCAGACTGATTAGTAATAGGATTTTTTTTTTTAACACAAAGGCAGAACAGCAGGTAAATATGTTTTTGTGTTGAAACGTCCTTATGGTTATATTCCATTACTCGTGTCAAATTCTTGCCTCAGGTTAAATCAGCATCAGTGTATGAAAAAGGTAAAATCATGTCATAGAGATGTTATAAAAAAAAAAACGTTAAATCAGGACATAAATTGGTGTGCATTGCTACTTGACAATAGGTGCATGGATACAAAGCAAGCCTGAGTTAATACTTAGCAAACCAGGGTGTTTCCACAGAAGCCCCTACTGCGAGTGCAACTCTCTCACTGCTCCTCATTTGCATACGACGTGAAGAAACCTACATCTGGGAAGCAAATGATGATCGGATGGCAGTGAAAGCACATCGATTATTGGGTTCTACTTATATCTGTTGCATTGTCTAGACATTTGTCTATGTTTTTTTTTTCGTCTCTGTTGTCCCCTTTTGCTCCTGATTAATTATACATTTCCCATTGCTATGCAGCACCACCTTGTTCTCAATTACATAAACATATTAACTACTCCTGTTAAAAAAACAACAAATATATAAATAAATAAAAGCAAAGTGGATTATCTGTGACACGTTCCAACATTTGTGAGCACTTGAAGAATTTTCTAATTTGTTTGATTATCTTTGAAGTGACAGTCATGCATAGTAATCCCGATTTATGCTAATGTGCCGCTCCTTTTCCTCCTCTCCCTCACAGAGGCAGAGAGAATATTGGCGTCTTTTGGTTTGGATGTGTGCACGGATCTGACTGTGTGTGTTTATGTGGGGGAGTTTTTGACGATGTGAAGTATAAAACGGGGAGAAAAAAAAAATGGACCAGCGTGATCTTTCGGTGCGAGCGCATGAATGCTTTGCCACGCTCATTGGCCTTGTGGTGGAGAGGCTAATTAACAAAAAAAAAGCCTGCCAACATCAACAGAAGGGCATGTTCTAGATACCAGCTGCTATCAGGAGGATAGCTGCTTTTAGATCGACGGAGAATTCGTAGTAGTGGGAGGCAAAAATTGATGCTTCCTGGCCTCAAAGTCACTCTGATGAAGATGCTCAGGTTTGCATAGTTTTTTTTTTTTTTTTACCAAGACGGGGTGGGGTTGGCGAAATGATAACCCAAAACATAACCTGACATCCAATCATACTAGAAGGGCTTTGGAAAATTTGCTGCGCAGATTGAAGAACCTTTTTAAAAAGATGACGTCTCAGCAGAATGCCATCAAGCAGACTCTTCAGAGCGGCCGTTTGATGAGAACCAAAGGACTCACTGTCTAAAGGCTTGAGCAAAAAAAGTACTCTGGCTAGACATGCAAAAAATTTCAACAATGCAGACAATACATATTTTGATGCTGTTGCTGTCAACATAACAATTTTTCAGTTGCATGAGGCTTTTTAAGGCCCATAGATATTCACAATGTGATGACAATGTGAGTATAAATACCACAGTATTTATAAAAAAAACAAAAGTTTAAAGCAACCATGTATACAAAATATATAATTCATATTCAAAACAAAAATGCAACAATGAAGCCCACTGCTGTTAAAATAATAGCACATGTTGGTTATTACAATTTTAATAATGTTATCTTCAAGATTAGTTCTAATTTTGATTTTGATTGAGACTTGCTCCTGATATTCTTGTCAGTATTTATGGTGTACTGTCATTGAACTCGGAGGTCCGATTGTCCGTAGTCAAAGTGGGAAAGGATGCCAGAGTTTTTCCAGAGGAGTTGTGTTTCCAGAATGGCTGTCAAGTGTACAGAACGTAATTCAGGTTGCATGTAGCAGAACTACTGGAGCTTCCGAGTTTTTTTTTATTTTATTTTTTTTATCCGAGCAAACCAGTGGCACACTTTACAGCGCTGTAAAATATCCATCTGTGAACATGTTCCTTTTAGCTTTTGACCCCATAAAATTAAGTTAAATATAACGTTAGCACTAACAGTAACCAATGGTAAATCCCACAGTTTTCTGACTTGCAGACAGAATGCTCTGAAACGGGTTGAGACATGAAGCACAGCACTGGGCTCTCCGTTTGCTGGGTTCTCCTTTTTATCTCTGTATCTTTCGTGGGTTTCTCACATTGTTTGCTCCTTTTTTGTTTTCCATAATGTTTCCAGTTTATAATTTTTTTTTTGTAGTTTCAAGTTTCTTAAAATCATGTCTGGCTCTTGCTTGCACTGGATCATTCTACACTGCAGTGTGGTTAGAAACGGTTTGTCAGAATATGTTCTCAGGGAGCAAACCTGCAGTCAGCTGCTTAAGTTAAGAGCAAAATGCTAAATGATGACTGTGGTTTTAAAAGACAATTAACTATGCCAACGTAACATAGTGGTGCCTCTGCTCTCAATGTGATGACTGAGTGTTTTTACATACTGCTGAATATAACAGTCACAAACATGCAATTTTATCTTTGTTGTAAGGAAGGGAAAGGTTTTTTTTCAGCCAGCTGGCCAGTAGTGCTCAGCACCAGCCAGGAGTAAGGGAAATGGGGCATTACAATACATTTGTAACTTTCTCTGGCAATAAATTAAAATGACCCTAAGGCATAATAAAGTATTTTTGTGGCTCTGAACCCTTTTAAAATCTTTGCAAACATTGGTGCTAACTGCCCCATGCCTATGAGTAACTAATAAAAAAAAAGTTACTCTAAGAAAAGCTTATATCGAATTCCAAAAGACTGTGCAGCCAGGTACACATAGCTAGACCCTTGTGTTGCACCATGGTAGCAACACAAGGGTCTGCTATGGTAACAAAGCACACATGACCTGCATACCATGCAGCTGCTGTGGAGCAAACATAAGCCATTTCTCAGCGATGAGCATGTTGAATTTGAAATGATACACAATTCACAGACTGGATGTCCGTATGTATGCCAGCATCACCAATGACTCATCTAACATTCAGGGAATATTTAAATAATAATAATAATAAAAAGCGAGCAAAAGGAGCATCTTTTTGAACCATGTGAATGAAGCGGAGCATCACAGAACTATTCAGGTGAATGTGAGCTTCTGTTAATATTCGTATGCTGAAAAGTCCACTGAATCTACCAGCAGGAGAGGCAGAGCAGTCTAAGGTTTCTATTGTGAGCACAAACTAACAGCCTTGAGCCTTGTAAAATAATGGATTCTCTTAAGATCAACAAACAACAAATCTCATGAGAATCTAGCTGCTTTGCAAGGTAAAAAGACGTTCCCCTGTGTCCTCAGTATCAATGACACATTCCCCTATTCCTACCACCCCATTTTATTAGCACAAGAACTCTTAGCATTGCTGTTCTAATATGAACAATATTCCCAGTGACTTAAGGATTTATGTCTCCCCCTAAGCATGCGAGGCATTCTGCTTTTGTCCCCCTCTTACATAAAACACACAGTACGGCTTTTATGGTGAAGGAACACAGAGCATTGCTGCAAACACAAACGCTTTTGCCAGCTGTCCAGAGATTGTTGACAAAGCAGAAGTAAAATATGGCATCAATTTGCTTACATTGCCAGCAGTCAGGGCAAGCCAACAGAAACGATGGCTCCTCCCTCAAAAAGCTAAAGATTTTCAGAAGCATGTTCTGTTTTGCTTTGCAGCCATAATGACTGAATCAAGCAGCTCAACTCACAATTAATAGAACAAATAGTGCATGCCTATGAGTTCAAATATATGAATTTTATTATCAAATACATTTATTAAAAAACTGCCTTTTTTATCATTCTCCTTATGATTTGGAGCTGTGCAAGAAACTGCATTGAACTGAAAGAGTGGTTTCATTGAAAGCTGGAATCTTAATTTAATTCTGGTTAAATTAGTGTGTTTTCTGCCAGAGCGGTAATTTTGTGTTACAAATAAACTGTAGCCAAGTAGAAGTCCTTGTCTGGTCACTAGAGAGAGTTTGCCCACTCAGATTGTATTTTGCTTCTTTGTTTGAATACTTTCAGCCTAAAATGAAATACCAGATTCTGATAGACGTTTTAATCATTTTCAGCGGGCCTTTTCTTCTTTCTAGCTGATATAGCGGCGATTTACCTAGATGCCCAGAGTTGTACCAAACCTTCACGGATTATTACTTCTTCTCCTCCTGTTTAAGATGAATAGACAATAGAAAAGAGATGGGTTACTGAAAAAGGTTTGAGTAACACATGTTCTTTCACTGTGATTTATTAGACATGGTATGGAGGACCAGGAGAGTAACTGAAAAAGAAATGCAACCATTTCAAATTTAAACCATACAATTAGAAATCCAATTTAAAAAGCGTTTTGTAATTGCACATTTTAGATTGAATATTAAATGGAATTGTTAGACAGCCACAACATGACGGCTACGGTAAGAGGTACTGTGCATGTGCCAAAACTGTTCCTGGTGTTGCACATAGGACACGGAATTGCTAAATATACAGAGTAAAGTAAAAAGAAATGTAATTGCAAAAAGGATTTGGAAATGCAAGGTGAAAAAGAAAATGGAAAAAGGAATTACCTTGCATGGGAGTTTGCCCAACCAGTCTACATGTGTTTTGTGGATCTGGAGAAGGCATTCGACCGTGTCCCCCGAGGGATCCTGTGGGGGGTACTCCGGGAGTATGGAGTACCGGACCCTTTAATAAGGGCTGTCAGGTTTCTGTACGACCGGTGTCAGAGTCTGGTCCGCATTGCCGGCAGTAAGTCGGACTCGTTTCCGGTGAGAGTTGGACTCTGCCAAGGTTGCCTTTTGACACCGATTCTGTTCATAACTTTTATGGACAGAATTTCTAGGCGCAGCCAAGGTGTTGAGGGGATCCGTTTTGGTGGCCTTAGTATTGCGTCTCTACTATTCGCGGATGACGTGGTCCTATTGGCTTCATCAGGACGTGATCTACAGCTCTCACTGGAGCGGTTCGCAGCCGAGTGCGAAGCGGCCAGGATGAAAATCAGTGCCTCCAAATCCGAGACCATGGTCTTGAACCGGAAAAGGGTAGAGTGCCTTCTCCGGGTTGGGGAGGATGTGCTGCCCCTAGTGGAGATGTTCAAGTATCTTGGGGTCTTGTTCACGAATAAGGGAAGGATGGAGCGGGAGATTGACAGGCGGATTGGTGCAGCGTCTGCTGTGAAGCGGGCGCTATACCGATCCGTTGTGGTGAAGAGAGAGCTGAGCCAAAAGGCGAAGCTCTCGATTTACCGGTCGATCTAAGTTCCTACCCTCATCTATGGTCACGAGCTTTGGGTCGTGACCGAAAGAATGAGATCCCGGATACAAGTGGCAGAAATGAGTTTTCTCCGTAGTGTGTCTGGGCTCTCCCTTAGAGATAGGGTGAGGAGCTCAGTCATCCGGGGAGAACTCAGAGTAGAGCCGCTGCTCCTCCACGTCCAGAGGAGCCAGTTGAGGTGGCTCGGGCATCTGGTAAGGATGCCTCCCCGACACCTCCCTGGTGAGGTGTTCCAGGCACGTCCCACCGGGAGGAGACCCAGAGGAAGACCAGGACACGCTGGAGGGACTATGTCTCTCGGCTGGCCTGAGAACGCCTTGGGATTCCTCCTGAGGAGGTGGCCCAAGTGGCCGGGGAGAGGGACGTCTGGGCCTCCCTACTGAAGCTGCTGCCCCCGCAACCTGACCCCAGATACACGGAAGACGAAGGATGGATGAATTACCTTTTAAATGTTCGATCAGGAAAGTTATTTCTAATCAGATTTATGATTTGTGTTTCAAAAATCTCCATTAGAAATATGATTTGGAAATATATTTTCAAATTGCAGTATTTAATAATGGATTAATAAATACAATGCACAATTCCTCCTAAATAATTTGATGGGAAATGTGCAATTACAAAACGCTTTTCAAATTGGATTTCTAATTGTATGATTTAAATGCTGAATTTGAAATGTCTGTATTTGTTTTTCAGTGACTCTCCTGGTCCGCCATAATTTTCCAGTAAGCAGTTTAGAAAGGATAGGAAGGAGAGAGCCCAAGGTGGTGTTTCCCGATGCAGTAAAGTTTTTTAGGAGTTAGGAGAAAACCTGTGAGAGGCATACTTTATAACTGAACTTTATCAGCTATTAATACTTGTGAAGAATATACCCAAGTAATGATTCAAGCACCTTGAACAGAGTCTGTTTAGTAAATGAATTTGAAATGCAAATAAAAATGGAAAAACAAATCCACATGAATTAAAGTAGACTTAAAACGACTCCTCTAAAATCCCTTAAGTATCATGCCAGTAATACATAATGGTACCATTACTTCAGTTTGTTTTGATTTTTAGATAACATCAGTAAGAGTGTTGTGCTTCATTACTACGGAGCTCAGCCCAACACATTTCAGCACACCTATGTTATAGTTCTACCAACTGTCCACACATTTGAACTTTTCTGCTAAATTTCATTTAAACATGCATATTTATGTCATTGCTGTTCTTGAATTGCCTTTAAATCTACATCAAATGACGGATTAAAAACTGATCTTTTATTGGGGTGTCTAAATTAGCATCTACAAAGACAGTGATGGCCCCCCCACACACACACACACACATATCCCAACATTTCAAACCACAAGAGCCTCTCTGGAAAACAACACCATATTTGGGACTGTCAAAATTAGAAGTGGGAGCACTTGGACCTGAATTAGTACAGAACAAATGCCAAAAAAATTCCCCCTCAGGGAGCACATAAAAATAAACTTAATAAATTAATGTGTTAGTTTAATTACAAACTATTGGTTCCTTGGCATGCCTTTGAGTCAAACTCTGTATTTATTTCTGGTAACAGGCATTCCTGTTCACCAAAATTAATATTCGCCTCATTTTGAATCAACATGCAAAACAATGGTCTTCCTTTGTAGGTAGCACTGCTGTGAAATGGGGAGCTGATAGAAATTAGGGAATATTAGTTTAACTGAGGCACATTTCTCTCTTCTGTTGATTAGCGCGCAGTGTCCGTGAACACATAAAGAAAATTACAATCCCTCCAGGCGCTTGCTTTTGACAAATTATAGCGGGATGGCAAAAAACGAAACAAACAGTCTGGTTGATAAATATTTAAAACTTCAAAATGTGTTGCTTTTGCTCAGATGGGGTCTATATCAATACAAAACATCACAGCTGAGTAAACGTTTGAAAAATTTTGCTTGCAGAAGCATAAAACTTTGAAAGTTAATTTCAAAATGTCAGAAGAGTTGATAGGAACAGCCTCTAGATATGCTTCTGGAGGTCGAAATGTTCAGGTTATAGTGAACAATACAAATTATTTTTATAAGGAATTTTCCCCCCTGTATTTTAGTCTTTTCATAGACTCTGCTCTTGGCTCAATGTTTCTGGGTTCAGCTGTGTCTCTTTGCATGACAGAACCATATTGCTGCTATTAATTTTGTGTACTTCTTTGTGTTTCTGTCTTATAAAAAGTATTTCTGTAGCTGTTTTCTTTCCGAGGCGGAGCCTTTGATGGAGTTATGGTGGCATGAAAACGTATTTGCCTCACACAGACTTTTTCTGATTTCACTTGCTTGATCAACTTTAGCTGCAGAAGTTATCTCCTCTCCATGCTATGTTTCTGACAAGGAGGAGGTCTTTGATGTCTTCACTGGTTTGGTTAACTATTTTTCATTAAAAAAAATAAATTGTCATTTGAAAACAACATTTGTATTTACTCAGGTAGCATCTTGCATCAACATTTTTCAAATAATCTGAAACTTTGAACTGTGAAAAAAAAATTAAAAACAGAACAGATCTGTAGGAGTTTTTTCCCCACAGCTCTAAGCTATTTAATGTGAGTGCCTTTTTTTGTTTTCTTTTCTATAGAAAGCAATTTTGGCTAATGTGTTTTGCTCTCTTTGTTTTTTGGAAAACGTTAGGGCAAAAGTGAGGGATTAAGCAATCTCTACCGTTAATAACTCTGTGAGTTCAGGTTTTCTGTGCTATAGAAAGTAGCAGCGTCTCAAATTGCTACGGATACTCAGTCTGGCAATGCACTTTGTTGATTTTTTAAAATAACATAAACATATAATTTGTTATACTTGTCTGTATTCTTCAAAATAAGTTTTAAACAAATCAAAAATTCAAATGAATGCAGATTTTATTTAAATGATTCAAACAAAAACAGGAAAAAAAGATTAAGGAGTAATTCCTTTTATCACGTTTGAGTAATTCTGAATTTTACAGTCTGCTTTTTTAAATTAACAATTGTAATTAGGAGTGTAGTCTGCTGTTGACATGTTCTACTGGAAAAGAAAAATCCCAAACTACTGCATCTGTGCCTGGTTGAGATGTTAGTAAAAATGTTGTGAACTTGAATGTAAAATAAGCAAACCACACTTGATGGAGTACCTACAACTCAGCAGACACAAACAAATTATTTTAACTACAAATATTCAGCCCTCTGTCGATTTGCATGCATTGCAGACTTCAGGGAAAATCTTACTTATTGCATCTTTTTAAGTGAATATTATGTATTGGTGTAGTTTCTTTTGCAAATTCTCTTACCACTTTCAGGTTTATTCCTGCTGCCTTTATGTTACACATGTGAGAGTTATAATTCCTGCAAAGGGAAGTATCGTGTTAAATTTTTGGAGGACAGCATGAGCAAGATCTAGTTTTACAGATAATGGCAGAGGGCTCCGCACATTCATTAGTAGTCAAGCTGAGTAAGACTGTGTTTCTCTGTCTCGCCTCCCCATGGCTTGTCTGAGAAGAGAGCCGCGCTGGATATGATACAGAGTACTATTCTCTCTCCCTGCTGGCAGCACAGACATAATGATTACTAAAGATATATGTTATACAATATGAAACCATAACTTTTAATAGATAATTTATATTTCTGCATTTTGCTGTTGTATCCAATACGTGTTTTTACAGCTTGAGGTTTTGTTTTAAAGCCAACACCAGTCTCCTGGTCCAGCTAATGGTGACAATTCGGTCTGGAGATGAAAGGGCACAACTCTCAGATGGTCCGCTATCGATCAGAGGACGGTGGTACATCTTCTATCTTTATCAGCTAAAGCAGACGTTTGTAACAAGATGTAAGAAAGCCTTTGGGTGCTCTGGAGTGCATCTGATATGAGATTCCAGGTTTCACACAGAAAATGGTATCAACAGAATTGCTGCTGTGTTCTTTGTTTGCATCATTATTAGCACATAAACAATATGTGACAGTGGGAAATTGGTTTAAGCTGAGAGCTAGAATATGTAAAATGCTTACCAACATGGGAACAATTCTGTAATGATGCTGTCAATCAAAATTAGTTTTGTTTTTTTTTTTACATTATTTTTTAAGCCCTTGTTCATGTGATTTCTGTTATTAAAATTAAGTGATCCGTATATGTGCTTGCTTGCCACTTGCCAATATAAAGATCCAGGCTCTAAGCTCAGATGCAACCAGTTTCCAGAAATGAAGCAAAGTCATTAATTCATAGGTTACAAGCGAGTCTCAAACCTTTTGGTCAAGTCAATAAGTTAAGTTGGGCAAGTCTAAAGTCAGGTCTGAGTCCTGTGGTTTGAATTTTAGGTCATTAAAAGTCATAATGAGTTATCCCTGAAACACAACATACACACATAGACACACACGCACACGCTCACGCATACACACACATACAGTTGTCATGTTTTTGGGTAGTTTAACAGGTAGGTGTTGTGACATTATGCATGTTTTTAAGTTATTTAATGTTTTACAAATAACCCTTGATCTCTTAGGTATTGTCCAGTGAATATCAGCTGAAATTAGGACAGTAGTTGAAAGGGTGATTCGAACACTGGCATTGTTTTGACAGCAAACTCTGCACACATATAGAATAAATGAGTGACAACTTCTCCTCAAGTTCAAGAATTTATCGACAGAAATAAAATCCATAGAACATCACTATGGAATGCTGTTTATCTGAATTAACACTATATTTCAATCAACAAATCCTCTCTACTAGGCTAGTGAAATGTAACTACTAAGCAACTAAGACGAATTAAACTAAGGAACTATGTACACTTAAAATAAAAGGACAAATAATACTTGATTGCTTTTGTTGTTATGTATTTGTTAAATGTTAGGTTTTTACACTCATGAGCTTTTTGGGATACATGAATTTCCCCTAGGAGATCAATAAAGTATTTATGTATCTATAAAGATAGTTGAAAACCATCATCATTAGAATAATTCAGTGAATCTTGGGATTTAACTGCAGATTTAAGTTAGAGAACCAAAGTTCATCTTGAATGAGGTTAAATTATTTTAACTAATCTAGAACAACATTTTGTATGTGTTCAACCCATTCACAATGCAAATCTGAGTTATATAAAACATTATTTAAGGAAATAACATTTTAAAGAATGATTTGCTCAGTAAAAATCAATAACCTTTAGGACACTTGATTTCTATTAATGCAGTTATTTCTCCAGGAAATAACTAAGACTCGAAATGGTGATGTAAGAAGCTAGAAGGCGCTGTAGCGGATGATCGTCTGGAAATGACGTGTCAGAGCTCATCCTGGCAGTGTTTACATTAGCTTGATGAGTTAATCCTAAAGTTACATGAAATACCACTAAATTGACATTAATCTTCCCTTATAATCCTATACTAATGCTCGCAGCACTATCAGGTGATGGCACAGCTAAATGAGGACAAGCATTATGTTTAAAACAAACTGGAGTTACGTTAAATTGCCATACGTTATTAAGAGGCTAATAGCGCTAAACGGACATTCGGTGCCAATTTAAAACGCTTTTAAGATATATTTTCCTGTAATGAGCGGACTGGAAAACACAAACATTAATGTCCCATCGGTGTATAAAACCCTTATGGAAATAAAGTTTGTTATAACCGTAAAACACATCAGCAAAGCTTTGTTTCAAGAACAAAGCTAGCCTGTAAGCTCCAGGCCTTTTTACTCAGTCAAACCTTAAAACAAAACAGTAAAAACACAATAAAAAAACCCATTCTAAACCAGTTTAAACAGGTAAGCTACTCTTATGTTTAACCTTAACAAACTGAAGCATTAATTGGCTATATTCAACATTTGCCATTCATAAAGTGGTGGTGTGAGTTATTGAAATTACTAAGTTCATTCATCTTTTTGCCAGGTTTTGGCTTTGCATATTCTTCTAAAAAAATTTGTTGACGCTGATTTTCTTGTAGGCGCATAATTTGTGCTAACCTCACTTTTCACTAACTAAATCAAAAAGGCTATATTTATATTTTAAGTTAAAATAAAGGCGGCATTATTTAAATATAGAAATGTGCCCTAACAGTGTCGAGAGGCTCAAAAACATCTGCATCACCTTGGTTATTAAAAAGCTGCCGTTGGCAAAAAAACGAAGTGCAGCACAAAGAAACTGTTTAGAACTGAGAGTGTCCCTTCACTGTGTTATAAGAGCGATGTGTGGGCTGAGAATTTCAGGATAAACATTGACAGTGTTGGAAAACTTTAACGTTTGAAAAGACATTTAATCATGGTCTGATCAGCCTCTCCCGACAGAGATTTCCGTGGAGTATTTGCACTTCAGCATACAAGCTTCTCCAGAAAAGGACGTGGCTTTTCCGACTTGTCGCTGTGCAGATCTCAGCTAAAAAGTAGGAAAAACTCAGAGTTAGGCCTAACAACCTTGCTACCAAGCAGGGTTGTGTCACAAAGCAACTTGTCATAATTTGTCTCAGGGTAACGGCTTCCGAGCTTACTGAAACGGAAAAGCCAGGGTATGCAGGAATATCCACTAACCCACCTTTGTGAAATGGGGCCCAGTTTGGTGCAGAGCTAGCTACATACCTCATGGTTGAAAATCTGTATGCTGACATAACATTTTGATTCAGATCCCCTTTCTTTCTCTGCTGTCACTGCATGAAAAACCTTAATGTTCCCACATAGAGGAGTGTTGTGATTTCTAAGAATCCTTTCTGTCTTGCTTTGGTGTAACTTTTTAAAGTTGCACTACAGAACGTTGCGCAACTTACATCTGGACCGAAACCTTTTGCGCATGTTCAAGCATACCTACCCCACCCCCACCCCCACCCCCGCCACCTAGGGCTTCACTGGATAACTTTGGTATGAATATATGTGCTGTTACACCCCTGGTACTGAATGATTCAAGAGCAGGCAGTTTATTTAGCCAAGATGATTGATTAAAACCCATGCACTTTAAAAACAGACCTGCAAAAACAGACCTCGCAAAGCACCAGGGGAAGAAAACACAAAACCTAAAGATCCTTCCAGAAATTACTAAAATCCAGAGATCATAACAGCACCTTTAAGATCCTGTGCAGATGTACTCATCAGTGAAGCTTCCTGGAGCATGATGTGTTTACTGTTCCACTGCTATTCGTCATTAATCAACTGGGCCACGGATGAATTAGCATGCTACCTCCAGAACCATGTGGGACATTAACATGCTCCCCCTTACTGTCAGAGTGATGTGTGAGAGAAGAGATAACGTCTGCAGTTCAATATTATCACTAGCCACAGGAGAGAGGACTAAATTTGATGAAGGTGGAATGGAAGACAGATGATATGTTTTTTAAAAGCCTCCTTAAATAAAAGTCAACGTGGAGGCCCCTAAGAGCCACAGTACTTTAGTTTAGAAACTGGAAAAACAAAGAAAAGTTTACAAACTTGATTTATCCTTTATTTTACTTATTTTCAGATATTACCGTCTATACATACACATGCCAAACATACTTCATTCATCAGAGCTAATATGAAAATTAGTTTGAAAAAGCTAAATTATGACATTTTCTACTTTCTATCAGTCACAATTAATAAAAAATAACTCAAAGCATGTTGTTGGATACCAATCATTCATATTAACTGTCATCCAAGCTAAAAATGAAACCTAATACGACCCGATTCAGTTATGAATTCAGATCTCAAGAACAGGAAGAGACCTCAGGCAGAATCGGACCCAGGAAGGCTCATTGCCTGAACCGCATCTTTGATAAAAAAAAAAAAAAAATTGACGGGTACTGGATATCGAGGATAACAACAACAACAATAAACTCTACTTGAACACAAATCCACCCATGATCACTTGCCTGCTGCTGCTGGATTTTTAAGTCTGGTCGATGTGGTCCAAATTCCTTCATTCGTTTTAAAAAAGTCAAAAGGAAGCCAAACGTTTGGGAACAAACATACACACTCATTTGGCCGCCGTCCCTTACCATTGAAATATATGTAATTAGGCCTATACAGAAAAAATAATAACCCCCACATGGAATGGAATACAGAAAAAGTATAAGTCAAAAGATACATTATGAGTGAATAGATGTGGAATTTTTTTCATTTTGTAATTTATGTTTATGCTTTTTTTCCCCTGCAATTTTGATGGGGTCACTCCCTAGCGACCTTTCTTAGCAAGCTGCCAATGCTTAATGTGATACCCTCAAATGTGTAATAACATTGTAGTGTTGTTATGGTTAACGAAGAAGATCCCATCTCCGCAAATGATGTGCAGATGTGTGGAGTTGCAGTTGTAATTTGCATAGTTTACCAGCAGAGAGTTGCACCCAAGGAGAGTGCCCGGTGTTGTAGTCAGTGTTGCCAAGTCTGCTTATCTTTAAGTGACTTTGGGCTTGTTTTATTCTAAAGTCGCTTGTAAACTTTGTGAGTCACGGTATGCGTTTTTTTGAGCTTGTTTTTTTTCCCAACACAACCCCATTTTCTGGATATTGTACTGTGCAAGAAGAGCTAAGAGATCTGCTTGAGCTGTTGCTGTGCAATAGACAGCGTGAGGTAGCTAAAATATAATAATGATAATTATATTTTTTTATCTAAAAGCGCTTTTCTGAATATGCAAAGACTCTTTGCAAAAAAAGTACATCAAATCAACAAACCAGCATGAAATATTACACAAACGCACTAAAACACAAAACAAATTACATTGAGCTAAACTTTAAAAGCAAGTTTAAAAACTTGTTTTTATCCGATGTGTTTGGGGAGGGACTTCCAAAGGGAGGGGGCAGCTACAGAAAAGGCTCTGTCGCCCCAAGTTTGAGACTTGGTCCTAACTGGTGGAGTAAGGAGGTTAGCATCAGATCACCGGAGGCTGCGGGATGGATTGTGACGATGGAGCAGATCAGTGAGGTAGGATATGGCCTGGTTATGGAGGGCTTTGTGTGTGAGGAGTATGATTTTGAACTCTATACTGTATGCATGCAAGTATTTAAGTTTAGAGTGTGCAAATGTGCAAATGTATGCGGACAGATATTTTAGCGTATTGAGTTCAATCAGAATCAGAATCAGACTAATTCTGATGAAATACTTGCATGCATACAGTATAGAAACAGGATCTGTATTACAGTGTGGTAGGATGGGTAGCTGGACTCAGATCACTCGTCAGGGTTCAGAAACTAATTCTATGCTAAATCTGATTTATTTTGTTTAAAAAAAATTTTTTTTAGTAGCAAAAGAAGGCCAAGTGTTTCCTGCACGAGTGAGTTAGACTCGCACGAGCGAGTTAGAATTGTGTTATTTAAATCAAACACCTTTTTGGCCCCCAAAAATGACTACAATAGTGGTTCAGCAAAAATATTTGATTCTATGGTCCTGCCAAAGCACTGTATGTAACTCATTGGGACAGACTGTTTGTGTACAAAAATGTCGCTGTCATATATTTATTATTTTTAAAAACAAAAGTTTTCAAACTTTAGCAAAGCAGCGGAGTTGATCTATCTATCTACATCGCCAGTAATGTTGGTCATGTTTGTTTTCCAATCACCAGGGACACCCATTCCATCTTGTTCGCGCCGCCATTACAGGGCAAAGCTCATGGTCTATTTTCTAAGTCTGCATCACGTTCTGTGGATCTCTCTAATAAACACAGGTCAAATAGCCTCCATAAATCATAAAACACAGCACTTTTCTTCTGGTTTCACTGCAGCTCGACTGTAATGGAACAAGGAGCCAAGATAAATTGTTATTACTGTTCCTGTAGCAGGAGCCACTGGTGGGAAAAAAAAAAAATCAATTGTATAATCACTCGTAGAAGAGAGGAGGAAAGGGCGACATTGAAGTGTTCCTCCATTTCAGGTTATTCCTCTTATAGAGGCTTAGCAGCACTCGCAGCCTGGGCAAGGGGCAAAGGAAGGCGAAATACCGGGACAAATGATTCATACTCAACAGCTCTCATCCAACCCAGACCCCCAGATGGAAATAGCAGGTATGCAACTCTTTGTTGGCGGCATTACAGTTCATTTGTTTTCCCAGGAGGTAATTTTCATTAGTAAAACCAATTTCCCCACAAGTCCTCATTCTGAATAATAAACACAAGCTCTGGCTGGGGAGAAGCGGTAAAAGCAACAATCCAGCTCAAACTCTTCCTAGTAGCGCTCAGAATATATTTTAGGGTGCTCTTTTTGTTTGGGCTCCAGGTAAAAGGTGTCACAGTTTGCAGAGCATGTCGTAATCACTCGCCTTAAGGAAGCAGCCGCCAGAGAGCTAATCATTACTGCTCTGAAAGATTGTAGGGAAGGGGCTGCATTCCTCCCGCTTGAATCGGGGGCTTTTTCGTCACTGTGCGTGAGTGCTGCCTGTCAAAAGAGTCACCATAGGTTGAAACGGCGAGTTTGCATCAAAGCTGCTCACAACAGAAGTTCATTTTTGAAGTTGCAATGAAAGATTCAGTGCCGTCTGCCTTTAATCAGTGCACAATAACAGTCTTCACTGCAAAGAGTTTGTTTACCTGGAAACAAGCCCCCTTTCGCTGAGAGCTCTTGTGTTTCAAGGATGCTTTTCTAAGTAAATTATTGGAGAGCCTGCCTGTAACAGATAAGTTACAGCATTTAAGTTTAATCTACTGTTTAATACATCCTTACATTTCAAATCATTAAGAAATTGCTATATAATCCCCGCTACAGGGTGCTTGAATGCTTTTTCTCAAAATGCTTGTGTGAGGCCACAAATACAACCTTATATATGACTCTGGAGTGAAGCCCTCAATAGATATAAATCTTTGACTCAAGGGCTACAGCAGTGGTCATGGTTGGTCTGTTCGCCACTTCTTGTTCAGGCTGAAATATTTCAACAGTAACTGGATGAATTGAAATTCCTTCTCCACACAAAAGACGGGCCAGGTTTTGTGAGTGCATCTTTAAGGCTACATTGTTGTTCCAATAATCCCATGGTCTTTGTGTTTGACTTTATCTGAGTTTTTTTTTTTATTCCTGCTCTTGTATTTTGAGTTCTTCATTTTCTATAATTAGCTCTGTTAAATTAGTGTATAGCTCCAGTTCTAGTTATTCCACGTTTCAGTTCTGTCATTAGTCACCCTTCCTCCCCACTCGGCAGCCATTGGTTCCAGTGGCGTCTCTGGTATGATAAGTTAAGTGGGGCTCAAAAACTCGACATCTATTGGCAGCAACTAATTTTTTTTGTGACGCATACAGCCTGACTTTGATCAATTTTAAATCAAAGGAGCAATAAGTGATATTTTACCACTAGGTAAGGCTCGATTACTGTCTGTAGACCAAAACAAGATGTGTATCAAGCCACGCCTTTCTCTACCTCGCTCCAGCACTCGGCACCCATTTCCCCTTCTCACCCATCGGCTCGTATGAGCCTCTTTGTAAAGGATAAATTCACAGCAAAACAGCATCACCTTTCAGAGGAACATTTCTAGTGAAGAAGTCAGTAACTCATAACTTTATAACGCTGTTAGCAAGAGAAGGTTTTGATCCGATGGGCATGGTCTCCAGCATTTTGTGCCTGACGGTGGCGTTCACAGCTGGCCTGGCTATGGAGACAAGAGATTGGAGAACAACACAGAGAGATAGTGTGTGACGTTTAGCATACACAGCAAACCAGAAATGCAATTTTATATAAGGTAAGTGTAATTTAATTTTTATACATAGCATTACAATTAAAGGCTCACTCATATTGTTCATTTATTGAACAGACAAGATTCACATCGTTCCTGCAGTGAGTCAACAAGGCCAACCAACACTAGATGGCTGCACATCAGCACAACATAAACGTAACGTGCATTTCCAGTATTTTGATTAAACGACCTGAGCGTGGAGCCGTAAGATTTGTGCCCCACAGCTGTCATGGGCATGTGCACTGCAATTTCAGATGTTCATTAATTAAACAAACGTTGGTGGACCGGCCCCAACATCAAGACGCCTCAAGAGGATTTCGCCTACTGAGGTTGTCAGTTTTCTGGCAGACTTAGATATACAGACACAAATGTTTATAAAAGGATTTTATTGGTAAGGGAATCTGTCTTTTTTACAATATTACTCTATAAAGAACGATCGTGTCCAACTGATTATTGCGACCATAGAACTCCAAAGCAACATCTGTTGGCGTCAGGCCCCACTGGCCCCAAATGCAGAGATGCCACAGATTGGTTCTGATTGAACTAACCTAGTGTCACTAATCACACCTACACAGTATTTAAGCTCTGATTTCTTTGTTCAGTGTTGGATGGTGGTGTTCTCTTGCCCTGGTACCTGTGTTGTTTCCTCGTGCTCTGTTGTAACTTCCTGGTTTTTCATTATTAAAGAAAAACAAAAAAACAAACATTGCGTCCCGTCACCAGTCATTACGTTTCAGCTTTGTCCTCCATCTCAGCTTTGTTCCCAGCCTCCTTCTCCAAAGTAGCTCAGAGTTTTTGGACTCAGTGTCGCTCATTGTTTAAACCTCCCATATTTTATTGGCCCAAAAAAAAGGCTCAGACAATCAAAGAGGTAGAGGATATCAAGAGGGCGCTGGATTTCCGGGCTATGGAAGTTGCAACTATGCGCCTACAGCAGAAGGACCCCATTGAGGTGATTAACTGCAACGACAGACTAAGGAAAAAGATAATAGACTCAACCAGCTAGGAAACTGAGTATAAGAGCTTGAACAAAACTGCCGAATAATGATGTGATTGTTGCTGGGCTCTCTGTTAGGTCATACGCCCATACGACTGTCAGCGCCGGTGAAAACGCTGGAGATCAAGAGGAAATGTCCATGGCTTCTTTTAAGCAGCAAGTCGCAGCTTTCCTCAAGTCCAACAGGATTCTTCTGGACAACACTGAGGCCTGCAAAACTATTCTAAGAAGAAATTTCCGTGAGAAACCTGCTATCATTCTGTGGTTTGTAAATCAGGACCACAAGTATGAGCTACTGAAGCAAAGAAAAAAGCTGAAGGGATCATATGCTTTCCTTAAAGATGCAGGCAGAACCCAGAGATTGCCAGGAAAGCAAGAGTTAAGATGACAGCGGAAAATGCAAAACACTGGATAGTAAATTCTAAAGGGTTATTAAGCCGAACAGGACACCAGAAGAAGCAAAAGTGGGGATGTTCAGAAAAGTAACGCCTGTAAACACAAACACAACACTTGGAGAACAGATGTTGTCATAAAATGTAAGAACAAAAGGTCCAATGATTTGCCTGAAATCGACAAGAAAAAGAGGGAACTTTTAAAAATTGGTTATATATATAAGCAACTTGTCTTTCAATATGGATTTATCTTCAAGATTTTTCTTAAAAAAGAAGGAATTTAAAGTTGAATTTACAACTAGCAATACAAGACATAGCTCATCTATCTATCTATCTATCTATCTATCTATCTATCTATCTATCTATCTATCTATCTATATATATACACTCACCTGCCACTTTATTAGGTACCCCATGCTAGTAACGGGTTGGACCCCCTTTTGCCTTCAGAACTGCCTCAATTCTTCGTGGCATAGATTTAACAAGGTGCTGGAAGCATTCCTCAGGGAGTTTGGTCCATATTGACATGATGGCATCACACAGTTGCCGCAGATTTGTCGGCTGCACATCCATGATGCGAATCTCCCATTCCACCACATCCCAAAGATGCTCTATTGGATTGAGATCTGGTGACTGTGGAGGCCATTTGAGTACAGCGAACTCATTGTCATGTTCAAGAAACCAGTCTGAGATGATTCCAGCTTTATGACATGGCGCATTATCCTGCTGAAAGTAGCCATCATGGGTTGGGTACATTGTGGTCATAAAGGGATGGACATGGTCAGCAACAATACTCAGGTAAGCTGTGGCGTTGCAACGATGCTCAATTGGTACCAAGGGGCCCAAAGAGTGCCAAGAAAATATTCCCCACACCATGACACCACCACCACCAGCCTGAACCGTTGATACAAGGCAGGATGGATCCATGCTTTCATGTTGTAGATGCCAAATTCTGACCCTACCATCCGACTGTCGCAGCAGAAATCGAGACTCATCAGACCAGGCAACATTTTTCTAATCTTCTATTGTCCAATTTCGATGAGCTTGTGCAAATTGTAGCCTCAGTTTCCTGTTCTTAGCTGAAAGGAGTGGCACCCGATGTGGTCTTCTGCTGCTGTAGCCCATCTGCCTCAAAGTTCGACGTACTGTGCGTTCAGAGATGCTCTTCTGCCCACCTTGGTTGTAACGAGTAGGTATTTGAGTCACTGCTGCCCTTCTATCAGCTCGAACCAGTCTGGCCATTCTCCTCTGACCTCTGGCATCAACAAGGCATTTCCGCCCACAGAACTGCCGCTCACTGGATGTTTTTTCTTTTTCGGACCATTCTCTGTAAACCCTAGAGATGGTAGTGCGTGAAAATCCCAGTAGATTAGCAGTTTCTGAAATACTCAGACCAGCCCTTCTGGCACCAACAATCATGCCACGTTCAAAGTCACTCAAATCACCTTTCTTCCCCATACTGATGCTCGGTTTGAACTGCAGGAGATTCTCTTGACCATGTCTACATGCCTAAATGCACTGAGTTGCCGCCATGTGATTGGCTGCTTAGAAATTAAGTGTTAACGAGCAGTTGGACAGGTGTACCTAATAAAGTGGCCGGTGAGTGTATATATATATATATATATATATATATATATATATATATATATATATATATATATATATATATATTTTGACAGGTAGAGCAGAAAAGGTGTATGAAACCAGGGCAGGCATCAAACCTGACTCACTTTCCAAACTGTGCTGGGAGGAATCAGCCAATAATTCAGCCTACAGTGGTGAGTAGCTTGGAAAAGGAAGCTCAAAGCGTTTAACCCAAGTCATACAGTTTTGAAAGTAATTCTTTACAACATCCTGTTTGGAGATTAAACGTTACTTCATCTTTGCTTCGGGCCAGGCTGTCTTTTTCTTCAGATAGTCATTTGACATCACAAATTATTATTAATTATAAATTAATATTAATTGATTATTATTAAGTCCACAGTGGATTAAAATAACTTTATGCAAAAGCACCAGAGATCAGGAAAAAAAGAAAATTGGAAAAAAATATGTAATATAAAACCAATACAAATATACACAGTGTGACAGGCATAGAATTCATATTATTGCTCCTGGTGTTGATGCTGTCATTTCTTACTGTTAGTTTTGTCTCCTTGCAGTTGTTCATAGTTGTCTCTACCTGCCTTTCCCATGAAGGTCATGCGATGATTTTTTTTTTTTTTTGTCATGGCTGGTTGTGTCTTTTTCTCTTTGTTGTCCCTCTTCCCCTCTCCCTCTGTCATGTTTGGCATCAGTTTGTACGTAGTACCTTAACAGCAATAAATTAAACTAATAATAGTTTGGTGTGAAGGTATATAGCGATATAATTATAGGTACAAAGACTCCCTTGGTAACACAAATATGTTTGGCATAACTACGGCAGCCAGAGCGCCATTCTGTTTGTCATGAGGCTGGACATGACGAGGTTAAAAAATTTAGATTTATCAGAGTCCCACTTGGAAAAGTAGAGGTATGTACTACACTTGCAAATAAAAGCACAAATCACAAATTTAAATTTATGTTTTCAATAAAGATTTTTAAGATTTATATATTTGCATTCACATTTTAAATGTTTTAAATAACGGGAACAGCTTCCTTGAGTGAGCAAACATATTCAGACAATGAAGCAGAAAGGGAGGGAAAAGGTACGGCTGAATAAGTTTCATTGAATTATGCGTTGCTGTATTTCAATAAATCTAATAAAGGTCTCGATGCATGTTCAAACTTAATATAGGTCATTTTTCCCATTATAACGTAAGACGACATTTCCTTCACCTACAAATTTATAGACGGTGAGTCCATTTGTCCTAATGGTAAAGCAATGATTCTTTTTGTCTGTAAAGGCCCAAAATCAATCAAGATCAAAGAGGCGAGTTTCTTTGGGTAGATAGTCATGAGACACAGTTTTACATCACATAGCACCTTTACTCCAATAATGTTGGAAATAACCATATTGATAAATGTGTGTTTTTTTCTATACCAAATCTAGTATTATTATTTTTATTTTATTAATTTTTTTTGCCAATATGCTGGGAATTAATCTATATTGATTTTGAATATATTAAAACAGATATAATAAACGGTTTATGTTTATCAGTCATTTTAGTTTTTAGAACTGTTTGGTCTTATTGTTCTTTCCTTGTTTTATGTTTTAAATGTTTCTTGTTTTTACATTTGCAGCACTTTTGTTTCAGCTGTGCCGTGGTTCATATGAAGTGCTTTATGAATAAATAAAGTTAGTTTGTTTTTCTTTAACAAGCTTAAAAATAAATATACTCTGACATATTCAACAGGAGTGATGATTTTACATGACACATATGAGCATTTTAAGCCATATGTGTACATTTAAATGCAAGTAATAAGTGTGAATTGATTTGCTTTTTGAAAGAACGTCTCGTTTCTCAGTAAACAACTTTACTAATGGAATAAAGTGTGGAGGGGTAATGGGAGGAGGAGTACTAGTAGACCTCAGGAAATGGGATTGAGCCTTGTTTTGAAATAAGAAAGAAAGCTGATTTTGAGTTGCACGGTTGTGTCGATGGAACCAGCACAAAGTTGAAAACGTTTTAAAGAAACAGCCTCCCATTTCAAACCACACCAGTGGTAGCTAACAATGCTGACTTTGGCATCTGGTAACCTGGTAACCTTTTATAGGGGCCAGATTCCTTAAATCTAGTTTTAAAGGAATCTGGACTTAATTTGATCACAAGCAGTTTGTAATCTTAAGGTGACTGAAGTATTACAGGATTGTTCTACATTGAGGAGAAATTCTTTAACACTAAGTTTGATGTTGGTGAAGCATTTACACTATTTGTGAAAAAACAAGCATTTTAATGTTCTTTTCAGTTCTGTTTGGCAATAGGTTTCTAGAAAAACAAAAGGAGACAAAAAGCTCATTGGACATAACAGCTAACAGTTTTTTTTCATGATCCTCCTGTGTTCAGTGTTTGATTTTTTTTATTTCTTTTTGCTCCTTATCTTGTATTCATTCACTGTTGATTCCTACCTGTTTATTTTGATTGGATATTTTTCTGTATGCCCCTGCTAATTATTCTCCCTCATTTGTCTCAGCTGCTCTTCATTTCCCCTTGATTATTTTCACCTGTCTTCTGCTTCATTTCCCCATCCTTCTTCTGCACAGCAAGGCACTTTGAACTGCCTTGCTACTGAAATGTGCTATACAAATAAACTTGTATACTCCCTGGCTCCTGGCTTTCCTCTGCAGATTTTGTCTAGCCACTCTGTTTAGCAACCTTTGTGCTATGGCTTTTGAATTTTTTTTTCATTGTAATCTGGGCTTGGGTCCTCCTTCAACCTTATCATGACATATTTCCTAATAGCAGCAATATCTCAATCGATGACTAGGTCTCAGAATCATAAAGATTATTTTTTTGGATTATCAACAAATTGATTTAATCAGATTGTTTTTGTTTTATTATGCTGGTATCTCTCCTGCTTTGTTTTACATGGCAGTTTTTTTTTTTTTATGTTTTCTGTGCTCTGACGAAGCTGATATTTGAATAGAATACAAATAAGTTTAATGCATTCCTACACAGTTTGGTGAAAAAAATGGAAGCGACTTAAAAGTAGGCCAGCGTTTTGATTACCTCTGATCAAATCTTGATAGTTCAATCTTTAACATTCACAGCAGCACTTTGTCCACTCCCTAGAGCGACTAGATCAAATTCTCAATTAGGCTTGTTGTAAGTGTGCCATCGTCCTTGAGAAGTGTTTTTTTTTTTTCCCAAGTGGTTCCTGTTTTGAATGTTAAGCCTTTTAAGTCATATGACGATAAACATTTATTGGGGTACAAGGATTAATTGAATGAATGCAGAAATACTAGATAGCAGATAAATAAATTTCTTGCACAGCGTACATTTCATAGCTCTTCTGTAACTGTTTTATCAAAATCTAAGCGCTGAAGAGGATACTGCCTTGCTGCAGTGGGTAACTCTCAATTTTATGTCAAGAAGGAAATCACAGCAGGCAGACACCCAAGTACACACATAATACATAGCTTCTAATTGGTCTAAAATTAAAGCACTGTGATTTAATAAAAATCAACTCTCATATGTTGAACTTCAGAGGAAGAGTAATTAAGCTGCTTATTAAACAGCTGCGATGCTCAAATTGTGGTATGATTAATTCCCCAGGCAGCACCTTTGAATAAAACATCCTCTGGAAAGACGAACATAAACGTTACAGTTTCTGAGTTTGTTTTACTTCACTGTCAATCCCTGGAGGAGATGAGGATGGGTGTAACTAATGGCAGATACGCTGTCTCAGGTGAAAAAACATAAAGGGAGAAAGGTGACGGCAGTCTGACTAGAAATGAGTCAAACCCAAGCAATTATCCAGCGGAGGGAAATGGCAATTACTAAACAGAACCCTTTATTGGAGGAAACAAAAAACTGAATGACATTTTACTTCTGAGGGCGTCCGTTTAGATCAGAATAATACCATGATGTTGACAAGCAATACTGCACAGCTTTCAGAATAAAAACAAATAGATTTTACATTCTTATTTGTTCAGCCATCTAAGTACGTTTTTTTGTATTCACACTGTGTGATCACAAGTTGTAATGTAAAGCTTCCCCTATGCTCATTGCTCTCCCCCACCCATCCTCGGTAAAATTGTGCAAAAAGCCCTAAAATTTCTGATGTTATTGTAGCAGAATGATCTCCCTTTGAACATTTGACAAAAAAAACAGCATTTAATTTGAGTATATCTACTCAGTATTGGAAAAAGTCACACATCAAAAATTGCTTTCATCGAAATTGCTGGAGTTGCAATAATTGCCTCTCCTGCTGTTAATACTTCAGGCATTCCCTTTCCGTTATGCTTGCAGTGCTAGAGGACCCACGTGGCGGCAGAATCATGAGGAGAGGGGGGATAGTTAATGAAAGCCAAACACAGAGGAGAACCAGGAGCAGGGGGCTACAAATGGAAGATCTAGCAATGAGTGAGAGAAAAGTAGAGGTCTAAATACTGGGATGATGGGATACTGGAGCAAGGGAGAGGCGAGTCTGATTAACTCAATCAGCAGCAGGTATGTGGGGAATATGACTGATGGAGCTCAGCGAAAATGGCTAAATAAATGAATTATGTGACTGAACACAAAAGGAAAGCAAGGGGACGACACTAGACAAGAGCGATGTACAGAAAAGACCCCAATAACCAAACATAACTAAATACAGCAATTCACCCAAACTACAGAACTTATAGAAAAATACACACTTCAGTCCAGCATAAAGCTTTATGTCAATGGGACAACACACAATTTCTGTTTTTAAAGTACACTGCTCAAAAAAAAACAAAAAAAAAAAACTAAAAGGAACATGTTTTAACCAGAGTATAATATTAAGTCAGTTAAATTTCTGGAATATTGATGTGGTCAGTTCAGTAGTCGAGGGGCTTGTTAATCAGGGCCAACGGCAGTCTTTAACCCATTAGCAGAATCGGTATCTGCTTCTTTGTGCAAGGAGGAACAGGGTAAGTACTGCCAGAGCCCTAGAAAGTGGCCTCCAGCGGGCCACAAGCATGAATGTCTACAACCAAACCATTAGAAAGAGACTACAAGTGGGTGGCCCGAGGGCCCGAAATCCTCTAATAGACCCTATGCTCACTTCTCGGGCACCATAGCTTGATTTGACAGGACTACTATTAGTGATGCATTACATAAATTTCACCCATATTAAAGGACTGAAGAATAGCAAGAAGAAAACCATTGTTGAAAGCCAAATGTAATAAGCCATGTAGTGTCATGAGTTATGGAAATGAACCCAAACACAGATAGGAAAGCCAAAAGGACATGGTGAGATGTGGTCATGTATTTAAATAAAGACAAAAACAAAACACAGAAGCAGTTACGAGAAGAACAGGAGACAGAGAACAAAAGAATGTGGTAAGGAGGTACGTAAATTGGCAGGCTTTTAACTACTGGGAGGGTTGATGACTGCAATGAGACCCTGACTGATCAGGAGACAGCAGAGCAGCCTGGGAAGGAGGTGGGGGGGACTGATAAACGCACTTATTCAAACAGAGTGAACTTAACACAATATAACTACTAAAGACCAAAACCAAATACATTAAAAGTAAAAACACAAAGACATCAACTATCTATCTAACACCATCAACTACAGCAACTACTGGCAATCCAGAGTAATCCAAATAGAAAAGATATTCAAACGCTACAAACACCAGGATTGATTGGTTTTGTGTATATGAGCCTTCCTCTAAACAGAGGACTCATTCTGGAGGGGCTGGCTGGCCTGCTGAGATTACACACCAGTCAGTAAGCCCCCCTGTTTTCTTAATGCTCCTAGAATTTCCTTATAGTTTCTGAGGAAATAATTTATGTTTGCCTTATGCTCAACTTGTCCTCGTGCTTTCTGTGCTTCTGGGTGAAAGTTATCAAGCCAGCTCTGGATTCCTATGACAAACCTTCCTAAGATGGATCTCTTTAGGTACCTCCATTTGAACCACAATCGTCCACTGCAGCTCCATCGTCAACATTCGTCAAAAACCTTTTTCTTTTTGAGGGTGAGCTCTCTGATCACCAGCTTCTTGGAACTCAAGACTAACCTGCTTTGCCTCAAAACCACCTCTGGAGCACAAATCATCCTCAAGCCTTTACCCTTCGTCCTTCGACCCTGAGCCGGCATGCCACCCTCATTTCAGCTCTTCCTGTATATTTATTCTTCATCATTTTGTCCTCGCCCAATCTAACTGCTCCTCCTCCAGACAGTGCAAAACCAAAGACTGAAAATTCCTTTGTTTTCCAGTGTCTGTGTACTTATTGTGAATGAATCACTTTGCATTTTACTCTGTCTCGCAAATGATTCAGCATGTGGGTCAGGAAAAAACCTTCGCCACATGACACGTGGGTCATGAACTGGAGAGAACAAAGCAAACATATGGAAGAAAGGGGTTTCGTCAGGAGGGGACTAAAATAATCATCTGTAACAACATTCAAAGCACTAAATTACATTTATGGCTTGGCTCCCTCTTACTTGTCTGAGATTTTAACTTTTCACAATTGTGGTAGAGCCTTGCGCTCCTCGGGTCAGCTTCTGTTAGAGGTCCCTAGGTCAAGACTTAAACAGTGGGGCGATCGCTCTTTTGTCGTCGCTGCTCCCAGACTGTGGAACAAACTACGCCCTGACATCCGCAGCACTACTGACCACAGCCTTTTTAAAACGAAGCTTAAGACCCACTTTTTTAAATTAGCATTTAATTCTGACCTGGGTAATACGGTCTCTTAGTTTTCCTCCGTCTATTTGCTCCTTTCTATACATTTTTGGAAGGCTTTTAACGTCCAGTAGCACTGTACCCCCACAACACCTTTAATTGTATCTGTATGTTTTGTATGTCTTATGTATTGTTTTATGCCTCTATTGTAAAGCACTTTGGGTACCGTTCGGCTATTGTAAAGGGCTATACAAATAAACTTGATTGATTGATTGATAAATTTACTCCCAAACTCACCATTCCCTACAGTAACACATATTAGTAGTAGAATTATGCTTTCCTTTGGCTGTGCAATTATGTACTAGAATGACACAGTCAAAGTCCACACCTAACTCCAATTGAGTTACCTTAGCAATGTTGGTTTTAATAGGTGTTTAATAGGTGTTAAATATTTTTGCAAAGATGATTGGGGGGGGGGGGGGGGGGAGGGGGGGACCTAATCCTGAAGGTGTGATCATAGCCAAAAGTAGTTCCGAATAGTATGGACAATTAGGGACCAAAGCAAACATATAGGCTTTAGGGATGATTTGTATTTTTTTTTTTTTTTTTTTTTTTTTTGTCATGGGGCCCAAAATTCCTGACGGCAACCCTGCACCCACCACACATTTTGGTCCATTGCATAAAATACATTAAAGTTTTTACTCATAACTGCCACGATTTAGGTTGTTGTTTGATTTGTTTTGAAATTTTCTGGACTTTTTTCCAGAATCAGCCTGCCATCTCTCAGCCACCAGCCACTATCCAATCAGCTCAGTCTCCAGTCAATCAGCCCACATCAGCTCCACCTGCTGCCAGTAATTACTGTCAACTCTGCTCACCTGTGCACCTGTCTACTTATACCTGCTTCAGCCATCTCATCCCTGCCAGATCGTTTCTTCTCTTCTCGTCCAGTGTGATTTGCCCTGCCAGATCCCATGTGCTCAGCCAGCTGGACTCTTCAGATAAAAGTTGCTGCAGTTCTGGCCGTTTTCCCGTGAGTTCCAGCTGCTTGCTCTGCCTGTTCTGGTGGTTCCCTAGTCCACATCGCCCTTTTTCTGTCACTACCTGCATCTTCTGGTTCCCTGCTCACCCCTGCATCTTCAGCCATTTCTTATCATCCTCACAATAAACCTTTTAAAAACGTAACTCTGTGTCCGGCTGAATATCGGGTTCACCGGCAGTAACCATTACAAGAACATGACAAAACGTGAAACTACTTTTGCAAGTCACCCTATAAGACATGAAAAAAATTAGTTTAGGCTTAATTCACACATTCCTGCTATAGCAGACAAAAGACTGTAAATCTTTTTTAAATAGCTGTCCTTTTTATTTTTTAATCAGATTAAAACATTTGACTTATGAAAGAATTCCTCAAGAAACTTTCCAGACAAATGTCTGTCAGAAAAGAGAGAGAAAAAAAACCCTTGAATAACTGATAACAGAAGTACAGAAAGGGATTTGTACAAGATGTTCAAAAGTTCCTCAAAACTGAAACCTCCTCTTGAACACATCAAAAAGACCCTCAGGAGGTTTCCAACTATTTTTGAGGCTTGTTCTGTAAAACTGAATGTGGGGGGAAACACCCAACCAATCCCTTCGTCTCGTAGCGTGAGGAACATTGTCACATCCTTGTCAGTGTTTTCTTATCCCGCTCGGGGTAGAGGAAGACTTGAAAAAGCTTGCACAGTGTGACATGAAAACGACATACTTTCAAAGATAGCGGTTTCATCAAATAAAGCTTTAGGTGTGTAATGACGGTTGCATCAATCACCTGGTGACATGAAGCAGGTGCACTGACGCTCTGGCAGCTGCGACAGCTCAGTGCCTGCTCAAACCTTCATCGGCGGCACAGGCTCAATTCCAAATTTTTGTTTCATTCAGTGATTTTGGTGCAACAGAAAATATTTTTTATTTTTTTCTGGTTTAAAAGAGAGGCTTGTTATTTATCTTTTGGGGTTGTTTTCAGCTCTCTCAGCTGGTATTAGAACATATCCTGCAATTAAATATTTGATTTGGAATCAGTATGCATACTTTGTACGTATATCTAAGAAAGCTTAACCGAATGGATGTCTTCTTTTGTGTTAATAGAGTGACTCAGTATTTATTCGTGGCCCAGACTTGTAAGATTAATGATTGGGGCAAAGCCCTGTTTAAGGCTCATTCATTACCACAGGCTCATCTACTTGCAGCTGAATATAACGTCATGAATCACTGTGCCGACGTGCCACACAGCTCTCTGGACATCTCTGGATCAGTTTACTGTTTGTAATTTCCTTTTCACAAAGACTCGAAGGAAGATAACTGTTGTGACGGCAGAATTGCAGGTGCCTTTTTGTCATTAGGGATATTAAAAAAAGAGGAGAGCAAAATTGTCATGTGTTTGTGCACTCTAACGCACAAAAGGAAGCAGTGAAGCAACACCTGTCACAGAAAATCTTCCCGTTTATTAGTTTGTCCCATGAATAAGATCATGTGACAGAAGGTTTAGGTTTGTTTGTAGTTTGTGCTTTACATTTTAGGGAAACTGAGCAAAATGACGCCTTTGTTTTCATGTAGACAAATTAAAAATTGTGTCATTCAAAGTAAAAAAAAAAAAAAAAAAAAAAGCTAATTTTTTTTTCGGACCATAAGGCACACCGCATTATAAGACGCACCGTGAATTTATGTGTCTGTGTGTCTTTATCCACATATAAGGCGCACTAAATATTATTTTCCAAGTGTGTAATATCACTTCGCCCCTTCACGTACACAGCTCTCCATCCGTCTCTGTCGGGAGGACGGAGTAGTTGGACTACACTGCCCTGTTTCTAACAAAAGGCCAAAATAAACGTAACTTTTATAATGAATTACCTTACTTGGTTTATTGTTGCTGGTGTGTATGCTCCCACATATCCAGGCATACTGTGCGCATACTAGTAAGCTGTGTGGACGCCATGCTGACTCTCTGCGGATGTCTTACCCTTCAGTGCAGTGAAACGGATGGTAAAATGTGTGATTAGCTAGCTGAGCACCTAGAGCTGTTTCTTTTTTCTAGCAGGCTCTGACCTGTCAGTGAGAACAGAGAGGGACTGCGATGCCGTGTGTACCTTACGACCTCCAACTTGGAGCAGCTCAGTGTATCAAGCTCGGTGTCACATATAAAACAGTTCGAAAATTGAGCTGTGGTCATACCTGTACCCGTGGACCTCCGCGGCGTTAACCACACCTGAGAATGTGGGGGTCTTTACATGAATGCATTTCTAGTCTCGACATCACAGTCAGGCAGTTTCATAGACAGCTCAGGGGTGTGATCAGGTAGTGACACAGTGTACCGTAATGCTCCGAATTTCCATTGAGCAGAGCGGCTTCGTTCCTTACCAAAGTCATATTTACACATTTTAACAGATTTTTGAGCACATTGTCCCACATGAAATCATTCAGTAAACACAGCGGTGATTATGTATAAGGTGCACCGGATTATAAGATGCACCTTAAATATTTGAGAAAATGTAAGGATTTTAAGTGCGCCTTATAGTCTGAAAAATCCGGTATAAACATGAAAATGATATAAAAATAAATACTTGCACAGCACTGACATTCACTTCACAATAAGCAGTATTTCACCACTAGGTGGTACTTGAGCACTGTCTGTAGACCTAAACAAGATGTATATAAGATGTTAGCAAGAGAACATTTTGATCTGCTGGGGGTGTTGCTCCAATGCGCCGCTGCTCTCATGGTGGCATTTTAGCGCAGGGAGGGACTAAGCCCTGAGTGGCAGCTGTTCACATGCATGTACATGCATGCAGGGCCAGCCTGGCTATGTAAACAAGGGTGACGTCGAGACATGAATGAGCAACTTTGGTGAGGGGAAACTTGACTGACCTGCACCGAGTACTGCCCCAAGCACTTTTGGGATGAATCCCTCTGTATTGTCCAGCATCAGGGTTTGCCCTCATAAGCATGGTCTGAACAAACTGGCAAAATTTGCACATTAACACCTTCCCAAACCTTTTGGGCAGCCTATCTCAGAGGAGTTGAGCTGTTACTGCTGTAAAAGTTGGGTCTATATCATGACGAACCCTATAGTTTAACTTCCAGAAAACTGCAAATATGTTAAAACCCATTTGTTTAATGTTGTTTTCAATTGTATCATTAAATCATTTCCAAATGTAGTCCAACATTTGCTACTGCAGTGTACTTTATTGTGTGTTTTTATATGTTTTTTCATCTAATCAGTAATCAGGTATGCTGTTGTGGAAACGTGCCATGCAAACAAACTTGCCTTGCCTCACTGCAACAAAGAAAAAGTAAAACTTTGGCAAGGGTGCAATATTTTGCTACTAGGCTGTTTTGTACCTTTGCAGTTGAGGTTGTGGCTTACCCAACTATCTCTTGTGCAAAAATGGGCCATTTTGCACAGGATGCAAATCTGAAGTGACCTCGGGGTCATTTTGTCGATTTAAATCTGCTTTTGCACTCCCCCTGCTCAGAGGATTTGTTCCTCAGCTCCTCTGCTCCCTGTTTGCTTGGTCGGTTTTCCTTTTTCTGCGTTTAACTTTTTATCTCCTTGCCAGATCTAGAGAAAGTTGGACAAGACTTTTTTGAATCAATGGCTCAAGGATTTACAGAAAGATTTTGTTTAGATTATTTTTCTCCTGTTTGGACTCCGAGAAAAAGACCAGCAGATGTCAGCTAATCGGCACACAATGCCTCCCTTCACCTCAGAGGACTTTAACAAGCTTATACAAAATTTCACTCTTATGGAAATGAAAATCTGCCGACTTGAAATAAATGTGGAGGTAAACGGATATGGGAATGACACAACTCTCCCCATGATTCCAAACTGTGACAATCAGCTCAGCGACTCCAAAAAACAGATTATCTATGGAAATTAGAATAAACCCACCTGCAGCCCACCCTGGAACACTCTAGGCTCGAGGCAAAAGATCAAGGAAGAACCCCACAACTAGACAAAGACAACTGGCTGATATTACAGAGAAATGCCCCCGCTGTCCAGGCGAGATAAAAACAACGTGATGTTGTCAGGAGTTAACTAGCTGGAAATGTTGAAATTCCATTCCAAAACAGATTTGCCCCACTCCAACCTTGCACCCAGGAAAATAATCCTTCTCCTCACAACAATCAAAGGTATGACAACAATATTTGTTCTAAATGGTCTTCTCCTAAGCTGCCAGAGAAAATGCAAGCCACAGGTCCACAAATATGCAATACAGCTGTAAAGGGGGTTAAACTCCTCTGTAACAAGAAGAACACACAAGTGATGATTTATGACTGTAACCGGGTGTCTGATATGTTGGGTGCCTTGGGTGATGTTGTCAGAAGAAGATCAGGAGTATTTAAAGGAGGAGGACAATCATCTGCTAAATGAAGTTGAAGATCTTAATGTCAATCTGCCTAAATGTTGCATACTTAATGGTTCTAAACATTGCAAAA
Organism: Fundulus heteroclitus; assembly: GCF_011125445.2. NCBI lineage: Eukaryota > Metazoa > Chordata > Actinopteri > Cyprinodontiformes > Fundulidae > Fundulus > Fundulus heteroclitus. Next base: position 26,393,431 of record NC_046366.1, on the reverse strand, counting down.
AAAAGTTGAAAGAGCATTATAGATTACAGACTTTGTTCTTATTATGACAGATGTCAGCTGAGGTCTAATTTTTCAGGAGTTTCCTTTTTTAATTGAATGTCTGTCATCAGGATAGCTTACATTAAAAATCTTTCAGTCAAGATATTCACAGTGTGTTCCCTCTCCTGGGACCAACCCTTCGGTCAGGCTCCCTGCCAGTGGCTGGCACCTTGATCCTCTGGTGCGTTGGTTGTTTGTGCCTGTAATACTTTTTTTTGTTGGTTTTGCTGTTGTTTTTATATCACTCTCTGCAAATGTAGAAGCAGACTCCGAGGATGTTATCTTGAATTCTCTTTTTCCTCTGCTCTATTTTTGTCACCTTTCTTTCCTTTTTAACGTTTTGCTTCACCTTTCTCCCTTCCGTTCTTTCACTTTTAGGCAGAGCTTTGATTTTGGCACTGTTCAGTCAAATGTGTCAAAACTGTGCCAAATGTCTTTTTCGCCTTAAAATGGAATCTGGTCGAATAAAAGTACTGACTATTATTTTAGTACTCTATATGCATATACAATTGTGCAAGGAAATGGCGTTACCTGATATGATGTTACAAAGACGAGCTCTACAAAAGTTGAAAGGGGCATTGCTCCAGATTCACGTAATACCAGACATGAGCGATTCCTAGCTGTTAGAAAAAAACACAACATGAAACAAACATCTAAACATTCGCCAATATGTTTAAATTTCATCAGGTATTTTTAAATAGCTGTAAGACCATAAGTGTTTGAGCAAAGAAATGGGATATTATTTTGGAAACATTATAGCATCCTATTACAAAGCAATTAGAAAAAAAGCTAGCTCTTTAAACCAGAAAGTTGTTTAAACACCTGTCTGAACTTGGCCTACATGTGGTCTGTCGAGCTTAAGGCAGTGTCTATTAATAGCTGACAGTCACCCATAAACTATTGTGGTGCAAAACTCCCAGAAAACTCCTAACATCAAACAAGACAAAACCAATGAACTGCATCTTAAGATCCTTTTTGTTAACAGTAAAATAAATTCCTCAAAATTTTGGGCTGATTTTGGCTGAGAAACACTGTGTGGTATAACTGTGCTCTGGGGCTTAAATGGCCTGAAGCAGTAGGCGATGCGTTTGCTGTGCATTACCTTGATTAGGTCAATTAGCTTCACCTGTGTGTGGTTCGGTCAGCCGTTAACGATGTTGTCATGCAACGGAAACGCTCATGGATGATGCGAGTCAAACCTGGCCCTACAGCCTTCTAAAAATGAACTACAACGTGCAGTAGCGTTCTCTACTGTCTGGACATTTTTATTGATTCCCGTGAGGTGGGCTGTGCTTATATGTCATGTCACACAAAGGATTGTGGGATTCCTTGTAGCTCCTTAGTGCCTGTAAGGGATGTAGCGAGGTAACTAGGCTTTACTAGCTTTGAGTGGAAGAGTAAAGGCTCCTTTTCCTACCCCCTTCCTTACTGATTGCTCTTATCGCGGCAACCGCTGAAGAGTCCTTACTCAATAAACGTATTTGGATAGACCCAGAGATTTGAGAGGATACCTTAGAGGGAAAACCTCTTTAGCTAAACTATAAAGAATTACTTTGAGGGATACAAACTCTTTGATAAAACTGAACTCCAACATTCTTAAAGGGTTTGCCTATGGGATGCAGCTGGTGAGGGCAACCGGATGTTCAATTCAATTAAATTTTATTTATATAGGGCCAAATAATGATACATGTCATCTCAAGGCACTTTCTTTTTCCCAAAGCTGTAAAGAGGCTTTTGAGAGCTCATTTAGAAGAAAGCCAGGTGAGCTTTCCTTTCCATTGTTTCCTCTTGCTTGCCAACACCAGTCCTATTAGCCATCATTTTCATCATTTTCTTGCACACAAGCAACCCAGTTATGTTCAACTTGGTAGCTGCCTTATTCTTCTTCCACTTGTAACAATATGAACATGACAAAAAAAAAATGTCATTTACAAAGAGGATAAAAATCTGAAACAAATTAACACATTTAACTGAGAGACTCTTGCTGTTTTTGAAAAAGTCCCCATGGATTAATGGTTGTAGACTGTATCATTTGAGAGTTTTTGGCACCTAGAAATTTTGAATTTCAAATGGCATGTCTGATCTTGAGTAAACCACCATTTCCTGCTCCTTGATCTTTCTGAAAATAGTCATTAGTTCATGATATGGCCAGTCATTCTCCTTTGACAAAAAAATAAATACAAAAAAAACTGGCTGACTCTGAAATGGTCTAATTGTTAAGGGTCCTTCAGCCAAAATGGAAGTGCGTCATATTTCACCATAAGTGCTGTCTGAATTATGCAATCAGGTGGGAAAAGGAGCCTTTCCACTTTCCATCATGGCTCCTTTACCATAGGGTACCAGTGCTAAGGATCTGTAAAAAAAAAACACAATCCTTTGCATGACATGATGCATAAACACGGAAAATAATAAACTTGTTCAGAGAGAAGAGTGTGTGTACTTTGTAGTTCTTTTTCGGAAGGCTGTAGGCCCGGATTTGACTTACATTAACCATGTGCGTCTCTGTCGCGAATTTTTTGGATGACCAAAATCAGTACAGCCGCACAAAGCTCCTTTCATCAGCACTTTGTATTGTCTTGTTACTGAAAAATGCTATACAAATAAACTTGCCTTGCCTTTCATACCCGCGATAGAGTTCTTAACTGTTGAGCTCATGAAAAGTCAAAAAACAGGAGCTGGTAAGCAGGAGCTAGGCGCTATAACTAGAACATTTCGAATGCAGTCCCTGTACAACAGTTCATCTGGTAAATGTTCTGCTAAAATTATTTCACAACTTGTTCAGGTGGAATACATGACAATGAAAATGGCATCAGACTCATTTCTTCAAATGCAAGGGTTAAGTAAACTAAACCGCCCTTTACTCAGTTGATAATTCGAGAACTACGAATCATTTGTCAGTTTAATCTCTGCTTGGATAAAAAGAACATGCTTGCTAACAGGAATTAGCTTAACACTGAGTTGAAAAAGCACCAAAGTCTTTAAGAACTGTTAACTGTCAAATTTTGGGTAGTCAGTGAGGGAGATTAAACAGACCGAAAACATCAAAATTATGTATAAGCAAATCAGTAATACTACATATTTTAACCATTAGCTGATAGCAAATGAAGTGACAAATTATGTTTTCTAAAAGGGGCACAACACATTTTCCAGCTTCAAAATTGCAAGACACAATTTTTTGTATTCAGCTACATCTGGACACCAGTACCACTTGCTAACATTAATTGGTGAAACTATAACTTAAGTAAAACGTTTGATTATTTGTATTTATAAAACATAAAGAACAAGTTTAAATATGGGCTAATTCTAATTTATCTGCTTGGATTATCTTGGATTATCTTGGATAGCAGTGGTATAACATTGTAATGAATAGGCTTGGTTTTTACAGTAAATTTGACAGGAAAAAGCTTCAGTCCTCGAGGCAGTTGACATGGGTTCGAGTCCCGACCTGGACACCTTCCCCACATGTCATTCCCCTTCTCTCTTCACCCATTTCCTGTCTGGCAGCTGTCAAATAAAGGCCACTAGAGCATCAAAAATGTAAATAAAGAATTTGACAGCTGTGGGAGGTTACAGTAACACTAAAGTTCTGACTTTGTAAGGCTCACTTTACGAACCCTCTTGGGTTCATGGCAAGGACTTTCTCTTTTTTGTGTGTGTGCTCAAGTCCTATTTTGAAAATGCTAGTTTTTAATTGGTGATCTCTGGTTTACAATTTGAGTTGGTTCAAACATGAACTGTACAATTCGACACTGAAAAACTATTTGAAATTTATCAAACAATCTATTCTTCATGAAAAAGCATAAAAAGTGGGCAGTTTTGATACTTTTCTAGCATTAGACAAACATTAAAAAAGCAGTGTTTTACACTTGTTGGAGTCTCAAAACACAATGATATTCAATTCAATTCAATTAAAAAATACTTTATTAATCCCAGAGGGTAATTAAATGTTGTTGGAAATCATTTGGTCAGTGAGTTATTATAGACGGTGTTGGGTGTGGGCAGGAAAGATCTCCTGTAGCGGTCTGTTTTACAACCAATCTGCAGAAGCCTTTGACTGAAGAGACTCTGTTTTCCAATGACAATGTCATGAAGTGGATGTTCAGGATTGTTAATAATTTTCTTGATTTTATGCAAAATCCTTCTTTGCATCATCATCTCCAGAGGTTCCACAGTCGTCCCCAGAACAGAACCAGAGGAGAGGAGAGGACGCTCTCAACAACAGACTTATAGAAGATCTGCAGCATAATGCTGCAAACCACAAAGGATCTTAGCTTCCTCAAAAAGTATAGTCTCTCTGTCCCTTCTTATACACGGCTTCACTGTTGCGTTGTTATATGAAACCTTTTTTTATTTTTCATTGCAAAATCCCAAAACACTGCTAAAATCTTCTGTTGTTCTTGTAAACCACGTAGGTGTATAGGCTTGTGAGCTGGATGTAGAGAACGTACAGAACAAATCTAAAAAAGGTAAAGAAGTTTCACAGAAGATTTAATCGATTCCACTGTCAACCGTTGTGGCTAATGAGAGCAAAGTTAGTATTTGGTTCAAAGCTTCCTTTAAGCTGCATCGCTACTTTGGAAGTATATAATAAATTCAGTGACCTCAATATATAAAACAGTGAGACGGAATCAGGCTGGATGATGCTATAGTTCACTGAACTTGTTTAACATTCACTAAACCTTTTACTTTAATTGTGAAAACATAGAAGCCAGTTTTTCGTGCTTTTCTGGGATTCACACCACCTAAGATAATTTATGGACTTAATGCACTCAGGTTAAATTATTCAAATAACCATTTGTGATTTGTATAACGTTTACTCTATATGCAAAGAAAGAAAACAGGGAGTTAGTTTTCTCAGAAGTAATGCTAAAATCTAGTCATGTTGTGTTCATCTCTCATTAACCTGATAACTTGTATCGTCTGATCTTGTAAGATACATTTAGAGAATTTAAAGAATGGCTCTGCCTATCTGTGCTAAAATAGTGCTTTTCTCTTAAGTTCTAGTCAAACTGAGTCGGGACTGCATTTAATCTCTATTTCAAAATATAAACTAAACACTATAGAAACTGAGCTGCATAATTACACGGCGAATGGAGATTCTGTAACCACAGTATTATTAGGGACTATGTATATATCAGGGAAAACGTATAAATGAAACATTTCACTGCCTTCTTTCAGTAGGGCTACATTAGAATTGGATAAGCCTAAACGATGCAATTAATTAACTTATTGCACTCAATAAAGAATCTTAGAAATGGCTTACAATTTGTGGAACCTTTTAATATTTATGTGAAGGCAACAACACCAAAAATAATGGACATTTCTACCTCAAAAACTCTGTGTGCTGAATGTCATGATTCTGTCCTAATAAAAATTAATGGATGATTTTAGTTTGGAATAGCTTGATCAGTCTGCCCTTAAAGTGGTCAGTAGACCTTTATTTCAAACACCTAATATGCTAATCCTGGAAAAAAGGTCGACATCTTTGGATTCACTTAAGTTTTTTTTTTTTGCTCTACTTCTGCATGTAAATGGAATAATGCAAATGAGCACTTGTTTCCAGTGAGAGTAATTTTGTCACTTGTAAGAGCATAAAGAATTGCATCAGAAGTGTGTAAGGGCAAAGTGAATACAATCAGGCGTGTAATTCTTTGGTCATAATGGCATTGACAAAGCGTAGCTCCAGCAATGACAGATTGCTGCTCTCAAGTACAGGCAGAAGTGTTATGTAATGACATTCACTCCCTAATATTCTCTATTTGTTTAATGAAAGTGAAGCAAGGTTGTTTGCCTATCATATAAAACAGCCTTGTAATGGTCTTTTAAAATATCTTTTATTTCAACAGTGCTTTTGAAGGGATCACAAGCTTCGGGATCAAAAGCGGGGTGAATCATTGACTGAGAAGCCATCATATTGGAATTTTATATTAGATCCAAGGTCCTTACAAGTGCCAAGAGCAAGAGACGACAATGTAATGCAGTTCTGTACAGGGGCTGTGATTGAATCACAACTGTGGTCCAGTTGGCAACAATGATATTGTTACAGGGCCGTATTGGCTGGTTGCACCGGTTGGAAAAAGGGAGCGAGTCAGAGATGTAATCGAGGTATAATGGAGTTCTTCACAGGTCAGTGCAGAACTATTGACCTCTCGGTGGGTTCTCTCTGTCTTCCTCTCATCTGCCACTACTCATCAGTCCATCAACCCAGGGTTTCCAGAGACAGAAGAATGTGAATCCTGCCTGTGTCCAGCCGTTTGACCGGTTTTCCACTGGTGCCGTGTCTCAATCATTCAGCATTTAGGGTAAAACTCTTTTCTGGGCATGCATTCACGCATCAATCAAAACAGCAAATAGTTGTTTAATGAGATGAGATGGTAGCGTACAAAATAACCAGGCGGCGTTCTAGCACATTAGTCTCTGTAACTGTTTTCTCTTTATCAGCAATTTCCCCAGCTTATCATGGTCCATTTATTATTCTCCCGCTTTCATTAGCATTTTACATTTTAGGTAGAGGAAAAACCTCTAAATTAGAAATTTCTCAAACAGCTCACGTAATTTTGATTTTTTTATATTATTTATGTTTTCCTATTCCAACTTTGAAAAAGCACAGCTTTGTATCTATAGCACGTAAAGGCTCCTTCACACAGTCTTGGGTTTGTTTTATGCTGTAATTCCAGTTGATCTAGTGGGATGGCTGTTTTGTTGTGCACACAGCTTGGTGCTGTTAGATTTCTCTTGATGCTGGAGAGTTACAGTTGAAGCGCTCTCTGTTGCACTGGTAGCTGGATGTACAGTATCTTTTGAACTTGTACAATGACTGTTAGAGGCAGCAGCTTCTGCATATCACTGGCTCCTTCTCCCCCCTGGGTATTTTGTATATATATATATATATATATATATATATATATATATATATATATATTGTTGCTGTTGGGTTTCTGCAGGCAGGCAGGAGGAAACAGCTGAGCAGAGTATAAAGCTGGGAGAGAAGCTGGTTTCACTGTCAGTTAGTCATTTGGCAATATTTGTATTGCGTGGGCATTGGGAAGGCTTGGGTTTCTTATGGTTTTGAATATGTTTTATGTTGCTTTTATGCATGTGTAGTCAATAGGAAGTTGCCGCCCCCGATTGTTGGACTAAAGAATTGTTTTTCTGCCACAGAAGTTTGATTTCTTTCACTTTGATTGCTCATTGGGCAGCAAGACCAGAAGAATGGGCATGCTCAAGGTGCCATCATGCAAGATCACTAATGAACCTGTTGGTGTTTCCCAGAGAAACCTTCAAGAAGTCTTTATGGGTTAAATTCTTACAGTGTTTTGAAGATTATCAATCATGTGAAAATTTCATATTTTTAGTGGTGAGGCCTGCAATATTAAAGGCCATAGCCACCAAGTTGTGCTCTCCAGTCCCATTACATCCTTATTTGCATTTCACCCAGTGTTAATTCATCTTGACTGAAGAAATTGATCACAAACATTGTTCAGTCCAGAGTAAACTGTTTAATCTGCTGCAGGCACATTTCTTTTCTCAGGTGTGTAGCTTTAGTCATCAAAGCAAAGGCTCTGCTCCAATAAAAAGACTAATAACCGAAGGAGATAATTTAAAGTGGGACTTTAAACGTCTCTCTAAAAACGTATCTCTGTAATAAATTAGTTAAATGGTTTTTGATTTAATGCTTTCATACAAAAAGAAAAGGTTATATTTTTGTATCTTGTAAAATGCATCCTCATTAGCCTCAACCAACGAGTGTTTGATTTTTTCTTCTTCAAGCTTGACAGCTGATTAAGTGTAGAAATTATTTGGTAAATTAAGAAAAACTTCATTATTCCAAGAGATGTATTTATTATAATGGCGGGATGAGGGACCAGGCTTGGGACTCCATGGTAAGACCATTGTTTTACACAAAATCACTGGTGCCACATTTATTGAAAACCCTTTGTGTAACGTTGTTTTGCCAATAACATTTTTTTCACAAGGATGGAGCAGACAGAGCGAGGGATCTTTGACTAATCTCTCTGGTCTCCTCATCTGCTCCTTTCGGCCAAACCTTCAGTTTCAGGTCCTAGGACTGAGATGGCAAGTGGTGAAGGTTGAGTTTGTGCTGAGTACAGGGTTTGTAAACTGTCTGGAAAAGCTTGGAATTGGAATTTAAATGTTTGTGAGTGTTAAAAAAAGTAAAACTTTATTCCCTATCTTGTCACATTCATACTTTGGGTCATGAATGACCCAGAGGTGACAAACACAGACAGTAGTGCAATATGACTGGCTTATTGTAGAGTAGGATAAGTGGGGAAAATGGAAGTGAACTAGAGTTCTGTCCGAATGGCTAGATGGTGAGGCCAAGGCTGACTTATGGAAAGGTTGGGGGATGATGAACCGGAGGGAGAATGGCTGGTAGCGGTTGCGCTCGGTGAGCAGAGGTGTGGCACAGGACTCGATGGTAGATCCATAGTGGAGGGTGGGCAGGCCAGGTGGTGGTTGAGGACTCCAGTGGGAACGAAGGAGCCACGACCGACTGGAGTGCCAGGAAGGCTTTAGGGACTTGGATGATGTTTGTCCGAAGTGGATCTCAAACGAACCAGGCAGGAACAAATTTTGATCTGACGGAGAGGAACAAGGTAATTAGTCGAGGGAACAATAGGAATCAAGGAGAAAATAAATAAAAAACTTGGATGGTCAGGTACCGCTCAGGTGAGCTAAGGCTCTGCTGCCTTCCATCCTCCTCCTGATTGACATGGATGGAAAACACCTGTGGCTGGCGTCCATCTGTCACACCCTGCTGGAGAAAGGTAGGAACAACACCACTACACCACTACATGGAACCGCCTACCTGACATGTCTATGATTGTCTAAATGTTCTGTCCTCCTTTTATTGTACTTCTTTCCTTCCTTGTATCCCCCCTATCCCTGTGTCCTTCCTATTTCGTTCCATGGCTCCTTTCCTTCTGTCATTCCCTCTTCCCTCACTGTATCCGTTAAATCCTGTCAGTTCTTTCCTTCCTCTTTCTGGATTTTGAAAGTTCATTATTTACAACCTGCACATAGTAGAAATGTCTGCCATAAATTGGCAGTGAACATTAGTATTGCATAGTTTAATGCAGGGGTGTCAAGCTCCAGTCCTCGAGGGCTGGTGTCCTGACACTTTTAGAGGTTTCCCTGGTCCCACACACCTGAATCAAATAGCACAATTAGCTCCTCAGTATGCAGTCAGGTTCTTCAGAGTCCTGCTAATTACCTAATTATTTGACTCAGGCGTGTCGGACCAGGGACACATCTAAAGGTTGCAGGACACCGGCCCTTGAGGGCTGGACTTTGACACCCATGGTTTAATGTAAACATCAGTCTGAGTCAGGAAAGGTTTTGGGATATTTACATGAAAACTGTTGGAATCCTGTGTCTGAAACATTTATGTATTTGTCAAAATGTTTTAGATCATTATATGCCTACATAAAATTATCATATAATCAAAAGAGTACTTTTCCAGGTAAAATTGACCAAATCATCTCTTTTGCCATCATCCTCACAGTGCCTGGCGGAAAGTAAAGCTTTTGGGTCTTGATCCATCCTACTGGTCAACAGCTGAAGGAAATGAACCGTCGAATGAAACCTCAAGAGATGAGGGAATCATCAGAAGAAACAAAAATGTAAGTTTAACTATAAATCAAGCTTCAGCAACACTCCCATTGTAGGATCTTTAATCTGTAATATGTATTGATAAATGGATGGAGAGAAATTGATAAGAAATATTCATTAATTCTCACTGGAAAAAAATTTGTTCAGTTCAAAGGTTGATTTATTATTATTATTATTATTATTATTATTATTATTATTATTATTATTATTATTATTATTGTTATTATTATTATAAGTGAGATTATGCTGCTGTGACAGAGGATTGAATTTTCATACTTTACGGCTATTTAATATGAGTTACCTTGGGTATGGAGTGCCCAGTTATTTTTTTATTATTTTTTTTATTTTTATGGATAAATTTGAGGTGAACTGTTGACCAGCAGGTTGGACCACATTTAGTGCAAAGGCTGGCAAGAGATTTAAACAGCATGACTGCTTAGAGGAGCACCAGCTGAATATTGAGAGGATAAGAGATGGGTCGGTGTAGTAATTTGTTCTATTCATGCTACATTACACAAGCAGTTGTTGAGCTAAAGCACTCTAAAGAATCATTCTTTTATGCAATTGTGCCCGCTACACTGGAGAAGCTGCACAGTTTCTGCCACTGATGGTTTGGTGAGAGGTTTTTATTTCAGTTAAATTAACTTAAAGCTGTGCAGTGTTATTCGGGTCCATGGGCAGAGTTTTCTTTTTTTTTTTTTTGCCAGAGAAACTTCAAAAGCGCTCCCAGAATCCTATCCCCTTTGTGGTTACTCGTTCCAGCATTGGAAATATTCCTATGATCCCATTGCTACTTTAATGACAACAGAGCAAAACCATCAGCAGAGTGCAAGGAGGAGACGGTTGACATTAATAAATCTCCAGCTTGAAACCATGACCAATTATGTGAGATGTTACTAAGGCTTCTTTTCTTGAGAAGAAACATCCAATTATCAGCTGATCTGAGGGTATCCAGGAGATTGTGGCAATTGTCGCTGGTAATTTAACTTTCACTGTGATGATGAAAAATGTAACCTGGCAACAAAATTGATGGCTTTACAGGACAGTGGCACAGCAGCCCAGCTTGGTTTTGTGCTTTAATGAGATCTGACAAGTAAGTCAGTAATAATCCGTTTTACTGTTGCAATTTCTACATAATTTGAAAGGTTTGATGCTCCAAAATATCACTTTTTCAATGAATGGAATCAAAATCGAGGGTGAACACATTTTTCGTTAACACCAACCAAGGTTAAAGTATGAATATATCTGAGTTTTGAGGCTAATTTATATTTGAGTTTAGTGACACCAGGGTAAAAGTATGTACACATCTTGAACTCTTTCACATTTTGTCACGTTTCAACCACAAACATTATTATTGGCTTGTGTGTAAATGAACTTAGGCTTGGTATAAATCTAGCTGTTCTCTGAAGGCTTCAGAGGTTTGTTCGAGAACATTGGTGAACAGAAGGCGCATGAAGACCAGCGAACACAGCTGACAGGTTGGGGATAGTTTTGGAGCTGGTCACAGCATAGATGGATATAAAACAATTCCCCAACAACTCTAAGATGTGACCCCTGTTCAATTTGACCTAAATGGAAAGCCCATCTAAAGATACAGAGTCAGTAAGAAGAACATTCACCGGAAAAGCAGCAAAAAGAAGTCCAATGTCACTCTGTAGGAGCTCCAGCGGCGAATTTTGTCTACTGCAGAAATCTGGCCAATGTGGAAAAGTGGCAGGTGAAAGAGACCATTTTGGAAAGAGACTCATAGGAAGTCCTGTTTGCAGGTTACCTAAAGAAATGTGGGGGCCAAAGCCGACATGTATGGGGCAAAGTCAATATGTGGAAGAGGATGTTCTGGACAGAGGAGTCCTAAATGAAACCAACTGGTCTATGTACAAAAGCTGTGTGTAAGTAGAAAAATGGCATTAGGATTCCAATATCTTTTACTACCTTTACTTTTCATATCAATCTTTCTGCATGGAATGGCTTGGAAAAAAAGTAGCCGTCTTATCTGTTCTGCAAATATTTAAACTCATTGCATGAATTTGCTTCAGGCTTGGTATTGGGTAAAGGACTTGTCTGTCGGGTTTTTGAGGCATTTGTTCTAACTTAAATCATCTCTGCTGTAAAATCTGTAACTCTGGGAGATGTTAAATAAGAAGTGGAAATGTCTAGCCTAAATGCAGATTATTTAAACCTACAAATTGAATTCAGTGAACAACCAAGAAACCAAGATACTGAAATCAAGGGCTGATTTGGGAGAATCAAAGAGAGTAACATATATTCATTTCTGTTTGATAACCAGTGCATTTCTCAAGGATTTGCCATGTAGTAGGCATTATTATACATAAAATATGATATATTTTTCCATACTTATCCAGACCCGAAAAAATAGTAATGTCCTTTAAGACTTTTTAAGCCTTGGAGGAACCCTACAACCATGCACATCAACCTAAATACACCCTTTATTCAACACATGGTGGTGGCGACATTGTGCTGTGGGGATGCTTTTCTTCAGCAGAAACATGGAAACCTGTCAGAATTAAGGGGGATTAATGGAGGTAAACGCATACTCATCCTAAGAGTAAACCTGTTAGAATCATCAGTAGTTCTATGGCTAGAGGAGAGATTCAGCTTTTCCGCAGGACATCCACCCTAAACATTCAACAAGAGCAACTATGAAATGGTTTAGAATAGATAAAACTATATTTCTGTGTTAGAACGGCCAAATCACAGTACAGAAATTAATCTTATCGATATTCTGGCATAACCTGAAAAATCGATGTCTGCAGTCACTCTCTATCCAGTCGGACTATGCTTGAGCTGATATGCACAGAACAGGCAAACAATAAAGTCTCTAAATTTGCAAAGCTGGAAGAGACGTACCCTAAAAAACTTTAAGCTGTAATTATAGGAAAAGGTGGCTGAAAAAGGTGGCTGAAAAAGTTTTCTATTTCTAAAAATATATTTTTTTCACTTGAATGATTTACAACCTTTTTATTGGCCTGTCTCGTAAAATGTAATGTAATGTAAAATGTCAAAAAATATATTGCTTTCTTGAGGCACAGTGTACAAAAATAAATTTTTGTTAACTGACAAAGTCAACCAGTTCAGTCTTTCCATACATTACAAATTACATATGGATAAAAAAGAACAGCATCCAGTGTGCTAAGGCAGTCGCAGGGCAACACACCACCTTAACTCAGCTCTAAATAATACGTTACCACTTTGAGACGGCCTCCTCCTTTGCCTCGGCTCCAGAACTCCAGCTTTAGGCGTTTAACTCTGCATTGAACAGCTCCTGCTCTAGACTCATTGACTTTCCACAGAACATGGACATAGCCAGCTGAAAATTTAGATGTGCATGCTAGGAGGAAATTCTGTATGTATATAAAATGATGTAAAGAAAACTATGGTTTAAATGAAAAAAAACACACATGTATAAAATAAAGTAAAAAGTAGAACTTGTTAAGAGGTCGAGCTCTGTTTAACTCAAAAGCCCAACAGTACAGGCGGATCTTCAAATAATTTAGATCAGCTCCATTGTGAATCAGTAGATCATTCCACAGTTTGGGGCCTGCAATAGAGAAGGCACAATCACCTCCGTTTTTCTGGTTTGACCTCGGAACATCTGAGAGCTGTTTATCCTTACTGTTCTTGGTTTAACAATATTTCAGAAGACCCTTTAAACATAATGGCGCAAGACTGTTACGACCCTTAAAAACCAGTGGCAACATTTTAAAATCAATCCAGTCATGAACAGGAAGCCGGTGGAGAGAAGCCAGAACTGGAGTTATATGGTTTCTGTTCACTAGTGCCTGTTAACAGACAAGCAGCACCGTTTTGTACAAGCTGCAAGCCGTGAAGGGATATCTGGTCTTGACCGAGCTACAGGGAATGACAATAATCCAGGCGAGTTGATATGAAAACATGGATCGATTTTAAATAAAAAAAAAAAAAAACTCAGGAAGAAAATAGGGCTTTAACTTGCAAGAAGTCATTGATTGGCTATATGAAGCAGAAACGCTTAATGTTAGATAACGTCCATAATAATTGGACTTTGGGTTTGACATTTTGTCAGTTTTATGTGCTTATTAGGAGCAATATGAAAGAGAAATTTGGTGATCATTGATCGTTGATTAGGTACATTAAACCACGTTAAGCCTTTTTCTCGCCATAGGCGCCAATGAAGAAGAAAACGTTAATGTGAGATATCTTCTATAATCATTGGGTTTCAGTTTATTTTTTTTGACAGGCTTAAGTCTTCATGACAAGATATGGCCATGAGAAATTTGGTGATGATTCCTCGTTGTTTTCCTACCTTAAGCCACGTTAAGCTTTTTCACGTTAAGCGTTTTAGAATGTCCCGATTACAATAGTCCAGCCTTGAAGTAACAAATGCATGGACTAGTTTTTCAGCATCACTCCTGGACAGAATCTTTCTAATTTTGGCGATATTCCTGAGGTGAAAAAAGGAAACCCTGGAAACCTGTTTAATATGGGATTTGGCATTTAATATGCCTTCGTAAAAAAATAACACCAAGATATTTTACATTATTACCAGAGGCCAGGTTAATGCCATTCAGATTAAGTGATTGAATCAAGAAGTTTGTTTTTTAAGGACTTTGGTCAAAAGATGACATCTGTCTTATCAGAAATTAAAAGCAAAAAAATGTAAAGTAATACAGGTTTTGATGTCATCAAGACATGCCTGTAGTCAAAGTAATTGATTGGATTCGTCAGGATTTATGGATGAATATAGCTGAGTGTCATAATCATAACAGTGGAAATAATCCCATGCTGTCTGATAATTTTGCCAATTGTAAGCATATATATAGTAAAGTGAATTGGCCCAAGTATTGAACCCTGTGGTACTCCATAAGTGACCCTAGAGTTTGAGGAAGATTTAATATTAACATGAACAAAATGGAATCTCTCAGACAGATAAGATTTAAACCAGCCTAATGCTTTACCCTTAATCCCTACAGTATGTTCAAGTCTTTCTAAGAGAATATTGTGATCAACTGTATGAAATGCAGCACTGAGACTTAACAGGACAAGTACAGACACAAGTCCATTATCTGAGGCCATGAGAATATCATTAGTGACCTTCACCAGAGCTGTTTCAGTGCTATGATGAAGTCTGACTGAAACTCTTAAAATAGGTCATCACTTTGTAAATATGCACAAACTTGATTAGCCACAACTTTCTCAAGAATTTTAGATAGCAAAGAAGATTAAATATAGGTATATAATTTTTTGAAGTCATCTTGATCAAGAGAGGGTTTCTTAAATAAAGGCTTAAGAATAGCTACTATAAAAGCCTGTGGTACATATTCATTTACTAAGGATAGATTGATTCTTGGCTTTGAAGTACTTGTTTTTAACTATTCTTTTTGATAATGCAACATGCAACATATTCAACAATCTTTTTGAATAAACAAGAATTGAGTGAATACGTTTGAATTTACTGTGAAGTTTCTGTAATTCACACATTAAAAATGATGTATGAAATCTCAAATATACAAATATATTTAGATAAATGTACAAAGCCACTGATAAACTGTATGGTTTTTGTTGACCTCACAGCATCCTGTCATAAGTCTGACTGGCTATTTCACTGCTAGCTAGCTTTTCATTTGAGTTGAGGTTGAAGTATTTCTATTTTAATTAGTCCATCAACTTTTTTTTAACAGTGTTACAGTTCTAATGGATATAAAAAGGGCACTCACCATGATCCTGCTACTGCCATCCTTATAGTTGGTACAGTGCTCTTGGGCTCTTGCTCACTCCTGCGAACATACTTCTTGTCATTGTATTCAAACAGCTCAGTGTCTGTTTTGGCATCTTGAAATTTCAGTTGTAGTTGAAGATATTAACTTTGGAGAAGGGTTTCTACCCCATAGGCTTCTTACTTGGTGAGCACCCTCTGCATGTTGATGAGGATGTTGATGTTAAACTTGCTTCCGGGTAGATGGCTTAAATGTTATTCCATTTTGTTAGACTTGGTGTTCTTTAAGCATTATTTAAAATAAACAAAAACAACTAAATGTTAACGCCCCTTATATGCACATTCAAGGTTCTGATTGGAACCTTTTGTCTTGTTCTCTACTAAATTTAAACCTGACATTTTTACAACAGATTAATACCAAATCTTGTGAGACTTGTGCTAAAATGGTGCTAAAAAAACAAAACAAATAGCAAATTTGATCAGCAGCTCAGTGATGAAAGATATTTTAGGGAAAATATAACCTTGCAAGTTGCTATTTATAGAATATTCCAGCTATTAAAGCTCAAAAAGACGACTGTGGATTGCCACACAACCTGCACACACAAATCTATATTTCTCCCTTTGGCAGAGACCACTAGGGGGCAATATGTAACCTACTGTGTCCTCTCAGCACTGGTTCCAGAGGTGGGCTTCACTTCTTCTGCACTGTCACTGTGGGTCTGCGACTAGCGTCCGCAGATACACAGTATATGTGTGGAAGAATTGTAGACACACACCCTGAGGCAAGGCTACATTTCATACAGGCAGGAATCTGAACGCTTGGACTGCGACTCATCAGATCCGCCCACACATGCAGAACTAAATGAGGGGAGATGATTCTTTCTGGGCAATCGCTGTTCTTATTCAGACCTGACCCAGACCTATTACAACAGAACATCTCAGGGACTAGTGCTTCAGAAAATTATTTTCCATTGAACATTTAAAGTATTCACTAAGCTTTATCAATAGCTCCAACCTTTATCTCATCAGTGGTATATTTTATAGTGTTTTGCTTAAAAGATGAGTAACAAGTCAGCCTTCATTTATGAATAAACCTCTTGAAATACTCTGTATATCCCTCTTGCTCTTGTACTAGGATGCTCTTCGCTAATTTAAACCCTTGCTCTTATAAGCAATCTGATGTAATATCCGAGTTCTAGCTGCGCTGCCTCTTATTTTTCTGCCTAACGCCCACCCTCTCTATAGGCTACCGTACATACATGTTTTGCTATTTAGGCATACTCTGTTCTATGTTACAGTGCAGAGCTTGACGTGTGAAAGTGTGCGGTTGAAAACACTGTGGATCTTCAGAGCCCGGGTGATGCAGGGAAAAAAAAAACAAACATGTGGATGCATGTATGGAGCAGTGCTCTGAGTGATTACAGAGTACATGCTGTCAAGCATGTTGTTTCAGCCTTTAGCTTAATTACGCACGCTGTCATGTTTAAGTGTCTCTGTGCCTATTCCGGTGAAAGAGAGTAAGGAATGGAAAGGTATCTGCTAAATAAATAACAGCGTCCACCCACAAAGGCACAGAAGTTGTGAAATTTGTCTTCATTTCTGCCCAAATTAAAGCTCTTTGTTCGGTCTGCCTAGTAGCCTCCGCACAGATAGTGCATCTTACAACTGATGGTTACTGTGACTTACTTTATAACTTTTTTTGCATTTCTTGATCTCCATTTTTGTCTCAGTGATAGTGTTTGTTGTTCAGTATATCATTTTTATTATGAGGAGATGGGCTTTTTTTTTTCTTTTGAGCAACCATTTTTAAATGTCAGTTATTCCATGATTCATTCCCACATTTATTTTGTTTCATTCACCTACCCAATTACCCACCATCTCCAGATAGGAAAGAAATTACCTCAGTATATACAACCTTGGCTAACCCATAATTTGCAACAAAAAAAAAAAAAAACATCATCTTAATCATCTTCACCCTAATATTTGATAACTTACCTGCAAATTGTTTGATACATTACCTTTTTCCACAGTTCTCAGCTACCTGTTTCTTTTACCTGTACAAACGTATTCATATCATAACTTTGAACCTTGACATAAACCTATGTCTAGACTTTCACTTGTTTGTGCTTTTGAGGGTTTCTGATCCATCAATCTGCAGCTTTAATGAGACTTTAAGCATTTCCCACAATGTCCCCTAGATCTCTGCAGGAAATGGGGATGACATTGTTGATATTTTTTCTCAAAGATTGACATGAATATTACCTGTCAAGGTTTGAAGACTCAGGCAAGATCATGCTACCTTTATCTTTTTTTTTCTTGATAAGATGTCTAAAGGCTACAGAATGAAAGAAGAACAAAGGACACTGGGCACGACATGTGGAGTAGAACAGACAATTGCAACAAAGAATGACTAGGCAGAGTAGAGGGACTGAAGTGGAAACAGGTGAGTTTTTACACTGATGCATGACAGTTGGGATGGCACATGAACCAGAGCCACGGATGAAGGCTGAGATGACAGATAACAGACACAGCAAACAACATCTATATAGAACATGGCTAAACCCGAGAGAGCATCAAAGAAACACATTGAGCTAAAGAAGGTAACAGAAGGCACGGGAATGATTTAATACTAGAAGCTATTAAAACAGCAGAAACTTTTTCATGTGACAACAAAAACACAATCTTTTATATTATGACATTAAATGCAATTTATATGTTGGGGTCCATAATATAAAAAAATTACATTCCATTCTTCTTGTCAGACTTTGGGTAAAAATCACCACAACTAAACCTTGTGATCAGTTCAATAATGGCTGTATGCAGTGGTTGCTTGTGGTTCACGGACTAGGAAAAGGGGCTTTCCTGGTATTTGATCTAAATAAGTAACCAGCCAGCATGTGCATGTACAAAATTATGGATTTGGCTCAAGCCAGATTGGTAATGAGTGAGGGCTCAGAAGAGGCTGCTTGTGTTCAAAACAAAACCAGCTGGGTAGCTTATATAGGTGTTTGCTGAGTCTAAAACGGGTATTTAGCAGATCTGTAAAAATTCTGTACATCTCTAGGACCCACATGGGTCCCACTTTTTGCTCCAGAGTTGTACTGCATCAAATCTGTATTGTCAATTAACCAGTGGCCATTGAGGGACCTGCAGAGAATTGTGTCTGGGGTCCATTTTTCCGTCCCATTTCCATGGCCCCATTTGTCAATGTAGTCAGGTGATGGCCTTAGTTGATTTAAGGGAGATGGTGGATGGCTTGTTGTGGATGATGGGCTACATGACAGATGGCTGAGGGGAAGGCTCTCCTGGCCAGGTTAGAACATGCACAGTATGCCGTGTTTAGAGAGGGAGGCTGCGCTT
The DNA here is from genome assembly GCF_011125445.2 of Fundulus heteroclitus. Lineage (NCBI taxonomy): Eukaryota > Metazoa > Chordata > Actinopteri > Cyprinodontiformes > Fundulidae > Fundulus > Fundulus heteroclitus. The sequence goes on along the minus strand of NC_046366.1, from coordinate 26,374,686 downwards.
CAGAGCCTTTGGTCCAACATGGTTTAGAACTGACCTTCAGGAAACGACTAAATCACAGTGCGTTCTGCTCATGTTTGTCCCTCAGATTAAGGGCCGGATTTTGTACAGTTACAGTTTGCTAAAACTCTTTACAGTTATGAAAGTAATAAACTACCATTAGCCAGTACAATGGGTAGTTACCATGGAGACTGAATGCCAACTAATGGACTGACAAAGGAGTCATGCTGACCTCTTCACAATGATGTCATGTCCAGGTATGCTGCACATGAGGTCACTGTCTTTTTTTTTTTATATGTTTCTTGTATTAAAGGATCATTTGAAATATTTATATTCTCTAATATTTATGTTCTCCATGTGTGTAGATAATTATAAGATGAATAAGTCAGGCATCAAGTGATGCTATCAGTTTTACTTTTACTTTCAAGCAGGTGAATGAAGTGCCTGCGTAGCATAGCGTGCAGTTTAGTTTTGTTATCGTCGGGTCATTGCTGTGATATTTTAGTTACAGTTTGATCAGTTTTGGGGCTGTGCTGCACAAGTGCAGTATACTTAGCATGTAACCAGCGGCAGGTTATCTGGTAATCCGATTGTGTATACCAAAGGGTCAAATGTTTTGTAAGAAGAGGCTGGAGGTGTCTTTTTCCCCTTATTAGTATCATGTTCTCCTCCTATGCCATTGAATTTTTTTTAACCAATTGTGTGAAAGGGGTACACAGTTATTTAAATTAAAATTGTACACAACTTGATGAACAACAGTTTATCAAAAATATCCAACCCCCTCAGCCTCAGACATTTTAGTAGCGTGGATGACAATAAATTACAAAAACACCTCATTGAACCAAAAAAATAATTATTGACACATTTGAGTCACTTTTTTTTTAGTCATTCTGACAACAAAAGTTGATCTAACTATGAAGTTCAAATGAAAAATGTAACTCTTAACACATGTGAGTGTGCAGTATTATTCAACCCCCAACTTTAGCACTTTGTTGAGCATCCTTTAGCTTTTATAACTGCCAACAAACAGTTTTGATAAGTGCTGACAAGCTTCTTGCATGCCTCCCAGGAATTTTTGCCCATACTTCACACACAAAAGCTTCTAGCTGTTTGATGGCTTCCTTTCTGCAACTGCCTTCTTTGAATCCCGGCAAAGATTTTCTGTCGGATTTAAATCTGGTGACTGAGAAGGTAACTCCAGGGCATTGCAGGATCTTTTGCTCCAGTAGGATTTGGTTGACTTAGAGGTGTGCTTGGGATTGTTGTCTTGCTGGAAAGTCCAGTGATCACCAAGGTTTAATTTGGTAACAGTGGGCATAATGTTTTTTTTTTTTTTTTTTTCAAAATGGCCTGATATTACTGGGAATCCATAATGCCAGTTACATGATCAAGATTGCCAGTTCTGGGTGCAGAAAAACAGCCCCACGTCATCAATAATCCACCTGCATGCTTGACTGTAGGGATTTTTGTTGGTGAAGATTCATCCACGTCATGATCAATCCAAAAAAAGTTTAAAGAAAATAAAACAACTGCACTTCTATTCTGAAGCTGAAGACTTTTTGCTTCCCATCCAGGAAGCTTTCTCAATTAAAAATGTCTGGAGTAGTGAGGAGCTCTGTTTAAAGTAGCTTTTTTCTCGCTTTATGCAAATGGTTCCTTCACCCCTTTCTCAAACCATCTGTCTTCTCTGTCCAAAATGTGAACATTTTGGTCCTCAAGAGTGTCCTTTATCCTTGAGTTGCAGGTGGATGGCTGAACCCTCACCTGAGGAGGTAGTTCTCCTGCGTTGAGCCATGCATCTGTGGAGAGGTTGGGTTTCTCCAATATAAAGATGAGAACATTGATGCAGTTCAGTGCAGTGAGGAATGTTCTGATAATGCTCTAGTAATATCAGATCTTTTGGAAATCTTATGGTACCCGATGCCCTTCAGGTGTAATGAATTTATTCCCTCTTAGTTTACCTAGAAGTTACTTTGTTTTTCCCCATTATTGCATCTCACTTTAATACCTTAATGGCTTCTAAACACACATCACAGCTGAAGCAAATGAAGGGTCATTATAGAGTTCCCAGTGGCTTGATTATGATTCATCTCCACTCTAGGCCAGAAAGAAACTGTCAAATAGCCTTAAAGACCGTTGTGTACAGGTTGAATAACTGTGAAATGGTTGTCTTGGCAAAATCTAGTGTTACAAAATACTACATTATGAATTTTAAAATTGTGATTATATGGATCAGTAAACTCATAAAAAATTCATCCAAAGTAGAATCCTGCTCTTTATAGAAACTTGTATTGACAAATCAAGACATTTTTGGAGAATAAAATGCAAAAAAAGACATTAGAAGTTGAAGCAGCAGGAAAATCACAGAAGTTTATATTGGCATGTGTGGACTTGTAAGTTTATTTCAGCTAGTCAGAGTTGTCAGTCGTCCCATGAACCTCCCAATCATTAATATATATAGCACACTGTTAATAAAAAAGTGCCTGGAGTTTTTTTTTTTTTTTGTATTTCAAGTTAGTTTATAAATAAAATTGATTACTATTGAGGTACTAACTCAAAAATGTGTTTCCCAAGTTGTTACATTTGAAATATATTTCATGTTAAAATCCATTTAACGGAAAGAACAAATTCAATATGAAGAGCAAATTGGGTTCTGTTAATTTTATTCTGGAACAAATTCACACCAAAAGTCTTCTTAAGGCACTTTTTCAAGACAAACTGGTTCAATGCATAAACAATTTATCGGCAGTTGTATATAATCCAGTTCAATCCATTTCTAATTAAATCAAACAAGGGGAAATCATTCAATAATTGAGCAAAACGATGGCTGAGAGCGAGATGAAAATTCAAAAGAACGAAATCAAAACACGACACAAAGTACATTTTAAAGAGTGGATCTAGCCCAGAGAGCGGGGAGCAGCTGTGTTCCAGGAAATGGTGCAGTTTTGTTTTTCGAAATGTTTTTCTGTAGTCTAAAATGGTAATGTGCTTTCTTTGCTTTTTGAAATGTTGAGTTTTTATGTTGTTGCTCTGTTTTGCCGAGTCTTGTGTGGTGCACCTCAGGGTGCAAGATCTCTGACCTAGATCCCTAATGAGCCAGGCGTTTTGCAGTAGGAGAAATGAAAAAGCTTCTGCTTCTCAAAGCAAATGAAGGAATCTTTAAATCACCTTTGTATCTCTGTAGTATTTAGCGAGGGAGGGTCATTCCAAGGCAAGAGTAGCTTGCTGCTGTCTCTTTCTATTATCTTTCTCTTTCTCAAAGCGTTTGCAGCGATTCCTGCATAATCTCTGTAAGTTAGGCGTCAGTTTCAGTGTGCAACACAATGGGTGGTGGAGAATCAATAACTTACCAGCGAGTGTGTGCGTGTAAGGAAAACAAAAGCTTTGCATATATCCAACTGAGTGGAGAGAGTAATTTCCTTTCTTTGGCACAAAGCACTGATCCCTGCGACATGGTTCAGTATTTAGGTAGAAAACACAAAACATTTTACACTCCATAGCCTTTTTATTGAGGATAGCTGGGCAGTACTAGATTGGATTCTCTGTGGTTGTTGTTGTTTTTCTTTTTTTTTAGCAAAGCACTTTTGAATCTTTAACTTATTCATATGGAAAAGTTCTTAAGAGAAACAGTACTAGGAAATTAAAATAAACAAAAAGGGTATCAGCCTTTTTACTGTACCTTGTGCTGAGTTACTGGCTGATTGCTGTGGTTCCGTCCTCCAATATAATTCTTGTGCACATCCATAAATTAACAAATGGCGCTGCATGCCCTAAAAATGCAGATTCAATAATGATTTTAGGCACATCACAGTAACCATCTGGCTTCAATCGTTCCCCATTATGTCACATTACAGCCACAAACCTATTTGGTTTTTGAGATTTTAGATGATAGAGCGACATAAAGACTCATGGGTTTTCAAAACTTTTTAGAAATAAAGATCTGTAATGTGTTTAGTCCCCTTTACTTGGATTCTCCGTAATAAAATACAGCGCAGCCATTTGCCTTCAGATGACACCCTATTTGGTATGTAGAATCCAGCTGTTTGTAATGTAATCCTCCAGCTGTTAAGTAAAGTCCTTAGACATTTTTTTAGAGAACACTAGTAAACAAACAGCATCACGAAGACCAAGGAACACGGTAGACAGGTTAGGCATGATGATATGGAAAGTTTAAAGCAGGGTTATAATTAAATCATGTCCCAAGATTTGAACCTTTCACAGCACATTGTTCAATCCATTATGTGAAATTGGAACAACTTTTTTGTCACAACTGCAAACCTAAACTGTCTTCCTAAACCAGGATACTGAGGAAAGGAGAGCAGTAATCAATCACAAAAAGCCCCATTTAAAGCCTGCCACAGGCCATGAAAGGACATAGCAAATATTTGGAAGAAGGTACTGTGGTCGGATGCGACCTAAACTGAACTCTCTGACCCACATTCAAAGAGCCATGTGTAGTGTAGAAATTGTCGGTCCCTGAACACACCATCCCCACAGCGAAACATGGAGGTGGCAGCATCACTATCATCAACTTTCCAGCAAGAGAACGATCCTAAGCATACAGCTGAGCTTTAGATCCAATTTATATTAATGAGTCTGGGTACAGACTTTGGTCCAGCTGTGAAGCTGTGGAAACATCTCAAGCTCAATAGATGTTGGATTGAGAGCCTTTGTAAAAAAAAAAGAAGAAAACTTCAGTATCTAGAAGTGCAAAGCTGGTAGTAACATGACCTGCTGTTGTAATTGCAGCAAAATGTGGTTCTACAAATCATTGACTCAAGGGAGCTGATTGCATACGCGTGTCCCAAATTTCAGATTTTCATTTCTACACACTATGGGGAAAAAAAGCAATTTGTACTTCTTTGGGTTGCTCCTGCACATAAAATCCTGATAAAATACACTGTCTGTGGTTTCAAAGTGACAAAATGCAGAGAAATCCATAAATCTGAAACACGTCTCCTGCTTATTGGCTGGACATGTCATATAAAGGTGGTGCAAAACTGTTGCAAAGTAGTCATCAACAGATTTGTTCTGCTCCATCCACGTGACTTTTAGATTGATCGGATCCCATATGCTACCTACGTACACGCATGCCTCCTCTGATTTGGCAGGGACAGCTCGCTGCAGGCTGCTTTTCGTGTGTGTGCTTTTGCAGTCTGGTGCAGTAGTGCATTCATGCACTGTGGGAGCCTCTGATTTACGAAACTTGAAAGCTATTGGTGGGAAGAGCAACATTTTAAATGTATGACATGCTAGCTATCCCTTCATTTTGATGACAACGCTGTACGTTTTGTCTGGTTTTCTGACAGGGGAGCAAGGCTGCTGACGCTGAAGCCCTGCTGCTGAAACGAATGTAGCTTTGTTCTCATATTTCTTCCTCTTTTGAAGTACACAAAACTAAGTTTAGAAGTGATTTCCAGACCTTGGTTAGTGCTGACGTTGTGGACAGACTTCTGACCCTGCAATCAGCCTTGCATATTTACTGTCAACACTGGGGCATCTGGCTTTTTTTGTTTTTTTTTTGTTTTTGTTTTTTCATAATTTTGATGCTGAACCAACCCTCTTTACATTCTTTGCTTGTACTGATCTCCTGCTGTCTTGTCCCACTCCAGCCCTTGATGAGTTTGTTTGTACAGAGAGGCTCCTCTTCACAGCCTCATTGCACAGACCACCTATTTTCATCATTCTCTGTGTGTGACTAACGCTGGCTTTTGTTTTTCTCCCCACCATCTTCAATCAGTAAACCCATTTCTGCACACAGCACAGACGCAAGGCGAAATTTTGGCACCACTCTTCTTATGTCCAGCGGGCAGACATTTCTGGCCACCGTCTTATTGCTTCTGGATTGCTGGGAATGAACGTCCCAGCCATTATAGCACATTTGTGGTCACTTTGCACATCTTGTCAATATTAACATTCACTTGAACCCTAAGTGAAATGACTTTAAAATATATGTGCTTAAACTTTGGTCAAATAGGAGTGTGAGGGAACAATTTATGTAAGCAAATGTTATTAAAAGAGCACCTTTCATGCCTCAAAATGTAGCTTAAAAAGCTTAATACAATGCCATGCACATCAATTGCAGTAAAATTACAAATACATTGAAGACTTTAAGAATAAAAAATAAATACAGAGCTATGAAAAGAATATTGTGCCCTTAGAGATTCCTTGCTTTTTGTCACATTCAAATATTTCAGATAATTAAAAACAAATTTTATTGTCAGACCTAAGCAAGGACACGCAGCATATTAGGCCCACGGTAACAAATCTTGGTTTTAAGACAGACAATGATTTTAAACTTGACAGTCAAACAAAGGCCACTTTAAAGTCTAGCCTTTATTATTTGAGAGAAACGGCAAAAACAAAATCTATCCTTTCAAGGAAACAGTCGGAAACAGTAATAGACGCTTTTACTTCATCACGGTTGGATTTCCGTAACTCCCTTTATCTCGGAATCAGCCAGTCCTCACTTGCTCGTCTGCAGCTGGTGCAAAATGCTGCAGCTTGTCTTTTAACAGGAACACATAAAAGGGAGCATATTACTCCGGTCCTGGCTTCTCTTCATTGGCTCCCAGTGTATTTTAGAGTTCATTTTAAAATCCTTTTGTTCTTTTTTTAAAGTCTTACGTAACTTGGCCCCGCCCTACTTGGTAGAGCTTCTCCACCACTACACCCCCATCTGTCTCATAGGTCCGCTGACCAGTTACTCCTGGTGGTTCCCAGCTCAAAATGGAAACTTAGAGGAGACAAGGCCTTCTCTATTGGTGTCCCAAAATTATGGAACGCTCTACCCGTGCACACATGACAGGCGCCCTCATTGTCCATTGTTAAAACTCATTTAATAATGTACTTTTACTCACTGTCCTTCGAACCAACTGAGATTTGATTTCACTTAATCTTTACTGGTATGGTTTTTAGGTGTATTTGCATTGTTTTATTTTGTTTTGCAGCAAGTTTCTTAACTATTATTGTGTGCTTAGTTGGTTCCAATTTGTCCTTTAGTATCATTTTATTGTTTTTAAAGTTCTGTACATTGTGTCAGCTGTGGCTGATGGTAAAGTGCTTTTATAAATAAAGTTGATGATGATGGTGATAAAGGTTTGGATTTATTATGTTTTTAAGCACTTTTTAATAAGAGCCATTTTTTAAAATGAGTAAAACGATAATGTGCAATATATTCTAAAAAAATGTGTTACAAAGTGTAATACTGTATTTCAGATGATGTTTGTATCAATTAGTCTGCAAAAAATTGATACCCAACCAGATTTTGACGCATGTTGGTTTTGGCTTGTGGTTGTCACACCAAAAATCAGTAGTCCTTTTATTTTGAAGCCAGGGTCTTCAATTTATATATGTATATGATGATATTCAGGGAAAAAGCATTACAAAATGAGGTTTAAAGTATATCACAATGTGTGACTATATTAGGATTCAATGCAATGAAATCAGCCCCGCAGGCATATATGCAAGTCTTCTATACACCATGCAACAAGAGGGATTATGAGAATACACATACACATGCGGTGTATGCGGTCTAATGAGGTGAGGACTGCTCAGATTCCTACATTGGAGAAACTAAACAGCAACATAAAGTTGTAGAACCCTGATCTAGACAAACGCATTGTGCTCACTGCTCTGTGTGTAAAACGAAAAATAAAACAAGGTTTATGTAAGTTTCAAATTCTACTCAGGAAGATCAGCTTAAAGACTGCAAGTCATTTTTCTACCTTTTAATCAACCTATAATAATTTGTTGCTTTATTAATCCAAAGAATTTTGTAAAGAGCACTTAAAATGCATTATTGTTTTGAGTCGGGGATTTTTTTTCTCAGTTGGTCATGTCCCTAATAGATTAAACCTCACAGCTTGCTTCGTAGGTGCTCACTAACACATATTAGGTGTTCTTCTTTGCCATTAGCAGATGTTGACAGGTATGGTGTAGGCTTCTGATATTCTGTTTCATTCATCAAATTGTTATCACCTGTTTTATTTGGACATTCTCTTTTCTTTTTCTTTTTAATGAAAGATAACATCAAAGACAAATGTATCTATTTTCTTTCGTATGTAAACTGGGAGATAAATTTTGAGAATTGTACAAGAGGTGCAATGGAAAACCTTGCCCAGATCACCAAACTGTCTAGGACTGACTCTGATACTTTGTTCTGTCGTTGCCAATTTGAATGTTGAAGAAACCAACCGGTAGGGTCTTGAATCTTATTGAACATCTGCATCAGACAGCATATGGCTTTTGACTTAAAATAGGTGTATACAGGCCAACTTGATGTTCAAACTGTGCCTGTGATATCTGAGTCTCATGCTACAAAGGCATGTAGCCTCCATGTGTCGCACAGGGTGCCCTTTGTTTTTCTACTTGAGCACCTGCCCCCCAAAATGTCTGTTCACGCCACCGTTCCACTTATCTAAAGAAATTCAAGAACAGATGAAAAAATCGTTGAGATCTACCAGTTTTCTACATCTGCTTGTTTCTACATCTGCTTGTTTCAACTGTTGTATTTTGGGCAAACTAAGTACACAATTAATCATGAAGAATACCAGAATGCTCAGGAGCAATCAAGATGTCCCTGATCGTGTGTGTGTGTGTGTGTGTGTGTGTGTGTGTGGGGGTCCATTTGCTTGTAAAGTGTGAGGCTTCGTGTTGCATCCTCAGGGGTTGATGGCTGAGCTGCATGGGAGGGGTGCTGCAGTATTTACCACCTGCTTTGAAATAAGCCTTCTGTGCAACTGTGATAGTGTCATGTGAAGTGAAATGAAAGCGATGGCTGTGCATTTCAATGGCTCCTGTTTTTAGACTAATCTTTTCATGGCATTCCTACTTTTATTAGATTGTGTACAAGTGGTGAGTGGGGAGGCAACAAGAGGAGGCAGAGTGGGTTTGACAGGCAACAATTGTCATGTTCATTTCTTTCTGACAAGTTGCTGGCTCCCTGGGATATTTCCAGTCACACGGCAAGTAGACTCGGCTGATGTCCAGGTTTCACCATCAATGCGTGTCAGCTAAGTCTGAGCCATTTCTTTCTCTTCATATGTACCAGAAATAATCAGATCAGGAAGTAATTTTAGCTGGTAACAAGCTGTCAATGTACTTTCCATCATGTTTTCCAGTTAAGATTCCCGAATCATATAGATTTTTAGGCCAAACCTGTAAAAAACCTTTACAAGATCCTGTCTTTATCCCACTTATTGTTTCCTAAAAGCACAGTATGTAGCCATGCAGCAACTCAAAAAAACATGACTGAATGCACATCACACACAGACCCCCTGCGGGTCCCCAAAGCTACCTTGGGTAATCTCAACAATAGGATGAATCAAAGAGAGAGGAATTCATTTTTGTATCTTTCATCATTTCAGGCACCTTATAAGAACCTAACCCCCTCATATAGTGAGGGAAAATGTCTAACATATTTTTTTCCTCCTCACTGACAGTCTGATTTTTTACAGGGTGGAAGATTACTTTCCCTTTAAACATGACTGCTCTTGTCAAATTTAGCAGAGTGTGCAGTATCCTGAACCAAATGCCAGCCTTTTCTACCTCGTATGTGTTCCTTCCCATGTGATTTGTGAGGTCTTAGCATTCATTTAAGAAATCCAGATTTAATGGCTTTAATTCAAGCCATTTTTATTTTCTTGAGTCATTTTGGGGCCATGGCAAATTGAAGAAACGGGGTGCTGTCTTTTTTAACAAATCTACATAATGAACTGACATTTGGAAAATTCAAAGACAAGTGCCTTGATTCATTCTGGTTATCATTCTTTATTTATTTTTCTCCCAATGCAGGTTGTCAGCAACTCGCGATTGCAATTAAAACGCTGCAAAAGTCAGACCATGTTGTCCGAAATTGGTATGTCCAGGCCTCTGTTTTTCCCTGGAACTCAGGGTTATGTGGCATCTGGCCATGATGTTCTTCCCATTAGGTGGTAGGCCTATGTGTAAGGGGCTTCCTGAAGCTAATGAGGAGCTTCCTAAAACTGCTGAAAAGCAGCCAATGTCCCTGACAACATAGGCCATGGATCAGATGAACACTAAAACCCCCGCCACAATGTTATGGTGGTAAAACCCATTGGCATGGGGGGTCACAGTTTGGAGATCACATTGATACCTTACTTATGTTTCACTGCTACAAAACGTGTCAGTTCTACACAAATGTCATATCATTAGCTATGTTTACATGGACAAAGGTAATTGGAGTAAATTGCCGGTTGGAATAAAAATGTGTCATGTAAACAAGCCAATCATATTATTTGGATCGGATTAAGCTCAATCAGAATCGGCATGCGTGTAAAAACGCTTGTCGTGATCAAGTTATTCTGAATGTGGCGAGCTGACCCGAGGGAGCATGTGTGCCCTATGTAAACGTGACGTATTTCCATGCTGTTGAGTGGCGGAAATACATACGTCGGGGAGAAAAACTTAGTGCTACCGATACAACCTTTCTTTTTGAAAACATTAAAGGAGCTTAAAATTATTATTTATTCAGTAACGTTTCAACCGTAATTAGATGCTGGTGCAGGTCCACCCTGGACACTACTGCTTTGTTTACTATTTATTTTTTATTTTTTAATTTCAGCAAAGACGAAAGTTCTTCTTCTTCTGTTTTTTTTTTTTTTTTTTAAGGAAATTTGAGAACTGTGCATAGTGGAGTGGTTCTATTCTGAATAAAGCCAGGTGCATATAGATTCACATTATGACGGGGTTATTGATTGTGTGTCTATATAAACGCTGCAATCCAATTATTATTATTTTTAACTTGAATACATTTTAATCCAACCGTGAAATTTAGTGCATGTAAACATGGCTAATGACATGATTCGCCAATGAGGATTTTCTTCAAATTTTGGCCTGGAAAAAAAGCATTTTTCAGATGAAACAATATTCAAGGCCAGACAGGAAACTGCATATCAGCAGCTAAAAAGCCTTCACCACTGCAGGGGAAATAGTGACCACTTAAACTTAACAGAAGCCAACTTAATAAAAAAAAATCTGAATATTTTTTTAAAGGAGGAAGAACCAAGTAAAAGAATTAAACTTTTCAACTATGTTGCCTTTAATCTAGATGTCTTACCTTACAAAAATATATGGTGTATTGCTAAGAGAAGTATTTATACAGGAAGATCTTAATTTGTCATGTTGTTCATTCTGGGTTTAATATGAGAAACATCTCAGCTTTTTGGATCATGTGCAAAATAAAGTAAAACTATAGAGCCCTGTTATGTGAAATCATTTTGCCACTTTCAATCTAATACTTTAACTATTATCCACCAAATGCTGTTCTTGTTAACACTGTAAACTACCTCAACTCTTTTGTGAAAAGTGTTGTCTGGCACATCATTAAAGATTAATCGAACTAAATGACTCTGGTGTCTTCCCTGCTACAAACCCTGGTAAAGATGCTTATTCAGGGACACGGGGATTGGATTAGGTTGCTGCTCAACTCTGAGAACTTCAGCAGAAATGCAGTGAAGCTGACAGAGAACAAGCTGTAAGTTTGTTGGTGAGTGTGATTCATTGGACTGTTGACCTTCCTTTAAGGGAGATGATGAACAACCTGGTATCAGACCCCAGGCATCAGGCCCCGCTCTCTCCCTCAGCTGTCTGCAGCTTCACCTTCAGCTCACATTCAATCACGATGGCAGCCTTTGCCTGATAAATACCCACCATATGGCTACCTTCCTCAGCTCTTGCTCTGTGCTGAAAAACAAACAACTAAATGTCAATGCAACAGCGACAGTGCCAACCCATCCTCCCATAAGCACAATAGCCCCTCCAACCCCCTCCCACCCTTCAATCCTCCTCCACCCACCCATAATGGCCTGCATTACTGCAGTTAATGGAGGAGATGACGGACAAATTGGTGCACCGTCGCCCTTGCTGGAGTACTTGAAAATGAAAATGAATACTACTGGTATAGTTGGATTTTTAAGGTATACCTCAGGTGGAAAATCTACAAAAGCCTTCCTGATCAAGGTTTCATTTTCTAATATGTTATGTATGATCAGTTTTGTTAGGCACAGCTGTTTTTTTTTTTTTACCTTCCGAGATGACACAAGGATCCTTGTAGTTCATAAAAGAGGTCTGTATCGGCCTATAGAGACCCTTTTCTGAAGCCCTGCAGAACATGCTGCTGGCATGTCTAGAAAACAAGCACGGACAGTTATTGTAAGTCCTAAGGCATTTCTGCTCAGCCTTGGGGATCTTGCCTGGGCAGAAATTGGCTCGAGGGTTCTCTGCTGAATTCACAGATACACACATCCTGTTTAAAGTTCAGAAATATTTCAAAGGGGTACGGTGGATGTGCAGAGTGACACGACATGTAAAAATGAGAAAGAGGCATATTAATGATCTGAAATGAGAAAAACATAATTGACACAGGCCATCCTTTTTACAACTTGTCCTTCTCGGTTCTTCAGGCTTATGTTTACATTAATTTCCATGTCTGAAATCAAGACATTTTTAAAAGGCGAGCAGCCAAGAATGCAGCCATCAGTTGCCAAAGAGTAATTTGTTTGCAATGTCAAACTCAGGCTTCAATGTATAACACAATGATTACCCAAGGCAAAAACTTGAACCTTAGTTAATACAATACAGTTTCCTATGAGTGGTGAAGGAGAAAGTCAAGAAAGGTTTTGTCTCTGAATAGAAGCTTGGAGAACTAATAAACTGGCAATCTACGCATGCATTTAAAAGCTCTGTGTTGAGCCCCAACTGCCTGTAATTCACCATTGAGATGAACTCTTTGCTTCAATTTAAGAGACTAAAATTATGGCAGCATTCAGATAAATGTAATTTCTGCTGCAGTTCTGATCTGCATTGTTAAAATGCCCCATCATCACATCCCCTCCAGCTAACCGTGACACTAAAATATTCTTTGTTACAGTAGCCAGTTAAGCAGGGGTTGTGCAAGGTTAATTTTCTTCACCTAATTAGTCTGTGCTTGACTAATAAGTACAATGTAACTGTCAAAAAAATAAAAATCTAAAAGAAGTCTAGAAACGTTAGGCTAGTGCTAAAAGTGGTATATCAAAGGGAAGTAAAAGTTTTGATTCACAGTAAACGGTTTTCTTACATGATGAACTGTAGGCTCACGGACAATGGCAATACTCCATTTGATGGTCTGGCTGTTGACATCGTGCTCAAGGTATCAGACCCTAATCCCAAACTAAGAGATTGATTTTGGTGGGGAGCATTCTCTCTTTTTCACTTCCTTACTTCTAGAGTTCATCCATGTTTTCTGCATACAACCTTCTTGTAACGAGCGCTAATTTAATTATTCTTCAGCCTAGCTACAGACGGATACCAGTTAAGTTTTTTTTTCTTTAGAAAACTTTTTTTTTTTTCTGTTTACAGCTATAGACAGTGACAGCTTCCAAGATATAACATAACTCATGCCATTATCCATCCATGCATCTATCTAGTTTTTTTTTTTTTTGGTCAAAAAATGAATTCATAGTTACTTTTTGATCCATTAATCTACATTTAGACACAGAGGCATGTTGTTGCTGTAATGAGACCACCCAGAGAGCAATTAGCTTTCTTAGGTTTCCTTGGAAACACTCATTAATTATGATGCCCTAATATGAATGAGCACATTATTCGACAATGCTGTGTAACGTTTTAATGTTGCTATTTAAATGCAAATTCCGACTTAATGACCCCAATTGAATTGCAATGAATAGTTTCAATTCTCCTGTTTTTGCCTGTTTCATGTGTAGATATTGTTCCAGCTTTGGATAGTGGTCAGTCACTTTAGTAAAAACAAAACAAAACAACAAACAAACAAAAAGCTAAAAAACAGTAGAGGAAAACAGCTTTGCGTGTATTATGGCAATCACATCCACAGTTTATTATTCATTGAAAATATCAGATTGACATTAATACAAAAAATCATTTTGTAAAATGATTGTGAAATTAATTCTGCGTAACGGGCATCAACATAATAGTGTTATTAAATTGTCCCCTATCAGTCCAACTATAATTGCATCTGGCATAAAGGTTAAAAAAAAGGTCTTTAAGGGCCATTGAATATTTCTTCTCATAATTTCTACATACACACCGTGCCTCGCGTCACGGTGGGCCCCATCACATGCTGTTGAACATGTCTCTGTTGTAACCTTGACCAATCCTCCGGTCCCTGCTGGACTCGTGCCGGTCAGAGTGGGTTGTAATGCGAATAATCAGATGCTTTAACTTTTATGTAAATAACCTCAGCTTATGAATCTTTAAAGAGGTGATGTCAAAGACAAAGGGGGAGGCAGGGAAAGAAGAGGAGAATGAAGAGTACTGTCAGGGACGTTAGCTCTAAATCTGATTATCCAGTGCTGCTTTGAAAAGATCCGGTCATACAGTTAGTCTTATTAGAGAGGTCACTGTTAAAGCTAGGTAGACATGCACTGAATCATTGCATGCCTGTTTCATACAAGGACAGGGTTCCATCTTGCTTAAGAATCAGCTGGTGTGAGGTTCTTAAAGTATGAGAGAAAAAATAATTTGAATGAAATTACAGAAATGTGTCTAATATGACTTAAACGCTTTTATTTAAAACAGCCAGCTAATATGTCTAACCTTGCTGAAGCACTTTTATCTTCAGATCTTTTCATACATTTCCATTTGTACTCAATTTGGGGATTGACTGGACATTTCAAGCCACTTTTTTTCTTTCAAACCAAATAAGATTTTCCTTCTAAAAATGGTTGTGTCCTCAGTCTCATGATGAATTTCTCAGAAAACTTTTCCTTTCATTATTTCTTTTTCAACACTAGAAAGTATGCTGGTATTATACTGATAAACGAGCCCACGCCATAATTTTACGTCCAATCCTCTCGGTTGATATGGTATTTTTGGAGAGGTGTGCAGTGATATTTCTTAACCAAAGATAGTGTGCATAATGAAATCCAGATTTGCAATTTTGGTCTCATCTGACTAGACTGTATTCTCTCAGCTAGCAAACTTTAGACCAGTTGAGTGCATTACTTCTGTGTGTATTGGAAACTTTCTGGAGCGCTCTGCTAGTGGTCAAAGTAATTTCTTTAGTTAATAGCAGATAATTCATTTTATTTTACTCCTCAGAACCGGTTATGTCAGATCATGGGTTCACTGAAACATTCTAAACATTAACTCAAAAACATTCTGAAAACTAATAAACTAACAAGCTTCTTACTCCCTGTTGAGAAGTTGTGTTCTGTCACAAGTTACAATCACACTACTGGTAGTGCATATTTGCACACTCTTATTTCTCAGGGAATATCGAATTGCACATTTCTTTAAATGAAGCCAAAAAATTGCTGTGGACATCAAAGGATCATTGAAGGAGCCCTGAAGGATTAATTCACGTAACATTACAGTAATTTATATTGTTCGCAAAGGGACTGATATCAGACTTCTTGGGCCTCGTCCACATGCAGCATTTTTTTTTTTTTTACGAATATCTCCCCTACATCGTTTTCTAAAAATAATACCATGCACACGGGAGGTTTTTTAGAAAAGTTTTCACCCACACCAACCTGCAGAAATATGCCACTGAGCATTTTAAAAAAAATATGCTGGCCATATAGGGGGCAGTGTACCGCAAAACTAAAACTTATGTCAGCCAATCAGAATCCTTCAAAACATCCACAACTTCCTGTTAAGAATGAATCACCGCGCTGGGAGGTTCGGTCTTGTGGACAGATAAAGAAGTTGAGCTTCTTTTAAACACCATATTAGAATATGAAATTAATAAAACTCCACCGTACGAGTGTCAATCCAAAGCATTGCACATAGTTTTGTATGCAGAAATTAAATTTCTTCTCAATAGCAGCATCAGAAACTGCTTTACTGACTGCTTTTTCTGGTCTTTAACCTGTAACACTATTACATTAAAGTGTGGGGGTTTTAAAAATGTAACATTTCAAAGGAAACCTGTCTCAGTAAGACAGTTTAAATGCATTTTAAGCATTTACATTTTTATTCTTGAATACTTTCTGGTTAAATAATGTGAATTCTAAGATAAAATAAAATATCTTTATTGGTAATTCCTTGTCTTCACTACAAGGGACAGGCAGACTATGAAGAAATAAAAGCTTATCCTCTTAAAGCTTAATGACCCAGTTTAAAGGTAAAGGAAAGGAGCAATTGTTATGCCTAAAGGTGTGAAGAAGCAGCATCCATATATTGACTGCAACAGATTAACAGTGACATACCGATTAACAGTGTTGCTCAGCTGAGCTAAACGTAATTACTGGCCAGCGTTTTGTGCCACCCGAAGGCGCTCACGTTCAGATCCACACACATATGGACACAAACAGGTATATACCATGTAACGCTGTTGATGCAGCAGAATGGTTTTATGATTCAGGTCAACAAGAGGCTTCAGGCACAAACGATTCCGTTCTTTCACGACTTAATTTGTGAAGAATAATGGCTCAGATGTACACTGGGACCAAACAGTTGGTGCAAAGCGCTGGGTATCCTCAGTAAATTATTATCAAAGTAACTCACCATAGTGAATTACTCAGCAATTATGAATATAAGTATATTTGCCTTAAATACAAACCTAACATATGAACACAGCAACCCCCCCCCAAAAAAAAAAAAACAGATCAGGTGTGTTCACTTCTAAATTTGCCGTACTGAGCAAAAGTCTAAGGTCATCTCTCATCTCTTTGATATGCGTTCAACAGCTTAGACCTTTATCTCATCTTCAAAATGTTTTTGACAGAGATGGTGACTTGGGCCTTTATATATAGAAAAAATTATAAATAATTTTTTTTTTCAATAAAAATATAAACTTTTGTTTTTTCCAACCATGATACTCCTTCTGAATTGTTTTATCTCTTTAAAAATACCTCCAATCAGGAACAAACTCCTTGGCTGGATGAAATTTATTTTAAAGTTTGTAAATCATTTTGGGCTTAACTGTAACTCACGTGATAGGGGGGTGAGTGACTGTTTTGATTTATCATCCAGTGACATTCGTTAATCTTGAGCTCTACCTCATAACAATCTCTTGTTAGCTGGAGCCTCATCATGTTGACCCCACAGATATCTGAACTGAGCTCTGTGTAAAATAACTACAAGGTCTTTCAGAAAAACATAGACTTGCCTCTGACACATTATCCTCTCCTGTTGAACTAAAGTTATTGCGAACAAAGTGATGTCCTCATTTTCAAAATGAAATCATTTCCTATTCTGCTCATTTAGAAATTGAAATTTTTGGCGTTACGTGAGCATGTCAGAATGATTGGCACGTGGGACGACCAATAGATAAGGCGATACCCCTGGAACTTGAGTGATAGAGGAGAACGAGAGGAGAACCGGAAGTCTGACCAATCACCACCATACGGACCGAACGGCAGTGATTGGTTAGAGTTTTTACAGGCCTGCAGCTTCCACAGAGATCAAATTTTTTAACCTCCTTTTTCTGAATACATAATGTATTGACTGCTGTCAGGATGGAAGGATGATTTCACCCAGTATAACAAACAGGATTACCAACTACAGCTTTAACAAAATCCTCATTTGAAAACTGTTGTTTTGGTTTATTCAGGTTATCCTTTTCAGATACTCTCATACATTTGTCTGATATAATGGCAAAAGCTGAAGAAATCTATGAGGATTTCATATCACTAAGGATGTCTATGCAGCTGTGGGCGGTGTGAAAAGTACATAGTTATAAGGCACTAGGAAAGTTTAAAATTTGATGTCACCTTCCCCCTTTACAAGACAACTAAACCCCAAGTTTGCAGTACTGATCTGCATATGGGTGTATAAATATAAATGTATGATCATCTGTGAGTGTAAATGGTTGAATGTGACTCGGTGTAAAAGTGCTTTGAGTGAGAAAATTGCTACATAAGTTCTTTCTGTTTTCCATTTGATGCTTTTTCACTCTTCACCTCTTTTGTTAACTATTTAACAACGTACTTCACTCCATGCTGTGAGGTACAATGATTGGGCAGAAAAGGGGTAAAAGGATGGTAAAGACATTGGAAATGTTTATAAAGGTTGGAGAATTATCAAGTAGGACCAATTCAAAGTTTACAATGCAGCTTTGTTTCTTGGAAGCAAATGTACAAAAAAATACCACATTTTCCCGTTCATCACTTGCCATTATTATGGTCTGCCTAGTGTTTGTAATTTATCGTTCAATGTATGTTTTTTTTTTTTTTTTGGTCGACTTGGGAGCCATACAATAATAACCAATAAAACATGAAAAGTTTTAACATTCATTTTGCATGAATATGTATTAACAATATAAATAGATCAAAAAGAGATGGTAGAAAAATAAAGTGTCAATTGCATGCACAGTTTCTTTGCACTCTGGAAAGGTGAATGTCTCTTGCACTGACCGCCTTTTGGAGGGAATCCTGCAACAGGACTGGGCCACTTGGGAATGCTTTGAGAAAAGGGAGGGACTTCCATTGAAAATAATAATATATACTTTGAGGTCTAAATGCTCAACAGGCTGTAGTAACACCTGAAGAAGTTCCTAGATACTCAGTAAGTATTTGTCCTCCATGCTCAGATATTGCTAAACTCCCAGTTTTGCAAACAAAGCTCAAATGTTTCCAACAGACAGAAGGATGTAGCAGGAAGTCAAATATCTTTTCCTGTGAAGATTAGTGTAATGGGTGAAAAGCATTTAAAATTTTGGAAAAATTATATTAGATAAACCAAAACAGTTTGACAACCAGTTATACTGTTTTTGGAAGCCAATTATATGAAAAGAGCACAATGATTATTTTTTATTTATTTTTTTATTATTTTTTTAAGGTTAGCTGTGCAAAATGAGCCTGTATGGCTCACTTGAGCAGACACAGTGACAGCACAATGGGAATCGGTAGTCAAGATTAGTCAGACTCCAATACTAATAATGGAACTTCCCTTGGCTGGGTCCCCAATTGGAGACTAGGGACAGAATAATGACATACTTAGTGTTTATGCTTAAAAAATCTGCTGAATCTGTAATGATGAGCACTCAATGGAAGAATGGTTAAAAATGTACAATGAAATACATGTGTAATTAAATGTCATTTTTAAAGTATTTGTAGAAAGGTCACTCTCC
Source organism: Fundulus heteroclitus (assembly GCF_011125445.2). NCBI lineage: Eukaryota > Metazoa > Chordata > Actinopteri > Cyprinodontiformes > Fundulidae > Fundulus > Fundulus heteroclitus. Next base: position 26,355,632 of record NC_046366.1, on the reverse strand, counting down.
AGAACCACTCAGATTTTTATAAAAAAAAAAATTCAATGCGATATTTGCTTACTCTACCTTTTGAAATGAATTTACAATAAAAGACTGAACGATGAAGAGCTACAGCCAAGACATCAGCTACAGCCAAGACATCAGCAGTTCTACTAAAGTGTTATTCTCCAGATATCGTGGTCCTTTCTTGTTAATACTGCAACATTAAGATCATCATATATATATATATATATATATATATATATATATATATATATATATATGTGTGTGTGTGTGTGTGTGTGTGTGTGTGTGTGTGTGTGTGTGTATGGTGCATGTCTTGTCTATTGTTATTTATTTTATTTTACTTATTTTTAAAATTTTAGTAAATCCAAGAAACAAAGGTCAGTGTTCTGTTTACAAACTGAACACTTTACATTTGGAGTCTTCCTCTTCTGTGTTTGCCTGACTTCATCTTTGTGTTTAGTAATGGGGACATGATTGGATTAAGACAGGAAATGAAGAGGACAGAGAGGGGTAGCAACACGGCAGAAAATGATCCATTTTTAGAAACCACACTTTGTCCAGTGGCACTTATTTTTGAAGAAATTATCTAAAATTAAAGGTTCTTGAATGACGGTAATTGTAACTCTTATAGACACAAATTGTCTAATTTTATTCTGTACTCATGGCAAAATAATGATTGTTCTTTTGGTTTTTACAACGGATAAAATCAAGCCGATTCATTCGCTAAGCCCTTTTAAAGGAAAAAAAAAAAGTTCCTGGGTTATTATCAGAGAGAGAAGCCACAAAGCGTGGACCATCTTACATAGAGGTTTATTCGTGTGTATCAAAGACCCTTGCTCTCCATGTTGCTGACGTTGTGCCTGATCTTGCAGAACAAAAGCCTTATGAAAATAACCATGCCTCTGGCGCTGCCTTTCACTTTAACTTCTTTCAAGAAATCAGCAGAACACAGAGGCTTGGGTAAGTCGTTGACGCGATGCTGTTCTGTAAGAAAACAGCATCTGAGGTTAGATATTTAACATCTAACTCTTTGACTGTTTTCTTCTGTGTTATGGTGCAGCTAGGATAACACTGACTGGTGAAATCCCCCCCCCATCAAAACCCATTCACTCGCTGCAAATTAATTCCTGTCTCTTCCCTTCGCAGCTGAATGAAAGTTTGAAGCCCAAATGAGACACTTTCCAATTTAGGCTGTTCTCTTTCTGGAACATGGAGGGGGGGGGGGGGTCATTCATATGACGAAGAATAACCAAGCAGATTGCCTGATTTAACAAAGGTCTACATCTTGCTGGAGCAGAAACACTCATGTCCAGAATACCTTAATTGGTCATGTTAAGAGTCTTGTGCAAAGACTTGTAGAGTAATAATGCAAGCGCCCCTATTATATAAAATGAGGGAAATGTTGTTTTCAAGAGTTGCTTCCACAGTCTATTTATATTCACACTAAATAAAGCATGCTTCACAATTAGTGGTGACTCAAACATATCATCCTAAGTGAAAAGGTCAAGAGATTGTCCAAAAATGTGAGTCAGCCTGCTTTGTTGGAAAACAAATCTTTTGATATAAATACTTGAAACCACCGTGTGGATGGATATTTTCTACATTTCTCACAATCTTGTTGATTTTTAAGCACGATGTGATCAAAGTGATTGATGCAGTAACATTATGTAACATTACTCAGAGTAGAGGGATGCTGGGGGGCTCTGTGTTCGGCTCCTTGTGTCGGTCCTGGTTCTATCTGGGGAACAGGGGTCTGCATTGTTTCGAGCAGGTTGGCTGACTAGAGTGTTTGTTTTTTGCTGTGTTTTTTCCCCCTTGTCTTACCCCCAGACAGTCTGGAGGGTGGGCGGGTGATTTGGGGGGTGATAGTGTTGGTCTCGGTTTGCGGTTGGCTCTCGGACCCTGCCGCCTATCTCTGGCCCCGAGGACTATGGTGGTGCGTAGCCTCCCTCTCCGGGTGGGTTTTTGGAGAACGGGAGTGCCTATTGGAGTCAGCGGAGGAGCTGACTTCCTGGGAGGGCATGTTGCTCCCCAGTCATTCCTCCCCATCCCCAGACACTTCCCTCTGCCTGCTCCATCACGCTGCCGCACATGGAGGACCTTGGGGGGTGGGGACGTCGCTGGGGAGCGGGGAGGATTTCCCAGCCCTGCTGTCTGGTTACGCCTTTGACCCCAATTTTGTTACACATCTTAGACACTTTCATTTATAACATTCTCACAGCACACTTTAATATAGGGCATTAATTGGGTGCTAGGGCAGGCTCCTGGCGGCTGCTTCACCGGGCGCCCCAGGGCATTTGGTCTCTGGGCCCATGGCTGGATCTGATCTGACGTAGCTGGAGCCCACAAGCTCGTCCCTGTGGCTCCCGGTGGCTTCAGCATTGAAGCTGTTGGGGGGTTTCTTGGGGCCCGTCTCTGCTCTTCCATGGGTGAGGTGGCTTTCCATGTGATGGCCCCTCCTTTGCTCTGGGGGTCCCTTTGGGCATCTGGGGTTCTGGTTCCCCTGGTGTCTGCCTAAGTGCGCTCGGGGTGCAGATCTTTAGCTCTTCACAACCACTATTAGCATTTTTCTTACGGATAGACCTTACACATACAAGCAAACTCTCACAAACACCTACAGGTGCTTGGTTCCAGGTGCTTACAGATTCACTTCTGCACAAATAACTCCTATTATCATCTTTAGCTGTCACTTTATACATTTCATATTAAATAATACTGCATATTCTTCAGTGAAGGTATAAAGGCATTGGTGATTTGTACCTGTAATAGCTTATCGGTTAGTTTTGCTGTTCTTTTTATATCTCTCTTTGCAGGTGAAGAAGCAGACTGAGGATGTTGTATTGCTCTCTCCATTTTATCTTTAAACTATTTTTCCTTTTAGCATTTAGTATCACCTGTTTCTCTTCTTTTTATCCCATTTTTACCTTCCCGTTTCAGGTGTCCATTGAATATGAAATAGTCCCAGCATAAAATCTCATAAAGCTTCTTGCATACATAAATCAAGCGGAGCACTATGGCGAAAGCAGTAAGGCTCCACTTGTGAAAGTAAAATCTGTTGGGCTCTTTTTGGCATTAAGACAGCAATTATTAATGTCACAATGCCAGACAGGACACACACAAAAAAATAAAAAAAGGAAAAGGCAATAGGAGTTTTGGATGACAACTATGGCGACAGGCTTGATTCCAGGTAATTGTGGAGCACTTGAAAGGACAGATGTCTTGAGGAAGGGAGATTCTTCAGTGTCTGGATGTCTCCAGAATTCATTGACCCACAAAGGCAGGATACTGACTTGGTGGATATCTCTGGGCAAACCTGGAAAGGTGCAGAAAATACTCAGAATGGGGGTTTCTGAAAATAGATATTTTTCCCCTCATGTTCTGTCACGGCATGTCAGGCATACCACATGGAGAAGCTGATTGCACACATCTGCCGGGGCAGTTTTGCTACAAAAATGATGGTATCCTAATTGGTTGATTAAAGTTATTAAGTTAAGGTTGCAACTGACATCATTATAGACAGTTTACAGTACAAAGAAATTGGTTATGTGTGTGTTATAATGTGTTATAACATCCATTCATGTGGATTACTTTTGTCTGTGTGTTTATAGTGTGTGTGTGTGTGTGTGTGTGTGTGTGTGTGTGTGTGTGTGTGTGTGTGTGTGTGTGTGTGTGTGTGTGTGTGTGTGTGTGTGTGCTAGGTTTTCACCTGAAATTGCAAAGATGTCACAATAACAAGAAGCTTTAATCATCACATCACAGCTCTCAAGAGCAGCAAGGGGCAGGCTGCTTCGGCTCCCACAGGCCGAGGCTACCTGCCATGGAGCAGCCGTATGTCTGACATGTCCACACTGACCAGGAACAGCAGCAAGGTTGTTTCTTAAAAAAAAAAAAAAAAATGAATCCTAGACACCACCGATATGGTTAAACATAACTTGTGGCTTGGGTTACAAGGTAGTTCCTGATATCCTCTGTTTGCTGAAGAGAAGATTGTACCGTGGTACTGGTCATCCACACCCACCAGTGGAAACCTACAGACATAATCCGTCTTTCAAAGTGCCTTGAGATAAAATTTGTTGTAATTAAATGTTATTAAATGGAGCTAAATGGAAGGTATAAATCTGGTGTAAAACATTTATTGTAAGGTTTAAAATGAGACAAAAATGTCTGTAAATAGGGTTGCCAACTCATTGAAAACAATAATTAAGAGCACACTTTTTGCCCTGCCATTTTCTTCTACCTTTACTGACATAATAAATCTTTTGTTTTTTTAGCCATGGTGTGTGACAGTCTACAAAACACAATTAAATTGACACGTTCATTTCTGGTCCAAAATTGATCCAACTTTTTTTTTTTTTTTTACCTTTATAGTGATAAGATATTGACAGTAAATGCAACATCTGTTTCATTCTAGAAATTGAAAACATTTTAGAACGTCTTGATTTATACCTCAATCAAATACATTTCATATTTTTGTGTATCTATAAACTTCTGCATTATCAGTTCAGCATAGCAGATGCGATTCCTCTGATTAAGTAAACACAGCACACCAATTGCTCTCTTGCTGAATATTTCTTTGTACCCCTGGCTATATGGTGATAGGAGAGAAATTCAGTTTGAACCATCCATTTAGCCCCACGGAGACTTTTCTGATCCTATAAGAGCGATCTGATAAATCGTAACATTGTTAGCAAGTTGTTTTTGTTTTTTTTAATAAAGCCTTGGTGCTCAGGGGTATTTTTTTTTTTTATTCGACTTATGTCCAGCCTGATACTGGTTCCAGTTATGTTTTATAAATTTAACCCTTTAAATTGTTATGCTGTTTGAAAAGGAATATAATACAGAAAAGATGCACACTTTTGTTTCTTTTCACCAGGAAATGATAAATCCTCCTTTTTGTGTGTGTGTTGCTTTAACTTCAATAATCATCTGCTTTGAGATGGCAGGATGAAATCTACTACAGAGAGTAGATTTACGCTTGTGTGCTGATAAAAAAAAAAAAAAAAACATCTATATTTGGGTAGAATTTATGTTCAATTAACTTAACCTCTTAAGACTTGAGAGAATCTGGTCCAAACATAGGCTTTTAGACACCTGAATAAGGGCTGAAAAATAGTTTCCCTTCAAACATAAATGTTTAATCAGTTCTAAACTTAATTCACAGATCTGCCAGGGGAAATAAAAATATATGTTCAATTTGATTCTGTTCAATTCTAATGCATTGTATTTAACATTTTAGTTGCTACATTCCTGTATTGTATCTGTTTTTTTTAATGTTTTTCTTGTTAAATAAACATGGACCATTTTTTTCTATTAACCAGCACAAAACCTAAGTTGCAGTTTATCAATAGCACAAAGGTGATATTACAGCACAGCTCAATAGTCTTTGAACATACCAATTGGAAAACAGTTGATCGTTTTTAGTAGAAATATGACTTCTTTTGAAACAATTTTCCCTGCCTTCAGGGGACTAGGACAGAAATGGAGGCCAGCAGCTTTCTATTCTGTCCAGCACTGTAGAGAATCCCCAGACCTGGGAATATTTGTCTCATTTGTTGCTTCTCCGTGGTTGTATTGAAAATTATGTTTTGAAATGTCAGCCTGTGCCCGACGTATTTATCTAATTAGTGCCAGACTCTTTTAAAGAATGAAGTCATTTTTTTCTGTTTTTAGAAAAATAATATACCCAAGCAAGAACATGTCAACAGTGGCATAGCATATGGTTGTAGATAATCTGGTTGGGGGTTTTCACGTTATGGGATGGTGATCAAGAGAATTTTATTACTCTGTTCATTTATCTGCTTTTTACTGCCGCCATTGTTTTGTTGATATTTCAATTTGTTGGGTCCAGCAGTGTTTAAATTTACATAAAACTCATTGTTTTGATGGTTTGAGCCTGTATGCAGTTGGAAGCAAATTACACAGCTGTCATCTCAGTAGAGTAGTGCCGATAGAGTGGTATACATACAATACATTCACAGAATATTGATGGATATGAGAAAAATCTGGAACATTTGGGGCAAAACATTTTTGCTTGTATGAATGTAGTTGTTGACCCAACAGTGTTTAAGACATAACATTATTTTAAAACCAGTCATCTTGAATCACATGTAGTTGTGGTATATTCCTCTGGTCTTGATCTGCAAAGCAGAAATGCACTAAGAAATCAGCTGTTGACTGGAATCAGACAGTTTTCAGCTTGATAGGCGTTGACTGATGAAAGGCTCATCAGAATTTCAAAAATCTGATGCGAGCCTACGTAGACTGCGCCTCTCCTTTAACACGAATGTGTTGCCTTGCCAAGTACAACAACAGCAATGGCGATCTGCATCTACATCATCGGTCCAGATAAAAGCATCTTTTCTTACTCCAGCAGTCATAGACATTACAAAGGTAGATGCCCCAAGGACTAGCACTGCCTATTGGAGCTGATGTTTCAGTGTGGCTGCAATTTTGGATGGGTCTCTCATGTGACCCCATGCATTTATTTGTACTGAGGAAGTTTTTTTAAATAAATCATAATTCCCTAAATTTTTACACCATTTTCACCTGGTTTGGTTTGTTACAAACGGCAGCAATGTGGTTATTATACAGGATGCTGCTACACATAAAAAAACACATTTTCCTATCGAAATATGTTGTTTAAACAATGAATTTCATAAATGTAAGGTTTTTAACTTACAGACATATGGCATATTAATGTATAAATATGTGATTTCATACTGGAATACATAGTTTTATGCTATTTAACAAACAGGTGTTTTGTTAAATATGCCATGTGTTATGGCATATTATTAAATATGTAAATAAATACATGCTTCATGCTGAAATATTATTATGTGCTCTTAAACAAGCGTTTGGTATTACATATTGATACATCTTTAAATTAATATATTGTACATTTTAATAAAGAATCAAGTTGGATTATTCATTTAAATTAATTTCACTCTCTCACATGTACAATTCTGAGCCTTCTCCAGACACCAACAATAATTTCTTCATATTTCTGCATGTTGTGCATGTACGCATGCATAAAGAGGGTTTTTTAAATGTTTTTTTTTTTTTATATTTCCAGGTCATTCCAGTGTTTGACACTACCATGCTTCCAACTAGGGCTGGAGCTTCAGACCCTTGAAAAATAATTGTTTTGCACAGCTTCTTGCATGTGCTGGCACTCTGTAACTCCAGGGCACTTAATTTGGCAACATCATTCAGCCTTAGTTTCTGAAATACAGCGATAAGAAATTAAAAAGCATAAAATTATGGTCCATCTGTTGGGCCAAGTAAAAACTTATCTTCAGAACCAATCTCAGCCCAAAATGGTGATCTGCACCACGTGATATACTTTCAGTAGTTATCCCCGGTTACTGCAACCGTAAACTGCAGAAAATCCAGTCAAAGTTGCTCCCTCTGCGTTTACTCCCATTGGCCGCTATGCCAGCCTTGAGTAGGAGAGACCCATCCAATATGGCGGCGACGCAGAACATGCTACAGCATGTAATGAGGCGTCTACTCTTTATAATGTCTATGCCAGCAGTGATAGCAGTCGGCATTCTTCTTCTTCTTCCTACAGTACTTCCTGTAGTACCGTGTCACCCACTGGCGTGTTATACGTATTACAACGCCTATTACAGCTTGTTCGGCCCCGGATGATTTCATCATCGGTCAAACTGAGTCATTGTAAGGATCTACATTCTCTAGGGAACACACAGATTGTTATAGTAATGCTAACAATGCTAATCACTACTTTTAGTGGGCAAAGTTTGCTCAAAGCACTAGCTTCACAATCATGTTGTTATAAAATGATGTTATAAAGATCCTGTTACCCTTCTCTGTCACACACACACAACATAACGTTGCCCATCTTCGCCATATTACTAAATAACCGCATTCAGCAACATTTTTTAAAATTGTTGCTCTAATTTTATTTTTAAACTGTTAAGTGAAATCTAAATCAGATAACATCTGTGTGAACAGGTCAAAATTATACAAAAGCAGTGATCAGCCACAGCATTCTAGTCAGTGCGTCTCTACTATGAAGGCTTAAAAGGTGTATGTACTGTATGTCCTGATTTACTAAAATAACTTATTTTTCATTTTCTCTTTTTATGTATTCCTATTTAGAATGCCTTGATTCAGTGCAAAGTGAGCCCAAAGTCAAATTTCTTGTTTGTGTGCACAAACCTGGCAAGTAAAGATGATTCTGAAAGTCTCAGCTTTCATTCCCATGGCCCCTTATTATAGATAGTCCAGGGATTTCAACCAGAGCCCTTTTTTGCAATCAGGTTCATATACTGTGCAGTAATAATAGGATGCCTTAGACATAGTTCCCTGACACCAACTTCCATGTGTCCATCAGTATCTGGAACTACACATCTTCATCGAAGATGCCCAGTTTTGTCGGGAAAGATGCCTTTACTCCAGCTACAGTGTATTCTGAGCTATATGAGCCCCATGGGAACTGACTTACAGCGAGGAGAAATGTGGCCAATTTATGCTTGCTTTCATCCACATAGTGGCAGACGACTGCCAGGTAGACATGGGTGTACAGAGAGGTCCAGATATAAGCATTGAGGCTTTTAGCTGCAGTCTTCCGAGTCTGTGGCTTTTCATTTCCTATATGCGTTGAGTCAGCTACCACCTTCAAGAGCTGAAATGAAAATGTTATGTCCAGTGAAGACATTAGGGAGTAACAAAGGTCTTTGCAGCATCAATGAACAAACTTTTTGTCAGGCAGGACAAACGATAGGCCCATCCATTCCACAACAACTCACCACAAGCCGAAGAATTTCATTATGTAAAATAAACCCTCACCCTTGTAGCACCATATTCCAGGCCGTACATAGCTTTTTGAATTCTTGTTTTGTAATGCAGCTGACAGATGAACACACGTCATGTGTAGTCTTGATGAAATATCAAAATTTTTATTATGATGCATAATAAAGGTCCATGGCTCTCTTTAGTATTTGCAAGGTCAAAATAAGGCCGACCCACATGAAAAAAGGCCAAATCTTATGAATTAAGAAATACGAGTTGAAAATGGAATAACAGTAAACGCTGTTATAAGGTTGTTAAATCCTACTCTGATGGTGCAAAGCAAATTTTGACTGTAATTGCAAAGATGCCCACTCACTTCTGTCTCACCCACTGCCTTCAACAAGATAAAGATTAACTTTGTTGCAGAAAACATTTCTGACACCCCAGAGATAAATTAGAAAAAATAAACGTGAACCCCCCCCTTCATAAGTGAACAGTGCTGTATATTTACAGTAGATAAGCAGAGGACAATGCGATGGATTTCTCATCGCGATATGAAAACGTGGTGAATGACCCAAAATGCAGAACCCACAGGCATAACCTTGTAACGATGCACAAATAAATGAAACTGATAACAAATAAGACCAGTATGTTTTGCAACCTGGCACAACTAATAATTTACCAGAGAGTAAAACATTTAAGCAATAAAATCACCTATAAGCGAAGAGGTAAACATAGCCGCTGTTCTAGAAACCGAGACATTCAATCGAAATCCAAGCAAACTAAATTAGATTCCTGGTTTATTTTACAAATCAGCATAAGAAATTGTTCCCTCTTTTAAGTAAACAGGTGATTAAAAAAACTTTAGGTGCTTGAGGTTTAATTTTTATCCTTAATGTTTGTGAAGCCCTAACGTTTGCTCAGCTTCTCCTGTCCATCTTATCTCACAGAAAACCACGATCATTTCAGAATCTACATCATGAAAAATATGCCATTTGCAAAATGTTCATGCCTGCAGTGCCGGGTCCACGGACTAAACTGGTGTAGCACATTCATGACAGGCCACGATAATCATGTTTAATGTTCAACACATTGCCTGTTATGACTCTGAGTCAGTAGAGCAACATATTTGGAGCAACTGCCTCTTTCTAAGTAGATGAAAAATGTAAAACCGGGAGCTGCCGGAAACATCTGGAATATTTTACGAACGTTCTGATTTCCAAATGTAAAAAATACAAAAGCTGCGCTGTTAATATTATCTCAAATGTAATCCCGGAGGTGAACTTCTACTCTAGCAAACATGATGTAGCTTCCTTCTTTTTTCTTTTTCTTTTTTGCCATACAGCCACGTTTTAGTGTTTCCATAGCTGGACGGTGACTGATATTCAAAGTGCTGCTGTTATCCGGTGAGAATAGTTTCTTTGGCAAGCGGCTGTTGTGTATGAGCCAGAGTTACACTCCCTTTGAAGACTGATGAGTTTGCTTTAGGCCTATGCTGTATGAATTATGCTCTTTGTGTCAGTGGCTCTTCCTGGTGATTAATGAATTGTCAGTGAGACAAAATTTAAAGGTCAAAAGGTGAACTGCATTAGCTAAGAAACTTCCCTTTACCTTTTAGAATCATTTTAGGCCATAAAAAGGTCAGGAAGTTAATATAAATATGACACCTTGCAAAAGTATTTAAAGTTACTAAACTCTTTCCGATTTGGTCTTGTTAAACCATATAGTTCAATGTATTGTATTATAATTGTAATTGACAGATCAACACAGAATAGAGCTTAATTTTAGTGTGTTTCTATTAATTCTTCTTTATGCTAGTACCACTGAATAAAACACATTGAGGTGCCCCTTAATGCTAAATGGTGTCTGCCTGTGGGTAATGTCACCTCAGTATAAATAAATTTTTTTCTGTGAAGCCCTCAGAGGCTTGTTAGAGACAAACAAACAGCATAATGAAGACCAAGGCAAGCAGCAGACAGGTCAGGGAAAAAGCAGGTTTAGGTTATAAAACAATATCCTTTGGAAATCTCACGAGTGCTTCTCCGTCCATGATCTGAAAATGGGAAGAACTTTGGGTCCGTTTTGGTAGGTTTGAAGTTACGTCAATCGCATAAACCGAAAGGCCTTGTACAATGAGAATTATTCAGAGAAGAAACCACACAGCCCGTCAAAACTCTAGAGGAGCTGCAGGGATTCCGCAGCTCAGGTGGGTGAATCTGTTGACAGGATGTAATTTAGCTTTAAACTCTACAGCTCTGGCAATTATGGAGAAGTGACCAAATGGAAACCATTGTTTAAAGAAAACCCTCAAGAGTTTACCATAAAACTATGTAGTAAACAGTGAAGAAGACACTCTGGTCAAATGAGAACAAAATTGCATTTTTGTGTATAATGAAACATGGTGGTGGTGGCAGCATAATGCAGCGGGGATGCTTGTCTTCAGCATGGATTGGGACGCTGGTCAGAACTGATGGAACTGATGGGAAGATGGATGAACTAAATTCATGGTAATCCAATGTCCAATACTGACGGATGCATACCCAAACAAAAATGACAGCTATAATGCAACAGAATGTGGTTCTACACATAAACTTTAGCCAGGGAGCCTGGTTTGGAGAGGACTTTGATCTGATCGCACCATGAATACAAGTGGAACCATAATTTTGACATGATACCTGCTGTATCCATGCTGTTCGGTCTGGTGTCGTCACTGGCCTGGCTGACTGTAATTGCGCAGACCTTGGTCCCTCCAAAAAAGTTTGCTTAATTTTATATGCTGGCTGCATCCTGCAAAACTTTTTCTACTTGAATTTTTTTACTCCTTTCTTTCCAGCTATTTTAATTCACCCCAGTTTCTGTCTTTAATTTTTTTTTATTAGGTGGGGCCGTTCGTACCTCCACTTAATATGTAAATATCAAATAGACCCAGTCTGACGTTGTGCCGTGCCAGCTGCAACAGGGCAGCTATGCGCCCACGCAGCGACATGGCTGCATTTTACAGGGTAGAAAAAAAAAAAACATTGCGACCACCGGTTAGTTTAAGCTTGAAACAGACCGGCTGTTCAGAAATCCTCCCGAACCTTCCTATGGCCACCCCGCCCCCCAGGTGAGAGTTATTTTGCAAAGCAAAGTTTTATGGTTCAATATTTCACGTTTTGATTAAAAGAACAGTTAAAGTTATAGATGTAAAGCATACATGCTGCTTGGGAATTGCTTGCTCATGTGTTCTCAATACATAGCGTATTCTTTTTTATTAAACATAACGAATATATAGCTCAGGGACCCGAGAAAGAACAGATGAAAATCTGGAAGTTGCAAGGGGAAAAAAAAGAGACAAAACCTGTCAATATGAGTGATTGATTTGTTATGGGATTTGAGAGGCTAGGACTGGTCATTACAGCACCAGGAAAGGTTATAGGGGCAACCGAAGAAATAGTTTGGATTACAGTTATCCTCAGCGGATTGGAAGTGGGGAGATAAAGAAACCCATTTTTCTTGAGAGGAGCAGAAGCAGGAGTTGTTTTTTTTGTTTTTTTTAAAACTTGTTTTCCACTGCTCACTTATGAAAAGCTATGGCTGGTGTTCCAATGTTTCTGTAATAAAAGGAAGAGAAAATTACTCCTTGGATCTCCGACAGAAGTCCCATTGATATTTTTAAATTCCTTTCTACTCCTTTTTGTCACATTCAGGAATGTTAATACTTTCATGACTTTGTTGGAGCAGATGGACGACCTTTTCTAAAAAAAAATTAAAATAACTATAAAAAAGGACCGTAACGTGGAGAGGATGCTACGCTCATCTAAAAAAAAAAAAAAAAAAAAAAAAAAAAGTTGGGCTATGACAAGAATCAAATTATACACAGATGCACCAAGCAATCTGTTTGCTTTCTCTGGATATTCTGGGCAGAACAAAACATACATATGTATTGTGATAAACAATGCGCGCAGACTACTGTATTCTTTTTATCTGGTAATGCGGTGAGGGTAATGCAATTTGGGGTTCCGTACAGTTAGAAGAATTACATTAAGAGAGGAAGAAATCCAATAGATGGAAGCAACTGCGAAACCTTATCAAATCTAAGACGCCGAAAAAAGCCCCTCGCTCACACATGAGCACGTCTAGATGCACTTCGCTATGTCAACACAACTCAGAGAAGCGGTCCACTTAACATGGAAATTGTCCTTTCATCTTTTCGGGGAGGGAAACACCATGAGGGAGAGAGGATAAAAAAAAAGAACCAACTAATCAACAAAGAAGATAGTCAAGCTTTCTCTTTGAGTTTTGGAAACAAACCATGCAATTTCCTGTCTGGCAACGCTGGCTCTAAACCAGTCATAGTGAATTCAGTTAATATCTATATTCATCTGCTCTTTTGTTATTTATGTTCAATATGGAGCTGAGACCCCCCCTCCTCCTCCTCTCACGCACACAGAATAATTTCCTGAACCAATGCAGCACAAATTGCCAAGAAAAGACTTGAATCTGCTCTGATATGAAGCAAATGCAGTGTATGTTAAAGTGCCACTGGGTCACAGATTAAACTGTCCCCTCTGGTGTGAGACTTTACAAACTTCACTGTGGCAGAGCCGTTGCTGAAATGGGGATCCTGCCCTCCCAACATCTCAGCACCACGGCCTTAGTCAATTGATCTGAAAGACCACTTAAAGATTTTAGTGTGTATTATTTCAACTGATTGGATTAACATTAAAGCACCAGTTGTTTTGTTTATCATTTAGCTCGCTTGTCATTTATTTGAGTTAAACCACAATGTCTGAATTCATGTGATTTAGTATTTTGCTGTGTTTCAGCGCTAATCCTGAATGGTAAAGGTTTTCTGGTCCTGGTCATTGTTCTTTTCTTGCACAAGTTAGATCATTACAAAATATATTCAGAAAAATCAATCCTTTACTTTAACCTTAAGGAAGATAATATTTAATTGAGTTCAGTTTATTTTTAAACAACCAATTTGTGACAACAAAGGTCCAATTCTTTTCTAAAGTTTAAAAGATCAACCAGATTCCTATACAATAGCAATATTTTTAGGCAGCGAGAGTAGATATTCACTAAGACTGAGAGGCAGATACACAAAGCTATTAGCTGGTGCTAAATGTTTGCAAGTTAAATTTTTGTGCTATGTCTGCCCACATTTAAAGGCGGAATTCTGCAAGCATTGAAAGGCTAACCGGTCCACATGTATGTGTGTCCCTGTAATTCACAGCCACAGTCAGTTATTTACTTACTGTGGCTGTGAATTTCTCAAACTCCCAAACTGTTTGCATTAGGCAGATTATGGCTATAAAATAAGTGCCGAAAAAAAACGCTGGTAATTTTTGGCTGAAGAAAAGAAATAAAGTAGTCCTGTCTTTTTGGAAATGTTATTTTTATATACACTGTCTGAACAGTATTCAATATAAATTCATGGCTTTATTAAATCCAAGAAAACAGCATATTATTTTGGAACATCAAACTCATATGTAACAATTCTTTTTATGTGTTGATGTTATTAACCAAATTTTACTAGGGTTGAATAATGCATATAAATAAATTGTGTACCCATCTATAGAATTGGAGTGATTGAATTGTTTGTCTTTCTGAATGCGCTGAATCTGTTTGTCTTGTAAAGTGCCTCGAGATAACCTTAGTTTGTGCCACATAAATAAACAAAATTGGACTGAATTAAATGGTTTTCAGCCGACACCATATCAGACTGATAGTGTCACTGGTAATTTCCGACCTATCAGGAGACCTACAATCTGATCAAGATGCCACATTTGAAAAACCTTGAGAGTTATCTAGGCAATTACAGAAAGCAAGGATATATATATAGAGAGATATGTACACACACACACACACACACACACACACACTTCTTTGTATTTTTATATATGCCGTTGTATCTGGCATTCTTTGAAATGAAGAGCCTCTATATTATAAATTGTTTTAGAAAAGAGCACAGGTGAAAGGCTTTTCTGCAAATTCCCAGTAACTAGCTGATAGAGATGGAAGCTTAACAGGCAAACCTTCATAACTTTCACAGCATGAGTTGCAGTTTCTTGTGCGAAAACTACTTCCTGTCCACGTGAGGTAAAATGAAACAAAACACCCCGAAAATGATATGCATAGTTTAGTCTCTTACAGGGACATCAGAGAGCCCACTGGCTAAACCAAATCTAATTAGGTTTGCAGTAAACCACATTATTGCCTCATTATCGCTAATTGACCTCTAGGAGACCTGTTACGGGAACACCAGAGAGGATGCCTGTATACAGACAGAAACATTAAAGGGTTATGTTGAGAAGACTGCAAGGAAGTGAATGGAAAGCCCATTAGAACGCATTACCTCATCGAACGCAATCGCATTCATCCCCGAGGACGATTCTAGTGCTTTCCACCTCTGAGCAGAGAGCATCAAAAATCTGACGTAGCGGCTAATAAACACACTAAGAAATCAAGACTTACAGTGGGGTGTCCTGATATCAAAGGGTAGCTGGAGAAGCTGATCTTCCTTTACTTCAGATGTATGTTGCCCAAGGCATGCCTTTGAATGAGGCTCGCCTTTCAACTAAAGATGGATCAGGGGATTTTGCGAGGGTGCAACGGTGTTATCTGACAAAGATAGTTTTAGGTAATTGTTGTCTGTGCTGTGTCCTTTCAGGTCAAACGATGGCTTTGAAACAGTTCAAATCAAGGTCACTGAGCTACACATGCAGCTATTTGAAAAATAAAAAATAAAAAATTGCATAAAGCAAAATTTGCAATACCCTTTGTTTCAGAATCGAACATAAACATATCCAACATAAAGGAGAAGAAGGAATCCCCTTAAAACATCTCACATCAATGGGCTGCAGTAGCTCCAGGCTCACTCCTATATTGCCTCATTAAATTCTCATACAACCCTCATCAAAAGGTATCTTTCATCCAAGACTCGGATTCAGTGCTGTGCGACAGAACAGACTGAAATACACCCAACAGGATCTTATTCCACAGTTTGTGTGCAGCAGATGGACGCTTTCTGCTAACAATCGGGGGGAAAAAAGCAGCTCTTTTACGTTTCCTCCTCAAAAAACAAACCAGCATTTTTTTTTTTTTTGAAGATGTAGTGAAGCTATTGAGTTAATCTCTCTGCAACAGCTGGTGCAGGCGTAGTCGGTGGCCATCCATTGAATTATTAGGCTGTACCTGAACAAAGTTGAAATATAGGGCAGCTGTGAAAGAGGACACTCTCGGCAAAAAGAGCAGTGTGGTGGGTTCATTCACAAAAACGTTCAATAGGTTCCCTCTAACATGGTCAAAGTTCGAACGTTCATGTCGGAGGTAAACCGTCTTGCTTAAATAGAGTGTGATTTTTTTTTATTTTGGAAAGATTTGTGAGGAGGTTATGAATAGTCAGTATCCTCCTTGCAGTGGAAATGACAAACTTTATTACAAATAAAAATCTGAAAGGTGTGGCATTTGTTGCCATCCACCTAGTCAGTTCTATGGAGAACCATCTTTCACTGCGATTACAACTGCCAGTCTTTTGGGATTTCTCTCTACCTACTTTGCACATACCGTATTTAGCCAAAAATCATTGCGAATTCTTCTTTGCAAAATAGCTCAACCAGTCTGCTTGAGCTATTTTGGAGATGGATGGAGAACATCTTTGAACATCAATTTGCAAGTATTAGCATAGCCTCTCAGTTGGATTTAGTTTGGACTTTAATCTGTGAATTATTTTTGACTTGATCATTTCAGTGTTTGGCTCGAGGCCCCAGAGTTCTGTATGGACATGCTTTGGTCTGCCTTGAAGTCACTGGGAACTGTAAAAGATCTATTTTACAACGTTTTTATTTGCAGAATTTTACCTTTATTTTTACTTGTTCTGCGAGTTTTATTTTAGCTAAACTCTTTCCGTTTTTAGATATTTTATACTATAACTGTGCTTTTACACTTCCCCAAAGCTTTACCCTTGACCTGTTTTCTCTGTTCCTGGGTCTTCATTTATTCTTTTTGTTTATTTAACCAGATGAGTTGATCAAGAACAAGAGCTCATTCATAATACCGACTGAGATAAGAGGCAGCTGCTATCAGAAGTTAAAAATATCAGTCATACCTTAGCTGTTTAAAGCAGTTGACACTTTTTTGCTTTGTGAACACAAATCCACATCACATTTTCAGATATTTATTTCTAACAACCTTGAAGGCCAGTGTTAAGAATTTCACAGCAGTGGAAGCCATATTTTTTAACCATTCAAATGAATGGCACTTTTGCGGTGCTAGTACAGTATTTACAAGCCTTTGATAATTTACGCTCAGGATTGTGTTGCTCTGCAATCTGTAATGTTCCGTGTGGAAAGTATTGCAAAACAGTAGTGTAATACAATGTAAAAAAAAAAAACCTGATGTTTTTTTCTTACATTTCTAGATTCCGTTATCTTCCTTCAGACACTCTTGTTTTGCAACACGCGCTACATTTATCTTTACATGGTAATCATGTAAATAACCGCCTGAAAAGTGATCATGTATAGGTTTATGAACTATTGGTGACTTGTATTGATAGGGTTCCTCTTGAAATGGATCATGTTTTATTTTGATCCAAGGCAGAAATCAAACTTGGAACTGCTCCCACTCTGATTAACCCTTGGCTCTGTTTCTGCTGTGAGAACTAACTCCCTGTTTCTCCAAACCGAGATGACTGACTGCTGCTGGTTAGAAACTTACTCTCCATAATATCTCCAAAGAATTCTGCCTCAATAGTTAAAACTTGTTTTTTAACCTCTTGTACATTTTGTTTTCCTTATAAGATACAATGTCAGAATGTCATAGATCTACTGCCAAAAGTTTGGGAACAGAAAGGTTGATGAAAATAGTTTATTTAAAATTATTAACAATATAGGTAATTGCTATATCACTCAGTTGGAAGTATTATCTAAACATCATATTTTCCTATTTAAGATACATTTTATGCATTATTTTGCTCACCGCAGAAAGGGAGTACATGGAGATATTGCAGATACCTTATCTGATATGGCCATAACCTGCTTGTATTTTTATTTCTGTCTATATTGAGATTTTCTGTGTTTTTTGTGTGGCTCCTACAGTGACTGCAGACAGATGTACTACAGTCACAAGCACACCTGTCAGGTGGTGACAGAAATATTGATAAGTTGACATATGCAAGAGCCTGGCATCATGTCAAGCAAATGTCAGTGTTTTTACATGATATTTTACTCAGATTTGTTTTTGTAAATAACCCACGTCTAGATGCATCATGTTTGTGTAATGTGCAATTGTGCAATGTTAAAAAAGTAATTGCCCTCTTACAGATTTCTTCAGTTTTAGCTCTTTGTCACACTTAAATGTTTCAAATCATCAATCACATTTACTATCAGACAGAAACAACCTCAGTAAATACAAACAATGCATTTGTAAATGATGATATGATTTAAGGGGAAAGGCTTTAACCACTTGGCCAAATGTGAGATTGTAATTGCCCCCTTTTTAAAAAACGCTGAGTATGACAGCGTGAGGTAGAATTGTTAAGAGTAGCTGCTCTCTACCCAGGGTTGATCGGCCGTTCTTTCTGAAATGGGGCCCTTATAACTATTTGAAAACTTGGGAAAGTTACATCCAGATGAATGGAAAGTCTTGCTAAAAGAGTCTAAGGGCTTCTACAAATACCCAGAAACAAACAATAAGCTCTGCAATGAAAATTTAACTGTAATAAATAAATTGAATAGAATAAATTGCATGCTGTTGTTAATGTGTGGGTTGGATCAGTGACACCATATGCATCAGCAAAATTCAGTCCCTTCAACAGTATGATGATGATTTTGAATCGGTGAATGGAGCAAATACTTGAGTGGAAGAACATTACTGCTGGTGAATCTTACTGGTCTCGAAGATGGAGTTGGAGTCGAGCCCAGGGAGAGTTTTTAGTCAAGGGTGGCTAAACTCCGTATAGATGCTGGGGCATTGGAGCTAGAGGTCCCACACTGGTTGACACTTCTCATATGCTCCAGCTGGTGAACTAGACAGGATGCAGCTGGGCTGAACCGCACTGCTCAGCCCTGCCCTCCGGGAAAACCCGCAGCTCCAAGGCATAGAGGAAACCACACAGATGCAATACACCCAGAACCCTGACAAATACAGCTGTTTCTGTGTCCTCAGAGGTTTGTCAAAGAACATTAGTGAGCAACCAGCTATCTCAAGCTTTGAACATTTCACAGACAGGCAAAGAGAGCATTAATTAGAGACGTGTCCAAAAGGCCTTGGGTAATTCTGGAAGAACAGCAGAGATCCGCATCTCAGGTGGGAGAACCTGTCAACAGCATAACTTTGTGTCATAGCCTAAAACAATTTGGCCCTCTGGGCTTTCTATAACATTCAGCTCTAGCTGTCATCTTGCCACTCTTCCCCAAGTAAATATTGCTACAAGTCATGTAGGGGACACCGCAAACATGTGGAAGAAGGTGCAGTGGTCAGTTGAGATAAAAATTTAAGTTTTTGATGTATATACAAAACCACGTGTTTGGAAAACTAAAACTGTACATAACCTTAAACACACCATCACAGTAAAACCTGGTGACAGTATTAAGCTCTGAGCTGCTTTTCTTAAATGGGACAGTGAAGATGGATGGAGCTAAATACAGAGCAATACTGGAAGAAAACCTGTTAGAGGCTGTACTTGATAAATTGATTTAATCGATTCATTTTAATTTACAATTTATCAAAATTTAAGTTTTGGAAAATTGGGTTTTTATTTTGCCAATGCACTCAATGGGCTTCCATGGATAAAATACTATGTAATGGTGAATATATGTTTAGAAAAATATATTGTCAAAGTATTGTAAAGAGGAAACCATTTTAAGATGAGGCACTTTAATTTATTCATGTACTTATTTTTAAGTTAGTTGGAAGTTACCGTATAGAAGTGAAGTGAACCTTGTTCTAAGCTCATTGTGTAATACCACTAGCACCAAACATTTTGTTATATTTTCATTGTTAATAAAGGCAGTGCCGCCATTTTGTTTTACAAGCATGTTTCATAGGTTGTATTTAGTTGTACTTTGAATTCAGGTCAACTCTCAGATGAAATGCTTGAAAAAAGAGCAAGTTTTAAAAAAATCAATTAATTGGATTTGAGATAATAAACTCTGAGGTTTTATTTCTAAGCCATATTCTCCAGCCCTAGTTCATCTTCTGCTCCATTACGCTCAAAGCATATTAGAGTGGCCCAGTCAAAGCACAGATCTAGAGATTGATATTCACAGATGCTCTCTGTTCAGTGAGCGTGATCTACTTTGCAAAGAAGAATGACTGAAAATGTTGATCTCCAGGTGTGCAAAGCTGAGATACAAATTGCTGATGTCTTAAATGTGTAGTTGCAGCAGAAGGTGATTCTACAAACTTTTGACCCCAGGGCTGAACACAAATGTACTCCACAATTTTCAGATTCTTTTTTAACCTTCGGAAAGGAATTGTTTTTACTTAATTTATGCAAATGCCTGTTGTTTGTGTGTCACATACAGTAAAGTTCCGGTAAAACGTATTGCCATTTGTGATTTTTAGAGTGACAAAATGTGAACAAGTCTGAGAGGTATGAATACCTTTGCAAGGCAATTTAATTAAAACCGATTTAACATCATGTGGTAATGATTTGTGATATCTTACAATCACCAAGTACTCTGTGCAATTTCAGCCCATGCATATTCATTGAACTATATTATTATTCCATCCATGGGGAAAATGTGAATGTTTATTGTGGCCTGATAAGCTAACAGAGATAAGCAAGCATGAACATTAATAAATGCTGTTGCATCCAACAGCAACGCTCAATTTCACACTGTGGTGCTCCTTAACAAAGACTGATCTCCCATCATTCCACCTTTGTGGTTGCTGAATAGACCCACATTGTACCATTCCATGAAAAACAAGTCAATAGTCACTTGAGTTCAGAAGGAACAAAGATTTTCTGAGAGATGCACTTGGTGTGGGTGGAGGGGGGGACAGTAAATATTATTTCTTTACCACTGTTCAGCTTGACACTTGGTGCATTGTGTGGCCTAAACCAGTTGACATATAGGACTCCACTTTGTGCCTTCACTTTTAAATCTCTGCGGATAAAAGCATCTTAGAGATGAAATGAAAATAGGCCCTAATGGTTATCCTTAATGGCTATCCTCGGATCTGCAGAGTGACAGCAGTGACATTCTGTTTTAATCATCCCAAGGAGAAATGGAAGTTTGCCTTTTTTCTCCAGATAGCTGTCTACTGAGTTTCCAGAGATGAAAAGGGTTGCTTTATTCCTGTTTATGCTACTGTAAAAAGTGGTCTACTGCATTTAGTAGAGTTGATGTCTAAATTAAATCTTCAAGCACTCAGCTGATTTTCATCAAACCCAGCAATCACAGAGGAGTATATGAAAAATATTGTAATTTCATGAGGTTATATTAAAATCAAATACAGTAACCTTTGCTGTATTGTATGTATCAGTCATGACTTTTTGTTCCCAATATGCCCATATAAGGGCTACGTAACCCGGTGTTTTTAAAGCGATTCATACAAATATTAAATATTTTCTCAGTATAATACATCTTTTTGCCTAACCTCCTTTGAAGAGAAAACACTGACATCTTAATAAAGTTTCTTGCCAACTGTAGTGTTAAAACAGAATTACCTCGACAGGAGTTATGGGTGGCACCATATTAGTTTCCCCACATTTTCTGTCTGTAAAAGCCAGAAATTGGTATATGCAACAGCCGGAAAAAAAAGGGTAATTCCAGTACTTTCTCTTGTAACTCATCAAAGGACTAAAGATGTAGGAAAGTTTCTGTGTTTCACAATGTTTCACAAATTTTTAGTATACCTTGGTAAAGGTAACCAACCCAAACTTTTCCCTCTTTACCCACACATTTAATGCTTAAAGACATTAAGAAATGTATAGCCCTTTTTCCAATGCAAGACCCAGGATTTAAAGCCCCAGGCTTTGGCTTACCCCAGAAAGTAAGTTTTAAGTTTTCATTTGCTAGTGACCATTTATTTAGAAAATGCCCATCAACATATGGATAAGTTTTGAGTAAAACTGCAGTATCACTCCAGTCCAGTGGGTAGCGGCAAGAAGACAGCATTGGTCAAACAGACTGAGAAGCTGTATCCGTATCCTGCCACTCATCCGGACTCTGGAGAAACAGGATGGAGTACACACAATTGGTCCTTATATATATGCCATTAAATCTCCTTAGCCCTTTTACACTGCCCCTAACCTATTCCGCACCACTGAGCTCCACTGTATTCTACTCCTGTTTAGAGGGAAGATGAGACTGGGAACTGTGCTCAAAATTTTGCCTCATGGAGTTAAAATGTAGAGCTTTATAAGTATGTCTTTACCTCTGTTATGCCATAAGCTGGTTGAATATGCTTATTATTATTATTATTAATTATAATTTGGTATTATAATTTAAATAATAAATCATTCAACTCAAATTTCCGCTATAACAAATATAGTTCAAATGGTGGTGATGTTAGCTATAAGCTTGTAAGTATTTATACCACTAATGTATTAGTTAATTTGCTGTTATGAACTCATTTATGCTGGAATAAATGATCAGGTCGGACTGTTAACCGACCAGGTTTATCCAGCAGGCTGTGAGTACCCCAATGTAACTGCAATTAGAGTTTAAATCCTTATTCCTTATCACCATCCAATGATATTGTCTCTGTATTAATATCAGATGTTAACTCCAAAGGAGGTTAGCTCTGAATTCTGAATACCCAGGCAACTGTAAATTGGATTGAACACAAAACAATGTCTATTCCACAGTCGTTGGTTTTATTGAACCAAAAGCAATTCCCTGTTACAGTAATTCTCTGATTCAACAACTTTGGAATTCTTACTCATTACCAAACTAACATGCAAACTATATATGTGGAAATAAAGAACAAAACAAAAATAAACAATGGATTAAAATGAGCGGTTAGCAGATCTTAACTTAACTCACAGTTCAGATACACGTCACCCTCCCAAGATGGCTGCTACGATGACGTATGAGGGGAGGTCCTAATGACGTAACCACGCTTACGCTGATGGGATAATGCCTCGCTTCGAGAGGGCGCAGCTAACTGGGAGTTTAAAGCAAAGCCCGCGACTTGAGCTCGGACAAAGAGATTAAATTGATAAGAAGAAGCGAAAAAAGAGAGGGGGGGAAAGCAGGGAAAAAGATGAAAAGAAATGAAGCAGTAACCCACGGCGGGGTTCTTGATGGATCACAAATCAACACAGCAAAAATCAATTGTAAAATGCATGCACATACAAAGAGAATGTTCAGCAAAATAATTCCAACTTCGTCGTGGAATAAAAGCAACACCTACAAAGTTCTAACGCCTGCCAAGGCACTTCTAAACACCCTGTTGGTGAGACAGAAATAAAAGGGGAGACCCCGTTACTTTGAGGTGCCTCGGGGCTGGTCCGGAGCGCTCCGAGTAGTGCGGCTTTCTGGACGCGTCTTGACGAGCGCAGTTGTCCGCAGGCTGCAGCGGGACGGGGAAAAAGCTCCTTCGTTTCTTCCTCCGGGTTCACAGTCGCTTTGTTGGCCAAAGACAAAGCGGGGTCCTCTTCGATCACTGGGAGATACGGCGTCTCTCAGTCTTTTGATCAGAGGGAATTTAAAAGTACTTATTTTAGTCGACCTCCTGTTATACAAAGCAGGGAATAACCGTTGCGTCGAAAAATCTCGGTCCAGCGAGCAATCGAACACGTGGCGGGGAATCCGCCCAACGGAATCAGCTGTGTGTGTCTTCTCGGGTTGGCTAAAAGCCAGGGAAGAAGGAAGATTGTCGTGTGTGATCGGCTTTTATAGCCATCACCATAGCAACCTTATCTTGATCGGCGGCCATTTTGCCGTGTTGCGTGATGGGAGTTGGTGGCCATTTTGACCACATGAGTTGGTGGCCATTTTGACCACATTGCATCATGGGTAACGCAGTCCGTTACGTCCCGAATTGATGCCGTTTTCTGTCACGTCTGAACTGGCACAACACCTCAGCCATGGCGGGAGTGATGAGGAGGACTTTCAAGTACAATACCGTGGACTTTTGATTGCAGCAAAATAATTTTTTTAGGTTGTAGCATATACGCTCTGATCAGATCTGTCTCTTCCTCCATTTTCTCTACTCTGCTGATGAAGAAATGGACAGCAGAGTGCCTGCTTTGTTCTGCACACACACACACACACACACACACACACACACACACACACACACACACACACACACACACACACACACTGTGGTTATAAATACTTTCCATCTGGGATTATTAAAGTATTTCTGATTCTGATTCTATCAGCACAGTGGCCAGTACACGAGAGAAAAAACTTTAGTTTGTGTAAAATGAGAGGAAGCCTTTCTAAATATTTGGATTTGAATTGAATTAATCACACCTGTCTCCATCTAGCAAGCTGAAGTGTCCTCTATCTTTTTCCCACCTTCAGACATGGTTCATAGTTTGTAAATAGCAAAAGAGTTTACAGTCCACCAACTTAGGTTTACATGAAAAGTCAGTCTTAGGGAAATGTGTTTTCTGTGCACAAACAAAATGAAAGGGCTCCATTTGATCATTATTAGTATTGAAATATAACTCTAATTACAGAACTGTAGCAAAAACGTTTACAATTAACCTAAATTGCTGAAAACATTCAACCAAGATTTTTATATATGATATCTGGTACTTGCAGATATTCCTCACAATTTAGTAAATGTTTTCTAATCAATTTTGCACAAATACATGCCCATTGAACAAAGCCCAAGGCTTCTTGAAAAGTCCTAACGTTATACCAGGACTTTTTTCCAGTCAAAGTAAAGCCCGGGGAAAGTGAAATCTCCCATATGGGAACAGGCGGTGGGCTTTTGAGGTCTAATGGGAAAATGGCCCTTATGTAAACATCTATCTTTGAGGAAAGATCTCTTTAAGCATTTAAAAAAAAAGAAATACTTTTCGTAGTTGAACTGATCTCAAACAAGAAAAGTTGAGTCTGATTACATGTATGACAATAAAGACATGTTTTACGGTTCTTTATTTACAGTGTGAATATCTGGCTTCAACTATATATTCAGACATTTACATGTGAGCTGTCTAACTGAACTGCAGGTTTTCCAGGTCACCATTAATATGCAGCTCTAGCCTGTGTTATGCCTGCTGTATGTAAACTTATTTATTTTGAGATTGCATTTTTATCATTTCTTTTTTATTAAAGCCTAAAATATATTGCTATGGTAAAATAAAATGCCTCTGACACAAAACTTCAGGTTGATTACAGAATCTAAGAAAAGCATTTATGAGAATGTTTCTGTCAGAGCAGAAAACCACGCCCTGCTACGTTTTTAACTGATGAGCTGTCAGATTTTTTATTTATTCTTTAAGTTGGAGATATCTAAACCGGAGGTAAAAGTGTTATTACAGTAATGGCCACCTTCACCATCAGCCCAGGTCAATAATATTTCTGGAAAATAATTATGGTCTGGGTTCTCCCTTGGGGAGCATCCTATGGCAGAGAAAATAGGAGCAGTAGAATGATGCTATCAAATGTTCTAAACACTACTTCAGCAAAAACCAGATAGTGAAAAGGCATTTCTTGTTTTTTTTTTCTCGGTTAGTGTGCTTTATACACCATGGAACAAAGAGAACAGGAATAATATCTGGCTAGTTAAAATTCAGAAGTTCTTTTTTATGTGGGTGG
Organism: Fundulus heteroclitus; assembly: GCF_011125445.2. Lineage (NCBI taxonomy): Eukaryota > Metazoa > Chordata > Actinopteri > Cyprinodontiformes > Fundulidae > Fundulus > Fundulus heteroclitus. The sequence goes on along the minus strand of NC_046366.1, from coordinate 26,330,166 downwards.
TGGAGCTAAGTAGGGTTATTAACATGATATCTGCACGGACCAGTCTCTAAGTGCCTCACACTAGAATTCTGCCTGCATTGTTTGTGAGGAAGTAATCAAATGCTACTTATCTTCATCCTCATTATAATAAACAGAAATCCCAGTCACATATGGTTCTTGTAGACAATGGCCACAGATGGGTGATTAGTTGAAGTGTTCTGAAGGCGACTCTTTTATTTCACCAATTGAAATCGACCATTAGGCCAGCGAACAAAAATAAGAGCTGCAATCAGAAAACCTTTAGAATGGCAACATATCTTTTCAGGATGAAATATTGGTTTAGCCTCCTAAGGCTACATTTAGAAAATGGTAATTCATCCACAAATAAGAATATAGTGCATTGTGAAGGCTTAGTTCTGAACTTTTCCACATTTTGTCAAATTGTAACCAAAAAGTTCACTGTCTTTTATTAGACTTTTATGTGACAGACGAACACAAATTAACTGTGAAGTGGAAGGAAATTTGAGTTCTATTTTTTACCGCTAATTGTCGATTGGATATAGGTCTGGACATTGGCTGAGCTCCATCTCCATGCTCCATCTATCCTTCAATGAACTGGAAGGATAGTTACCGTGGACCTCTTGGCTGCTTCTTATTTCTTTCTGGGCACTTTTCAAGGTTCAACAGTAAAGAGGGCAGAAAGCAAATGGACACCACACTTTTCACATCTTTATTTGTTAAAAAATAGAAATATTATTATTTTTTTAAATAAAGATCTGAAAAAAATTATTGCAAATAATGCATAATATTCTTCTCATTTACTCCGGTTTGGCCTATCACACACAATAAGATGGTATGTAGATATCCATCAATCCATCCATGGTGGATGCTGTATTTTTAATGAATCACTTTTCAATAAGGCTGCACAGCAGACATGCTATGCCAAAATGCTGTGTAAAGCAAATTTTCCAGCCAGTATTTTGAGAGGTATTAATGGCTTTGTGAATATTTGGATGATTAGTCCGAGCTGCGATGGATAGTGAGCATTAATCATACTTTCTGATCATGCGGATGTGAAGAGGATCTCAGCACTCCTCTCAGAGAGCCTGTGGAGGTCACTAATTGAAGTGGGTCGGGGGTCTACAGAAAGTGTGATCCTGTAACCTGGATCCCAGAGAAGTGTTGATGAGACCTGAAATAAGCTTTTCCATCTATGCATCTGAACAAATGTGCACATATGCGTGCAGCTGGCAAAAACAGAGCAGAATGCTACAAATCTAGTATTCAACTAGATTTGAATACTTAAAAAAGAATCTTAAAAAAAATTCTTAATGTTCCACTAAGGGCAACAAGTAATGTGTAAGGTTGGTGGATTTACTGTTAAAATGACGACAATCCACTTGTGATAGCAACTGCATGTAAATCCATCTGAATTAATGTTCCTCAACTAATGTAAGTGCCAAGTTAACAGCTTCCCGTACTCAAAGCGGCACCATCATATTAGAAGGTTGAAATACAATCCTCCCTGTTGCTAGGGGTTTTCCACATTAGCTAAGAAAACCACTTCCTTATACTCCTACTTTTTTTTAGAACATAATATAATTGTGATTGTAATTTAAAAAACACACTTCATGATTTGCAATAAGTTAATTCTAAAAGACAAAGTAAGGAAAGTTATATAACCAGCAAGTAAAACTTTCCAAGCATTTACTTTCACATTATTTTTCTTTCAATGATACAGTTCGAAGTAAATGCTATGAAGTGATACTTTGACACATTAGATAAAGTATACAAACCAAGCATCTAGTGTAAAACACTGAATTACATGAGTGTTGGCTTGGATACATTTTGTTAACTTTTCAATTTTTTTTTTTTTTTTAACTGACAGACTTGAGGTAAGTGGAACATATTCTGGCAACACTGAACACTGTTTACCGTAACACCAAATGACAGCTTCTAAACATAAGACATCAGTAAAATCCCTGACAAGCAGTTGCATTATTCCTCCTCTTCTGCAGGAAGAGCAATCAAGAAAAAAATTTATAATAAAAAAAAACAACAGACAAACCATATATTTTTTATGTTTGGACACAGGACCCATGATAAAATAGGACAAGTGCTTTATAAATAAACTTGCCTTTCCTTGTCTTACAACACACTTGCTCTGGTTGATGTGAATGTGCATGGATGGACAATCAGAAAGAAACTGACTGACTTTCAAAACCGCAGTGTTTTTATGCTTGCACTGGTGAGCCATATCCATACATTTGAAATGAACTAAAAAAGACCATAAGCCAACTTAAATATTAAATTAAACATTTCATCAGAGTTTTCTACCATCACTCTCCATTCCCACTGTGTACCTGGTTTTCTGTTTGTCTTTCTGTCAGGTTTGGTACGGACTGCCCCCTCTCCTGGGGCATCTCAGGTCTGGAGCACCTCCCCCTGTCCAGCTTCCCTCCATTGGCTGGCGCCTTGACTCGCTGGTGCGTTAATGATCCTCATCCGGGACTGGGTACTCGGTTGTGTGCTGACTCGCTACTGCCGGTTGTTTCGTGGGGCCTGAGCTCTGTGGCTCTGTTGGGGCCCTGCCGGGGGGTGGGGGGTGGTGGGGGCGGGGGGTGCCAGGGGGCCCTGGGCCTTGGGTCCCCCTTCAGCGTAGTTGGCTGCCAGCGGAGCCCATGGGCTCGCAGCTCCTGGGGGCTTCAGCACTGTGGCTGTTGGGTTTTTTTCTGGGACTCCTCTCTGCTCTCCCCTAGGATGGTGGAGGCAGCTATCCCTGTATTGGTCCCTCTTGGGCCCCTTTGCTCGGGGGGCTCTTTCAGGCATCTGGAGTTCTAGTGTCCCCAGTGTCTGCCTCGGTGCTCTGGGGGGCAATCTTTGGCTCTTCACAACCACATTTTTATTATGGATAAACCTTACATACACAAGTGCACTCTCTCGAATATCTACAGGTGCTTGGATTCAGGTACTTACAGATTCACTTCTATACAGATAACCCCAAGTAATTGGCTTTAGCTGTCACTATATACATCTATGTATTTTTCAGTGAGGTTATTAATTTGGTTCAGGCGTTTGTTTCTACCTGTGATACTTTTTTGGTTGGTTTTGCTGTTCTTGTTATATATCTGTCTGCAGGTGTAGAAGCAAACTCAGAGGATGTTCTTTCTCTTGTTTTGTTCCTCTACTCTGTATTTCTCAGCTTTTCTCCCTTTTTGGCATTTTGCCTCCCCTTTTTCTCCTCCTCTTCTTTCTGTTTTACATGTTTTTGTGTCCATTGAACATGAAGTAGTCCCAGAATAATATCTAATAAAGTTTTTTGCATATATGTCAAGTTGAGCATTAATGCTCCACTTGTGAAAGTAAATCTGTTGGAATCTCTTTGGCATTGAGACAGAAACTCTTAATGCTACACAGCCAGACAGGGCATGTAAAAAAAGTTGTGGGGAAAAGGAAATTCAACACTGAGCACTCCAATTAGATTCACGTTTTAAAATGTTTTAAATATGGACAACGTATGTGCGTTGCCTCCAATTTACATTTAATAAAGGGCTTTCAGGGAAATCTTTTCACAGTATCTTAGCTCTTTTCTCCGTGGTTGTCATTGTTAACCGTTGAAATAACAATGATCAGCTGACTGATTGGAATATGCATTGCCATTTGTGAGGTTCTTTGCATTGACCATTTATGGCTGAATATTAAAGCAGAACATGAGGTGGAATCTGCTACGATTTATGATTTATAAAGCGAAATGGCTTACTAGTGTGTGTGTGCATTTGGTTTTATACATGAAAGTTTTTTGGGAGATGAGGGGTTCGCCATTTTGGCTTTTGGACATACACAAACCTTTAGTATAGATCAGTGGTCAATTCCTGTCCTTGAGGGACGGTGTCCTGCAGCTGTTACATGTGTCGCTGATCCAACACACCTGAATCAAGTGGCTGAATTACCTCCTCAGTATGCAGGGAAGTTCTCCAGAGTCCTGCTAATGACTGGATTTTTTGATTTAGGCATGTTGAAAGAGAGTAATAAAAGTAGCTGGACACTCGACCTCGAGATCCGGAATTGAGGATCACTGGTCTAGAGCATGCTCAATGTTTTAGAAGAGAGACTCCAGATCTCCACATACAGATGAGGTAATGCATTGAGATTGTGGTGGGAGGAAGCAAAATTATAATTTGGTTTTGGTCATTACATTTCATACTACAATAAAATAAAATAAAATGGAAATATGGTTTGATATAAAACACCTTGAAAATAATGTACTGTTAAATGCACCAGTACATGAGTTTCTGTATATTCTTAAATAATTTGTCCCCATAATTATTTAACTAGCAAGATAAATAAGCTCATGTGCAGTAATTAGGTATTCTTAAGTACAAAATGGTGGTAAAAAGTGGCCAAGGGGCAATCTGATACTTTACTCTCAGCAGTACTCTTCTGGCAACATTAGTGTGTGTAAGTACCCAACATGTTATACTATTACAAGTGTTTTACACTACAGTTGTGTGCATAATCAAGAATAGAAAAAAAGAAATAGTGCTGCAAAAATTTTTTTTGATTGCTTTTATTTTTGTTATATATTTTTATGTTATAACCAAGACAAATATTGCACCATCGTGTTTTGAATAAAATAGTGAGTTGTGAAACTTTAAGTATGATACAAAGTAAGGAACAGAAAAAGAGACAGGTAAACAAAAACTATTTAATTTTCATCAAGTGCAATGTTGGGCATGCAACAAGCTGTGCAAATTATGTATCTAGACAAGATGACATATAATAATAGTTAATACCTAAATTTCAAAGCACCAATCTCAAAACCACAAATTACTAAGTCTGTTCGCAGCAGACAGGGAAGGTTTGAGCAATGAACTTTGCTACCAGCAGATTGTATAGTAGCATAAACAATGACATTGATTGTTTTCCTTTAATGTACTACAATAGGGTTTAATGATGGTAAAAAAAACAGGGATATATAATCAACAATACCTAAGCTATAAATACTAGTGTCTGATATTCTAGGATATATTTACAAAACATACTATACTGATGCCAGATGACCTTTATGGATGTCAGTCAACACACCTGCCCTGAAAGTTTTCCATTTTCTTTGTGTTTTAGTACAGCTAATACAAAGAGAAAGGATACTGAATCTGTGGCTTTAGACTTAATGAAAATAACTAATTAGGTTGCATTTGTAGGATATATTTAAGGTACTAAGGTTTGAAAAGAATGACACTAGTTTGCATGCATCCTACTTAGTCTTAAGGACACTACAATTTGAGCTAAAAATCATTACTATGGCCATAGCATTTAACAATAAGAAAAAAGGTATGTTGCACTAAGGCTACATTCCAACAGCAGGCAAATCTGACCAAATAATCTTTTTCCCCATATGTGAACCTTATGCGCCTTTTTCATGGCAGTTTGAATGCCCTAATTCTGATCTATTCACCCAAAAAAAAAATCGATTTTTGCCACTTCTGTGTGTACTAAACACAGAAGTGTACTAAATCCGGTAATTTTCAAACCGTCTGCAGTCTTTTACGTCACTGTTTTGCCTCAGCAAATCACATTTAATTGGTAGTATGAACAAAAAATGTATATTTCAGCAAAATGAACATCAAGACCTACAGTGTGAATGTAGCCAAAGCCTTTTGGCAGCCCTTTGTCAAAAAGAGTTTTACTACGAATGTTATGCACCATGTTGAGAGAGAGTTTGTGGAGATATTAGGGTGTTGTAAAAATTGTATTTTTTCCCTTACACACAAACAAATGTTCTCAGTAACATCTAGTTCCACTGGTTTTGATCATTTTTCTGAAACTCCTAGTAGATTTTCTCTAAGAACATCTTAGATTATTATATAAACGATTCATAAATATTACAAGTCCAGCTATCTTAAATTTAAACTTGAACAGCTTGAGAAGATGATTGAACTAAAGAAAGCACAAGCAAGCGTTTTGACTGAGGAAAGCTTCCAATTGTCTTGCAAACATTAGAGTTTGGAAAGTCTTAAACTAACTCAGTTTTGAAAATGGAAGAACTGAGGTTTATTGCCTTGTGTTGAGTGGTAATTGCAGCCTTTGTAAAGATCTGGGAAGCTTTGAGTCTACTGTATAATAACTGATTCTTATTATAAATTTGAGTTATTTTGGTTCAACAATAATGAAACCTTTTATTAACAATTAGTTTTGTTGGAGCCTTTCAGTGACACTGAAAGCAGTTTCACACTTATTTTATCCCGGTTTGACTATTCAAGCATTGTGCATTGGTGTTAGTCAGCCTTGCAGTCAATACAGATTGCTCACATTTCCCTAGTGCTTGCTTGTCTTGTCTGGATCTGTTTCTTTTGAATTTGATTTAAAATGTTAATGCTGACAGGCACCTCATGGACAAGCTGCTGTTTCTGTCTGACCTGTTATTGTCTTATAGAGGTGCATCTTAATAAACTAGAACATTTTTGACCAAGAACGGCCTTGCATTTTTTTTTTGTCCACAAAATAAAGTGCAGGTGCATCACAGTTTTGAAAGGTCTGTTGAGACATTGAAGTTAATGCTGATAAATGGAACAGCAGCACCATCTGCTGCTTGGTCTGTGCCAGCTGTATGGGTAGCAAGGGATTCTGGGTAATCCTCAGTGCAACGGCTTTACTGCATTTAGGTAACATAAACATGAATGTCTTTTGACGAATAATATTGGTAAACTCCTGAAAGCGCATGAAACGCGATGTAACTCTATTATGTCTTTGAGATTATTGGGTTGACATTATTTTTGCCATATTTTCAGGTAATCCATTTTATGTCTCTTTTATGTTTTTGTATATGATGAGGTTCATGGCTAGCTACAAGTAACGTGCTGTCTTTCCTGAGAGAACGTACTATGTTTTGTTTTGTCTGTAAGTAGGTGTCAGACAAGAAAATGTTTTATACTGTCTGCAATGGTATATAGTTTGTAAAATGTGTTTAAAGATGCCAGTTGTTAAAAACCATTATTATAAAACTCATTTAACTGTTGTCAGAGATTGTGGGTAATGCTTGGAGCAATGCCTTCACTGCATTGGGAGAGACAACAATGAAGTTACATTTTTGACCCATGTTGTTCAAGCTTTTTTGGGATGAGGGTGCCTGAACATGTTTCATTCTTCAAAGGTGGGCACAAAGGACCACTGGTCTAAGCCAAGATGGTCCAGGATTTTAAACTAAAGCCAAGTTCTTAAACTAGGTCAAAACCAAACACTGACAATCTTTGGCATGGGGGGAAACAGTCTGTGGCTCTACCGAAGTGTTTTGGAAGCCCAGTTCACTTTAATAGAGGTTTTCAATCTCCCAAAATCTTGAATGGGCTTTGCTTTACAATCCTCTCAGGGCTGCAGTTATCCCAGTCGCTCATACATTTTTCTTCCTATCAGAGATTTTGCTTTCCCTCAACCTTTCAGTAATATGCTGGGACAGCACTCTGTGGACAGCTAACTCCCTAATTAACGACCCTTTATTGGGTGTCCTCCTTATGGACGGTGTCACTGACTGCTGTCAAGTCAGCAGCCTCCCACACTCGCTTTTAATCCAGCATGACAGAATAAATATGTGCATTACTTTATTGTTAGTAGTTGGTATAACTTGCTTTTCTTGGTAAGTCAAGTGTTTACTTTTGAGGCCTTTTTAAAATGTTTCTCACTGTTTTATTCACACCTAATGGGTCAGCTGCAGTTTTTTTTTTTTCTTTTTCAAATGCTTGAACTACATTATTTGACCACATTATAGTTCTTATCTCATTGAAGTGCAGTCACTGCGGTAACAACTGCATGAGTGAATTAAACGCTATGCCTCGACTCAGAATGAGTAAAATGTCACAGGTGTGAATTTTGTCACATGCGGTGAAAATTACCCTTCTTATCGGAGCAACCACGATATTTTTCTTTCAATCATTTCTGCCAGATGGCTTGTGTTGGAATAATCGTTTTAGTGCTCCATCTTGGGGGAAGGAGGGGGTTCTAGCAAGCATGGCAAGCCCTACAATAAAGTTTTACTTAGCACATTTCCTCCATTAATATCTGGGTCCAGGGCAGTGTGGGTGGGTGTGGGTGACTATCTTAAGTGAGAGGTTGACAGACCATTCATGTGCAACGCAGAGACACACAGGAGAAGCAACCATGCACGCACACTCATAACAATTTTAGAGGGACTAATTAACCCAACAGGCATATTTTTGGGCTGTAGGACCAAACCAGAGTACCCAGAGAGAATCCGCACATGCACAACTTTTTGCTTCTTTAGCCAGTTAAAGCGTGCAACAATATATAATACAGTGCTTACACTGGGCTTTGTGTTCAACTGGCTTGAACATCCGTAGTAGCAAGACTGTTGGTTGTAACTTACCGATAACTTTTTACTTAATGTTCCCAATGCCCTAGGGCAGTGGTTCCTCAACCTGGTCCTCAAGGACCTCTGCCCTGCATGTTTTAGACTTAGACTTAGACTTAGACTTAGACTTTCTTTATTGTCATTTTGTATACACAGAGTGCATACAGAACGAAATTTCGTTTTCACACAGCTCAGAAAGATTGCAGTAACTCTACAGGAAACTTGACAGTGAATTACAGTACTGGATAAAGTGCAGTGATAAATCGCAGTCACTTACAGGATAAGTTTTCAATTGACTTCCGGATAAAATGCAGCAGTGAACGTTGAAATGTAAACAGTGTAAAACAAATATGCAGTAAGGTGCAGCAGTGATTTAAAAGTAGACAGTTGCATTTTAAACAGTTTTGCAGTACGTTTTTGGGTAAGGTGCAGCAGCAATTTTGCAGGATACGATACAAATGTGCAAATGTGTTTCTTTGCTGACATAACTTACATAAATGATTGCTGCTACAAACACTTGCACTATTCATATTGTCTTATTATACATAACCTTTCTGTACGTAGAAAATTTCTTTTTTCTGTTTGCCACTATATTCCCGACACTTTCATAATTTTTCTCTTTTGGCTTCTTTTTTTACTTAGGGCCTTGCAATGAAATTTAACTCAGATGTAAATTGTGAATGCGCAGTTTAATGACGATAAAGCTGTCATGCAATCGGCTTTTGTTTCTGTTTCTGGGCTGACTAGCTGGCTGCCTGGATTTTTTTCCTCCTCATGCTCTTCTCCACTTATCACACAATCTGCAACACCTGGTGCTGTTCAATTAACATCAAATAGTTTCACCTGGGACTCCGCCTATTTATACCTGCCTCTCACAGCCAGTCTCTGCCAGATTGTCCCTTTGCCACCCGTGTGTTTACTCCCAATACTTGTGTTTACTGCCCGCCTATCTTGAGTTCCTGTGCTCGCCTTACCTCACTAGGTTCTCATCGGCTTGTGATTCTGGTCACGACCTGGACTGCCTGTGGTTTTTGGATGTTTGCCTTAGCCATTAGACTGTAAAATAAGATATACTTTATTGATCTCACAGTGGAGAAATTCACATGTCCTAGTTTTGCAAGATCATCCACTTGTTTAGCCTGGTACTAGCCCGTTCAGTCAACCACCAGCCTGTTCAGCCCATCATTCCTACTGTGACCAGCCTGTCATCTGTTCTACATATTACCTGCTCACCCTGGACTCTAGCCTGCCATCTCCATTCTTCTGTTATTTTGGGATCATTTACAAAAAACTTCTTAAGTGCAGCACAGTGTACGGCTTAAATATTGGGTTCTCTTGATTTGTCATAACAAAAGTCTGTCTAAGTTTTAGAGGCTCCTGCAGCACTTGATGGCATGCAAAGGAGGTCAGGCAATCATTTGAATGCGGTGAGCTGGAACAGAGACACATCCAAAACATGCTGGACTGGAGTACTTGAGGACCAGGGTTGGGAACCACAGCCCTAGGACCAAGGCTATGCCACTCTGGGTGATGAGCCATATTGCATACATCAAAATCCTCCCCTAACTTTATCTGAAAAAAGCAGATCTGGCTCTGGATGCTAATTCACACATAAATAAATTATAGGAGGTCTCGCAGGAAGCATGCAAAGTACATGATCCTCTTCAGATGCAGTATATTGATTTTATATGTCAGCCATTGTCCTTTTGGTTTTATTGTTCAGAAACACATTCAGGTTGATGGCTAATTTTACTTGCAGAGTAAACAGTCCAGTTAAGCTCCTCTGCCAGCTTTAATGAGAGGATTTTAAGTTAAGGCCAGTTATGAGCATGCGAGCAGCTTGAAGCATGGCTTATTTCTGGAAGACAGTGACCTTGAAAAACCTCTATAAAGTTCCCCAGCATGGGATACGTTAAAATGGATTAATTTCTCTCTGTCTGAATCGCCAATTAAATTTGGAATTAGACTATCACAGAGTTCTTAGACCTCAGATTGGACTCAACAGCTCTCGCCTAACAACAGTAAAAGAGTGTCATCTAGTTCACAGGCAAATAATTAAGGATTATCCAGCAAGAGTGTGTTAATTATGTCTTCAGCAACAACAGGATCAGCCTGATGAGGGGCTCAGCAATGATTAGATAATGACCACTGGCTTTTGACTGGAGTGAATGAAAGCGGTTGTGTCAGATATGAACATACAGTAGTATTGTGCGTCATTATTTTTGTTGGGTTGCTGGGATGCATACAGTAACATAAATTCAGATTTTGCAAGCTTGACATGATAAGCCTGAGCAGTCATTATCGTTCATGAATAATATACCAATTCTTCACCCACTGTGGGTTGTATTGATCTGTTTTGAAAGAGATTTGCTTGAGCTACACATTTTAAGCTCCTGACTTTTTGCTGCTGCTGATGTAAAGATATGGGCTATATTGAACTTGCTATCATTAAGTGCACTTTGCAAAGTTGAGCATATTTTCCTTTCAAGTCATTAACTTGATTAATAGATGTTCAGTCTATTCTGGAAACTCAGGTCAGGCTCTCGCTGAGGAGTCTGTTGCTGAGAAAGAGACTTCTGAGCGTGATTCGCTGGATGCTGTCAGGCTGAAGGGAGGAGGTTTTCTCCTATTTCAACCACAATTCCAAGCGAAAGGTTCTGTCTTGTAACTGACCAGGAGGAAGACAGTGGGATGAATAATTGATTCCTTCAGATAGATAGATTCCCTTCTATGGATGATTACTTCAGTTGTGTGTTGTGTTACCTGGAAGGTGGGGTCCATTGTGCAATATCTTGTCCCAAACCTTTTCTGTCACTTTTAGCCCAGAGTCTTCAAATGTTATTCCTTTGTCCCCTTATTTAGTTTTTTTTTTCTGTTGCAAGATCACAAAATGTATACCTACAATGCATTGGTAAAGTATCCGACCACCACTTTTGGCTTTATACCTATTTACATTCTAAACTGTAATTTAAATATTTTTCTTATTTTTTTTACATGAAGGGCCTGCATAAAATAGTCTAAGGGGGTAAAGGGAAATGAGAAAAATATTAGTTTTTACAGGCCTGCAGCTCCCACAGAAAAAGTATTCACCTCCTTTTTGTGAATACATAATGTATTTACTACTTTCATGATGGAAGGACCATTTTATCCAGTATTGCAAAAAGTATTTCTGAACAGGATTACCAACTATAGCTTTAATTGGATGCTATATTATAATAACAGTTGCTTGATATTCAGCTAAAATAATTGCTTTTACATTCAATAAAACATAGCAGTATGACAAACCTTTCTGAAAGCCGACCTCTCAGGTGAGTGACTTTGTATTGACATTTTTTCTGGGACTCAACATTGCTTAAGACTTTAGGGCTGCACAGTGGTAGCATAACGCCAGCGTAAACAGAACAATGTTTACCCGTGACCTCTTGTCTTCTCCCTTAGGTGGGAAGAGAATGAAGCGTACCGTGATATTGAGAGAAGGTGTGAACATTTAAGTGGCATCAGACACCTTCAGTGATATGCCACATAGAAAATTTAGCACCTCTAACACGACTCGGGCCAGGACTATTTCAGAGTCGACAGCAGAACTGGGGTCAGAGAAAGGTAAAAGAATGAGTATGGTTGCGTGAAACGTGTAGGGGAGCAGTCATTTTACACTTTTATACTTGTAGTGAATAATGAATGAAGGGAAAAGCAAAAAAAATGAAAATGTTAGCAACCCAGTACAGCTACATTCTCAGCATGATGTTCAGTCCTTTTGTTACGACAAAAACTGCGCAGATTTTCTTCATGGGAAACTTGAGAAGCCTTTCAGTCAGCAAAACAACTTATTTCCCATCTTTCTTTTATTGTTACGTTGCCAGGTTCCTTTCTTTATTGCACAAGGCTCAGAACCAAAGACAGCAAGAAAACTGCTGTTGTACAAAACCTGCTGATATCAGAAATCTCACTGGATTCTCCCGTTTGAGCTTAAACACTGGTATAAAATTTATCTACTCCTGTAAGATGAAAAAGCCAGTGAGAGAGTATTTTATGGGCACAGTTTATCACAGGCAAGGTCCAACCTGTGATTCTTCTGTTTCACTGTGAAATTGCTGGTGAAGGGAGACAACTGATCAGATTCTCCACTTCTTATCCAATCATGGCAGTTTCAGGAAGCCTTGTGAAAACTGAACTTAGTAATTGTTCTTCTCATGAAGAATAAAAATCATTTAGTGATATTGTCTGCTTGGCAAGAAGAGCTTTTGTTAGCGTTATTTCATCAGTGTCACAGCAAAGAGCTTTGTTTGAGATTTTCTTGTTTTTTTAAGATAATCTTTCAGACTTCATTCATTTCTAGCTGGTCTCAGCCAGTTTAGACAACTGAAACCAAACACGCATTATTCCAGAGAGAGCGAAAATACTAATTAAATGTGATTTCTTCTACTTTCCAGAAATAGAGATTTAAATGTACTTTTTAAAAAATATTTTAAAAAACAAAGCAGTCTAGTTTTGGATGTTATCAACCTATGGCTTTTGGATATTTTTAGGGACCCATTGGGGACTCTTGATGTATAAGTCCAAATAGGAACAATAAAGTCCCTATTGGGACAATTAAGTATCTATCTGTAAAATGTTAAATCCATTTCAAAAGTTTCTTGCACTGGGTAGCTGCAGATATTTTAATGACATAAGCATGTATAGTATTTTTTATGGTCAGTAATGAAGGCAACGCTGTAATGAATCAGACAATCAGAGAACCTAATATTTAAGGCAGACATGGTGCTGCGCTTAAAAGATTTTATTATAATAAAACCTGCAGAAGCAAACCGGATGCTGAGTGGAAGCTGCTCACAGCAGGAGATGAAAGGCAGGCTGACAAAGGCTGGGATCAGTTCCGTTGGACAGGCGTGGGTCATAACAGAAAGGCAGAGACAGGCAGACAAATCCGTGGGACAGGCTCAGCTCAAGGTCATGAAAATAGTCCAAAGTCGTTGTCCAGTAATACAAAGGCCAGCAGTAGATGGCCAACAAGGGCTAGCCAAGACTGTAAAATCCCTGAAGAAGTGGTCATGAATGTGAGATCAGGCAGGGAAACACTGGTGATCTACTGGCAACAAGGCTTTCAATAATCTGGCACTGCCTTCCTGCTGAAGCCTGTTAATATAGGCAGATGATCAGGTGAAGGAGAGGTGCATTCGATATTCTTGATTGGAGAGGTGCAGGATGAATGTGGCAGCAAGCAGACACACTAGAACATGACAGAAGCACAAGAGCTATCAATAAAAAAATGTGTATTTGTTTTTATTCATATTTTAACAAAAATGTAGATTGACGAATACTATTAGCAGCTCTCAGTAATTAATGGAAAAACGTTTGTTGCTACTGCAGTAATTTGTTTTTTATTATTGCTGAGTGACCAGCCTTTTGTATGTTTCTGATGGTATTTTGGACCCTTCATCGTTTACAATGAGCTCCAAGTCTTTGAAATTGGAAAGCTTTCTTGCCATCAACCTAATCTTTAACTCCCTCCACAAATTATCTCTCAGATTAAAATCATGGCTCTGATTTGGCAACTCCAAAATGTTAATATTATTCCCAATCAGCAGAAACTCAAATTAAAACATCCACAACCAAGCACGAACATACTTGAAGGTACAGCTAGTTTACATAACATAACATGCATTTCTTTGGACAGACATGCACAGGTAGAACATGCAAAGTCAACACAAAAAGGCCCATGTTGGGATCTGAACCTAGTATGACTGTGCAAACTGCTGGCCCTGTAAATTTACATAAAAAACAAATTGTTCCCATTTTATTATTACCAGAGTTGTGTTTATGCCATTATGCTAAATAATATCTTCACAAAATGAAAAGCTATTGCTAATATGCATATTATCAGCGTTGCCACGATAACCGTATTCAGGTGTGCCACTGTAATGTGTGAGCTGTGTAATGCGCTCTCAATATTTAATTAGAGCATCAAATCCACTGTCAGAGAAAGTGAGATATGGCTCTTTTGTAACCATTTTAAATGAGTTTTCCTCCTTGCATTTCTGTGGCACTCTACTGAAATATTTAATGTGATGCCTGATTTTTTTTCCCCCTGCTGAAAGCTGAGAGGTTAACAATGAGGATGCTAATCATACCCTTTCACTGATAATTGACCAGTATTATCGTATTACATGCCCCCATTAGAAAGAAATTGATTCTCCTGCCCAGAAGGATGCAAGTGGTTCAGATATCTTACCAACAGTGAAAAATATAAATCACTCTGTCACTGCTAAAGTTATCCATATTCTTAGTCAAGTTTAAACTTTAAATGTGTAAATAAAGTAATCTATTAACATATGACCCACGGCTCTAGAAAACGGGATCCAAGGCAGAAATGTCAAAGCAGTAATTCTATTCAAAAAGGGAAGTTTCTATGTGAGTCTGGTTGGGTTATGCAGGTGATAATGTCCAACTGTGTGTTTCATTATATAAGATATTATATTACAGGTATATGTTCTGAAGGAGAGGGACCTGTATTATACATACACACTACAAAAGCCCCACCTCCCAGCAAAAACAATAATAAAGAAAATCACTGCTGTAACTTTAATTATGCCTTGCAAGAACTGAATAAGAAATATCAGAGCTGTCCACAAGTGTCTTATTATTGCAAAAAGGGAAAAAAAGAATCAGTCATACTGTTGTGTGCAGCCTGAAAGTTCTCAAAAATGGTTAAGGTCTGGGCTGTCTGCTGGCAAATCCTTCTGTGAAAATTGTCTGATGCTCTCTGAACCTTGCAATGGTCTGCCGACCTGTCCAGAATGTACCCTGCCCCTTGCCTGATGGTTGCTGAGATAGTTTCCAGCTCCCCCTCGCCATCCTGAAAAGAATAAAGCAACTTCAGAATATGAATTGAAGGGTGGCATCCTCATTTGCAAATGGATCCTTGTGCAAATTGGCATTGTTATTCTGTAATGCACCAATGTCACTAGGGAAAGAAAAGGACACGGACTTCAGTATAGTAAGGCAGTCAGGAAGGAAGGCATCGGTTGAGGTCATACTTTTTCTAGCTCAGGTAATAATTCAAGCTTGCTCAAAAGGATATAATGTATCTCCATTCAGTAGAGATAAAATTCTTAATCTTAATCTAATAGACATTTAATTCAGCTTAAGTAGTATATGTTCACATTAAGATGCCAAAGCAGCTCAGGAAGTTGCTTAAAAACTGTGCATGTCTCCTTTGTCAGCAACTTCTCTCACCCAGCTTGCATTCAAGTGTCTCCATGGTAACCAGTCACGTATGTCATGCCGTCATCACAATGATTTGCCAAATAACATTTATTTTAGATGAAGATTCAGGAATCAAATTCCGGTTTAGTCACGAGTAGTGAGCTAAATTCAAAGCCAATGTTGGATAAAACAGCTGGTAGTTTAAAAAGATTAGACTGTTTTATTATAACAATTATTTTTTTAAACTGTTACTTAAAAGGACTAAATCAACAATATCCAACTCTGTTTAAAGAGCCACCAGATCATATCTCAAGTAAACATGTTTACTCCACAAAATATTATCCTTTTTGGTATTCGCCTCTTTATAAAGTAACACTGGGAGACTAAGAAGCTGACATTAGCTTGTTAATTAGCAGAGCCATGTGTTCATGTAGCCAACCTGTGGTTGCGCCTAAAGGAGGCAGTGCGTGGTGGACGAAGGAATGTGCAGGGGGTGAGGGCTGGCCGTGGTATGGGCTGTGCTTGCTATTGCAATGACCCAGATAACTGAGAATTTCTACATGCGTGCAGTAAATTGTTAAAATAATGACAAGTAGACATCACTATGACATATCCATGTATACAGTTTAATAGCACAAAATAAGGCTATTTGGAGGTTAGTCATTCTTTAACAGGCAGGCCAATCAATCAATCAATCAATCAATCAATCAATCAATCAATCAATCAATCCATCAATCAATCAATCCATCAATTAATCAAGTTTATTTGTATAGCCCTTTACAATAGCCGAACGGTACCCAAATTGCTTTACAATAGAGCGATAAAACAATACGTAAGACATACAAAACATACAGATACAATAAAAAGGTGCTGTAGTGGTACAGTGCTGCTGGACGTTAAAGCTATTTAAAAATAACATAGAAAGGAGCAGACAAAAGGAGGAACACCTAAGAGACTGTATTACCCAGGTCAGAATTAAAGGGCAACCCTGCTTCAAAGGGCATACAGCAAGAGATGCTGCTGCAAACTTGCACACTGCAATTCTCAGGTATATTTACACCGAACACGAACAAGGCGCACAGAGCGAGTGCTTTACTTGTTATCCCTATGTAATGTCGTGTTCGGGAGCAAATTAATGGAAATTGGTCAAATAGAGCAAAGCAAAACTTTGAACAGTGCGGTAGATGTGCGTATAGTGTTAGGTGAAACTGCTAATAGAGCCAAGCAAGATTTTGCTCAAGTTCAAAAATCTGAACTTTTCTGTCAATTCGCATTGTGCTGTTGGTCCTCCTCGTCCATTTATTTAAGCGTGAAAATGTGTTTTATGTTCAATGATTATACAGTACATTTAGGCTGTATTTCCATTGAACAATGATGGATTTGCTGACCCGTCCCCCGACATGGGGCAGCAGCCCCTCATACTGGGTCCTGGAACCGGCAAGCAGATAGACGCTCCATCTATTTGATGACACTGCTATGCCATAAGCTGGTTGAATATGCTTATTATTATTATTAATTATAATTTGGTATTATAATTTAAATAATAAATCATTCAACTCAAATTTCCGCTATAACAAATATAGTTCAAATGGTGGTGATGTTAGCTATAAGCTTGTAAGTATTTATACCACTAATGCATTAGTTAATTTGCTGTTATGAACTCAATTTATGCTGGAATAAATGATCAGGTCGGACTGTTAACCGACCAGGTTTATCCAGCAGGCTGTGAGAACCCCAATGTAACTGCAATTAGAGTTTAAATCCTTATTCCTTATCACCATCCAATGATATTGTCTCTGTATTAATGTCAGATGTTAACTCCAAAGGAGGTTAGCTCTGATTTCTGAATACCCAGGCAACTGTGAATTGGACTGAACACAAAACAATGTCTATTCCGCAGTGGTTGGTTTTATTGAACCAAAAGCAATTCCCTGTTACAGTAATTCTCTGATTCAAACAACTTTGGAATTCTTACTCATTACTAAACTAAAACATGCAAAATATATATGTGGAAATAAAGAACAAAACAAAAATAAACAATGGATTAAAATGAGCGGTTAGCAGATCTTAACTTAACTCAAAGTTGTTTAACACCGCCCTCGAAACATCGGCATTTCACGTATCAGCATTGACAGACAGAACAGCTTCGGGAATCTCACTGGACGCTTTGATGTCTTACACAAAGCTAGTTCAGCTAAGCTACCTACAGTCCAGATACACGTGACCCTCCCAAGATGGCTGCTACGATGACGTATGAGGGGAGGTCCTAATAACGTAACCACGCTTACGCTGATGGGACAATGCCTCGTTTCGAGAGGGGGGGGCTAACTAGGAGTTTAAAGCAAAGCCCGCGACTTGAGCTCGGACAAAGAAATTAAACTGATAAGGAGCGAAAAGAGAGAGAGGGGGGAAGCAGGGAAGAAGATGAAAAGAGATAAATCGGTAACCCACGGCGGGGTTCTTGATGGATCACAAATCAACACAGCAAATCAATTGTAAAATGCATGCACATACAAAGAAAATGTTCAGCAAAATAATTCCAACTTCGTCGTGGAATAAAAGCATTAACCAACACCTATAAAGTTCTACGCCTGCCCAGGCACTTCTAAACACCCTGTTGGTGAGACAGAAATAAAAGGGGAGAGTCCGTTACTTTGAGATGCCTCGGGGCTGGTCCGGAGCGCTCCCGAGTGTTGCGGCTTTCTGGATGCGTCTTGACGAGCGCAGTTATCCGCAGGCTGCAGCGGGACCGGGATGGGAAGAAGCTGCTTCGTTTCTTCCTCCGGGTCCACAGTCGCTTTGTTGGCCAGACAAAGCGGGGTCCTCTTCGATCACTGGGAGATATGGCGTCTCTCAGTCTTTTGATCAGAGGGAATTTAAAAGTACTTATTTTAGTCGACCTCCTGTCTGCACAGGGAATAGTTTGGCTTCGAAAAAAAACTCTCGGTCCAGCGAGGAATTCGAGCACGTGTTGTGGGATCACCCCAACGGAAACAGCTGTGTCTTCTCGGGTTGGCTAAAGCCAGGGAAGAAGGAAGCTCATCGTGTGTGATCGGCTTTTATAGCCATCACTATAGCAACCTTATCTTGATCGGCGGCCATTTTGCCGTGTTGCGTGATGGGAGTTGGTGGCCATTTTGACCACATTGCATCATGGGTAACGCAGTCCGTTACGTCCCGAATTGATGCCGTTTCCTTGATCGGCGGCCATTTTGCCGTGTTGCGTGATGGGAGTTGGTGGCCATTTTGACCACATTGCATCATGGGTAACGCAGTCCGTTACGTCCAGAATCGATGCCCGCTTTCTGTCACGTCTGAACTGGCACAACATACCCCCCTTTAGCTTTGAAGAGTGGGATGCTGGTCACAGTCTTTAAAGCTACAACCAAGTCCATTCTGGCGTGACGAAAATCCGTTGTGCATGAGTGGAACAACCTAATAGTCTTTCTAGTAGTCCATTGGGATTCATGCAGTTCAGTTCATCATCCAAGAGGAGGAAAAACAAAGCATTCATTGTGCCTGGGTCAGTGACCTAGCCTGGGCAGGACTAAGCTATAGCTAGTCATTTCTATTGGCTAATAAGACAACAATAAAGTAATAAAAAAAAAGAAATGCAAACTTCACAATCACCATTGTCAATACATTCATTGGTCATCAGGTTTGAACTTTGAACCAAAGAAAGGAGAGAGGGAAAAAGGGAAAGGAAAGAGACCGCGGTTCGTAGTCTAATCAGCTTATGACCTTCAAGGAGCTGGTGCTACGAACCTGGGAGCGACAAAGGTGAGGGCGTCAATCCTGGTTTGCAACTGTTTGATCTGTTTGTATGCTGCATACGCCATCGCGGTAGTGATGGCCCATCCAAATACAAGGAGAACCACAATAATGGTCATAATGTGAGTGTCGGTCGGCTCTGTAGCTCTGGGGAAGCGAAGCAGAGGGACCGAGCTCAACTCTGATGGAGTGAGACTGAATTTAATCAGCTGGGTGCCTGCAAGTAGAAGCTGTCTTTCAATGCCGACATCAATGCTGAAATTGTATCCCTTAAAGACATCTATTATTTCAATCTCTGATAAATGGGTTGCTTGGGCATACCCAGTGGATGTCTTTGGTTTTGGTACACAAATCCAAATTAGGGACTAAATAAAGTTTGGGGTCAGCATCATGATAGGCCAATATTGAGGGAGTTTGTAGGTGTACGTGGGTCTCACCTTGCCAAAAACCGACATTCAATACTGATTTAAGCCTATACACATTAGCTCTTTCAATGATGGAAAGGTTTAGCATAAATCCTATCTCCAAGTTGTCAGGATTTACAAATATCGGAATTGCACTACCTAGGCTGTACGCCAGGTGTATTTGTGGTGGTTGCAGTGTTTCACTAGAGGCAGATTTGAGAACCTTTTCAACCAAATCTACTGGTACCAGGTACGGAGGAATCCGTCCTTCAGCAAGGCTATTTATGGATGAACTAACCTCTCGAGTGAGGTCCTGCATTAAATCTCTAACAACCTGAGTATACATCATGTCATTCTTTACCACTTCTGTGAGCGTTTCCAAAGCAATGCATGGTGTTATGGCTGGGTGTGAAATTATAGACGTGAAGTTATGTATGGACACTTGCTTTTATTAGTGCATGTTTAAAGTGTCCTGATTGAACATGCACTTGTCCTATTTAATGCTATGCATTGTTCTCTTCGGCGGGGGCGGAGTTAGGCTCCCTTCCCTGCGAGGAGAGTTTGGTGGACGATTTAATTTGGTTCGCATGAACCCATTTGTACTCTGGACTTTGCACGCTGGCTTCTAGGTTCTTTCGAGGCCACGCGAAAGTCGTTCGGAGACGGTCTTTTAAGTCAGTGACGCACTGGTGTGCCGTGTAGACGGTTGTCACACTGACGTCTTCGGGCTGGTAGATGAGATTCAGGGGAAGTGTCCTTTGCCTTCCTGTCATCATCTGGAAAAGTGTCATCCCTGTGGAGCATGGTGAGGTAGAGCGGATTAGCATTAGGACCAGGGGAAGCTTTGTATCCCAGTTCCTACCATGGCTGCTGGCATGTTCCTTTGACATGCTGACCACGGTGCAGTTCATTCGCTCCACCTGTCCGGATGACTGTGGGCGGTAGGTGATGTGGAATTTAACTTCCACGCTCAACATGTCAGAAAGCACGGTCAAGATGTTTGACGTGAAATGCGTTCCTCTGTCCGAGTCGATGGACAGGGGAAGGCCCCACCGGCTGAAAACGTGATTTAGCAGCAGGGCTGCTGTGGTGACAGCGGTGTCTTTCGGTGCCGGCAAACATTCGACCCATTCTGTGAAACTGCCTGTTATTGTCAAAAGATATTTGTTATCTCTTAACGATTCGGGGACTGGACCGATCCAGTCAGTCTGCAAATGTGACCACGGAAATATAACCCCCCTTCGCTGAAGCAGGGCTCGGTCTGGCGGTCGTGTGGGTTGTAACTGGCTGCAGGTTAAGCAGCCTTGTACACACTCCTGGGTGTCCTGGGCCGTTGAAGGCCGGGACGTCACCTGTTGGGGAGTTTTCAGATTAGCTTTGCAGCTTCTGTGTCCTCCTACTGGTGAGTCATGGACGTGTGTCAATGTGATCCCAAGTTCGTTTGAATCTTTGGGCTGAATGGGCTGAAACTCATAAAACAGCTCCTTAAATGCTGTTTCCTCTGTTTCAGTGGTCAGTGCATCAGCTTTTTCCAGCTGTTGCATAATTTCTGTTTCGAAACCAGGGTAGGGCTCAGTGGGTGAGTCCCGGTCTCCTGGTTGATTTGGTGCTGGTTCTGTTGGGTCGGTTGCTGTCGCATACACCAACAGATTTCCTTCAGCTTCAAGCGTTGCACCACAAATAGATCCAGCAGGCCGAGCTTCATGTCGCCTTATTTGGATCATGTTGGAAGGAAAAGTAAACACGGTGTCTGGAGAGTCCTGTCTGCCGGTCAAGGATAAGGGCAGGTCTCCGATGACGGGAATGCTCAGCTCAAAGTCGTGGAAAGAGCTTTCGATGAGCACCCCAAGAGGTTTCTTCGCCACCACTTGGATCGGCATGCGAGTTGGATTCTCCACTAAAAGGTAAGCTGAGCGGTTGTTCAGCTCAAGCAGGGGTGTGTCAGAGGATTTGGAAATCGGCTCTGTGGAAGGCAGACATGGTGCTAAAAGTTCTTTGGGCTCCTCGGAGCATGTCACCTGGTTGATAGGGACGGACAGTCCACTTCCAGAAGTGAGGGGCTTGGGAGTCCCCACTTGGGCCCAAAGATGACCATGATAGCAGTCAATGAGTGGGGCTAACCTGTTCAACAGGTCCTGACCCACAAGAAAAGGTTCTGTGTCCAAAGTACATATGTAGATGGGGTGCACCAGGGTCATGTCACGGAAAGTGATGTCTAACCACGCCCGTTTGGTGATGCATGACTGATCCTGAGTGTAGCTGGTGATGCCCACGTTACAGGTCTCCACCTGGAACGGTTTCCCAAGAGACACCATAGCTCTGGTCACCTCATCAAACAAATCTGAGCACATTAGACTGATCTCGGAACCCGTGTCTAAAAGAGCATTTGCAGTTACACATCCTCCGATAACTGTCGAGCAGTATGAACGGTGTGCATTTTCATGATGGTTTAGCTCACCTAGAAACCTTAGAAAAGGGGCTTTCTGATCACCTGCTGATGGGATCTTAGAAGGTTGTTGGTGATTTTTCGGTTGGTCCCCCCCCTTAATCAGATAAACTCTGTTAGAAGGGGAAGCCTGCTCCACGCCTAGTCATGCTGGCTGGGGTTTTGGGCCTAGCTTACCTGGAGGGTCGGCAGGATTGGGTGATGGCTGGGACGGCTGCGGCGCGATCTGATGCACTGTTTCGGCTAGCAACCTGCGAAAAGTCTCCTCTATCTCCTTTCTCATTGACTCCTCCATGCGCAGGTTCCAGCCTTTGTTGTCATGTGTGCTTTTCGGCTTTCCTGGCCTGTCAGTTTGCTTACCGTATTGAGCTGGATCCGGCCTGTGCCATTTTTGAAACCTCTCACCTTCCATGCTGCCATGCTGACCTCTCCTATCCTGGGAAGCTTTCTTCTGCTGCGGCTCAAAACCATGTTGCTTCTTAGGGCCAAATCTAGTTTTAGGTTTGAAGGGAGGCATCTCATGTCCCTCCAGACCTAAACTCTTTTCTGGTTCGGCGTGAATCTGCAGAACCTTTTTATCACTATCGGCTCCTTTGTTGGGCCGGACACGTGTTTCCCATGCCACCTGCGCGTATTTCCTGATTTCCTGCATGGTAAGTTTCTTGGTTCTACAATGCATGGTAACCTCATAACGCACGCCTTCATGAAGATTATGGAGGAACAAAGATTTGAAAGTGTGGTCTTCCTCCAAGCCGGGAGCATTTCGTCCCTGAAAGTAAGCAGCCCGCAAGCGACGGTAGTACTCTTTTGGTGCTTCAGTTCTCTTTTGCTGAATTGCAAAAGCTCCAAGAGTGGCCGAAGCTGGGTCTGTAAACGCCGAATATTCTTCTCTTAAAGCCTGACAAAGAGCTGAATAACGGTCACGTGTAGCTGGAGGGAGGCTTTCTATGAAAACATGGACACTTCTGGACGTGGTTTTCCAGATAAGCTTCAACTTTTCTCGAGCTGAGGGGCTATATAAGTCTAGCAGACAGCGCTCTACCTCTCTGAGATAGTCATCAATGGTGGATTCTGTATTGCTAGGATCAAAACGCTCTATGTCTCGGGCCAGGGACTCAAGTTGACGCATCCGCAGTCCCTGTTCAGGGATCGGAGCTGGTCCATCTGAGTCCTCTCCTGACGACTCTTGCCTGTGGTAACCACGGTGGGAGGGAGGCTCCAGTTCTGACCACCTACCTGGCATCGGCGGCCGTTCGTGGGACGCCGGGGGACCCCCCCTGTCATGAACTCTTGTCTGTGGACGCAGTTCAGAGGAGTGGGGTTCACCTGTGTCCCAGGAACGGTGCTCTCGTCGCCCTGGTGGGGGGAAAAGATCATAGCGAGCCGTATCAGGGGTCAGGTGGGAAGCAGGTGTTTTCCCATGATTTACATCATGTGGATCAGTCCTGATTGCCACCGTAAGTTGTTTAGGCATTTCTTTCTGTATCACACTGCTATATCTGTCCTGACCTTCGCTTACCCTTCGCTCAGAAGGTGTCTGAGGGCCCAGTTCATCCAATGTCCTCCAGGTGTGATCTCCATGTTTTCCTTTGGAGTTCTCACACTCAGATCCTTCTGTCTGCAAGCTAATGCGATCCTCCTCTCGCTCCTCTGTGGGATGACAGCTGCCCTGAACATTTCTCTGTTCTAGCTTCCTGATTCTTTCCTCAGCTGCGATCCGCATCTCAACCTCTCTGTTACGCAGATCGGTCTCTAGCGTTAACCTTCGGTGGTATAATGCAGTTAATTCACCCAAAACATCTGCTACCAATCTATGCTTAGGTTTGCTCTGGACCTCCTCCACCAATTCCTGAATTCTCCTCTCACAGTCTTCTATGCTAAACTGATTCAGACGGGTTTGTTCGTCCGGTGTCATTTTAAGCAGTGAGCTAATGACATCCTGGGCCTCCATTCCAATGGAATGGTTTGGACCTTCAGCTCCTTCAGCTGAAGAACCGCTACTATCCATTCTTTGTCAGCTATGGATAACAACACAACAGGTAACAACCTGTAGTTTAGCTCAGCGCTAAACAACAGACAACAAATAACAACGCTGTATTTTAGCTTAGCACTAAGCAACAACGCATACACTTTAATTTAGCTCGGCGCTAAACAACAACTGCTAACAACAACTGTTAAGTGGCTTCACTTTAACTGTTAACAGCAAACACGCACTATGACTGGCACTTTAACTGCAGTAAGTGGGTTCAAATACGTGCGTTTAATTAGGCTGCGCAGGGGAGAATCAACCCTGCGACTTACAACTCCTTAGTTTTAGGAACGGTTAATATGCTTGTTTAACTTTGAGAATATTAACTTTGAGTGACATGGACCACTAACCTTTCGGCCAGTAATTAAATGATAAAGCTGTGGCTTTGTTTGTGATGTAAGTTATTTCAGAACAGGTGCTCTACACATGTGTGGAAAAATAGCAGTGTTTTGGAGCTTCAGAGGTGGCAAAGAATGACAGTTAAAAACCGCTAAATTGCATCCCTAGTTTCAAAATCACAGCTCAATTTTGACCACTTATGATGAGCAGAAGGGGATAAAGGAGAAAAAAAAAAAAAAATGAATAAAATAAAATTAAAAAAGACAAAAGGGCGTAACCGTAAGGTAAGTTTAAAGAAACTGACTTTCAAAACTGTCCCTCCGGGACACTGAGCGATCTAAGCTGTCTTTAAAACTGTGACTGCAACTACCTATCCTGGCCACCAGATGGAGGCAAGGTCTCTTTTTTCAAAGCAGAACACGACACAGACTCTGATTGACAAGTAGCAGACGCTGGCTGCTGTGTATTTCAATCTAGCTGACTTCCAGTCCAGAAATCAATATTCAAACCTCAGGTTAACAACCTCAAACCACCACAAACACGTATATATTTAGTAATGATACCTCCTTAATCAATTATGACTGAATAGTCCTTTTGGCAAGGTGAGCAGTCAAAATGCTGGAATATGGATTGTGTTCATTCCATTCATAAGTTGCTGGTTATTCGATTTAGTCTAAAGGAACGCCAATAAGTAGACTCCAGCCCACACCGGGAAAAGCCAATTTATGTTATGCCATAAGCTGGTTGAATATGCTTATTATTATTATTAATTATAATTTGGTATTATAATTTAAATAATAAATCATTCAACTCAAATTTCCGCTATAACAAATATAGTTCAAATGGTGGTGATGTTAGCTATAAGCTTGTAAGTATTTATACCACTAATGCATTAGTTAATTTGCTGTTATGAACTCAATTTATGCTGGAATAAATGATCAGGTCGGACTGTTAACCGACCAGGTTTATCCAGCAGGCTGTGAGAACCCCAATGTAACTGCAATTAGAGTTTAAATCCTTATTCCTTATCACCATCCAATGATATTGTCTCTGTATTAATGTCAGATGTTAACTCCAAAGGAGGTTAGCTCTGATTTCTGAATACCCAGGCAACTGTGAATTGGACTGAACACAAAACAATGTCTATTCCGCAGTGGTTGGTTTTATTGAACCAAAAGCAATTCCCTGTTACAGTAATTCTCTGATTCAAACAACTTTGGAATTCTTACTCATTACTAAACTAAAACATGCAAAATATATATGTGGAAATAAAGAACAAAACAAAAATAAACAATGGATTAAAATGAGCGGTTAGCAGATCTTAACTTAACTCAAAGTTGTTTAACACCGCCCTCGAAACATCGGCATTTCACGTATCAGCATTGACAGACAGAACAGCTTCGGGAATCTCACTGGACGCTTTGATGTCTTACACAAAGCTAGTTCAGCTAAGCTACCTACAGTCCAGATACACGTGACCCTCCCAAGATGGCTGCTACGATGACGTATGAGGGGAGGTCCTAATAACGTAACCACGCTTACGCTGATGGGACAATGCCTCGTTTCGAGAGGGGGGGGCTAACTAGGAGTTTAAAGCAAAGCCCGCGACTTGAGCTCGGACAAAGAAATTAAACTGATAAGGAGCGAAAAGAGAGAGAGGGGGGAAGCAGGGAAGAAGATGAAAAGAGATAAATCGGTAACCCACGGCGGGGTTCTTGATGGATCACAAATCAACACAGCAAATCAATTGTAAAATGCATGCACATACAAAGAAAATGTTCAGCAAAATAATTCCAACTTCGTCGTGGAATAAAAGCATTAACCAACACCTATAAAGTTCTACGCCTGCCCAGGCACTTCTAAACACCCTGTTGGTGAGACAGAAATAAAAGGGGAGAGTCCGTTACTTTGAGATGCCTCGGGGCTGGTCCGGAGCGCTCCCGAGTGTTGCGGCTTTCTGGATGCGTCTTGACGAGCGCAGTTATCCGCAGGCTGCAGCGGGACCGGGATGGGAAGAAGCTGCTTCGTTTCTTCCTCCGGGTCCACAGTCGCTTTGTTGGCCAGACAAAGCGGGGTCCTCTTCGATCACTGGGAGATATGGCGTCTCTCAGTCTTTTGATCAGAGGGAATTTAAAAGTACTTATTTTAGTCGACCTCCTGTCTGCACAGGGAATAGTTTGGCTTCGAAAAAAAACTCTCGGTCCAGCGAGGAATTCGAGCACGTGTTGTGGGATCACCCCAACGGAAACAGCTGTGTCTTCTCGGGTTGGCTAAAGCCAGGGAAGAAGGAAGCTCATCGTGTGTGATCGGCTTTTATAGCCATCACTATAGCAACCTTATCTTGATCGGCGGCCATTTTGCCGTGTTGCGTGATGGGAGTTGGTGGCCATTTTGACCACATTGCATCATGGGTAACGCAGTCCGTTACGTCCCGAATTGATGCCGTTTCCTTGATCGGCGGCCATTTTGCCGTGTTGCGTGATGGGAGTTGGTGGCCATTTTGACCACATTGCATCATGGGTAACGCAGTCCGTTACGTCCAGAATCGATGCCCGCTTTCTGTCACGTCTGAACTGGCACAACAACACTATAAAGCGAACTAGGGGAAAATTGGCTGCATTGTCAGCGTGAATTGTTTACGAGAGAGAAGCGAAATGTCAAGCAAACAACAGCAAGTAATCAATGCGAAAAATTTGCCTGGTTCATGTTCGGTGTAAACGTACTTTAAGCTTTGTAAAGAACTAGATTGCTTTAACGCGTGTTCATTTAATCCGCCATCTGGATCATACTTGGAGGAGAACGTGACAGTGATGAGGAAAACTGCCTTTCAACATAAGAACACCAGTCAAATTATGTATAATCATAACATCATGTTTCTGAGGGTTTTTTTATTGAAAGGGATATACCGCACATCAGAAATTTATCTAACGTCGTTCCCTTTAAGAAGTTATTAACTACTGTGTTATTCCACTAGATTGGGCTGAAATAGATTATATGTATGAGAGCGTTGATGTCTAATTACATGCAGTTAGTGCTCCATATGGTAAAGAACTAGGAATCCTGTTGCTGGAGCACCCCACTTAAAGGCTGCAGATAAGGAAGAGGTCTGACAGCACCTGATAGAGATTTCATAAGCTTTTGCCAGAATATTAAAGATGCAGGATGTCAGTTAGATTTCCTTCTCATAATTTAAAGCTCTGTTGTGTTTACTATGTATAGGTGACCTTGAGCTCTTCTAAGTGCGTTTAAACGCTCTCTGAAGACACACTTTATAAAGAATATGTTAGGGTCACTGCATCATTTAACAAAGCCTGTGCCAAGGAGATATGTTTTGGTTAGAGACACAATCTTTAGAGATATTGTGCTCAATTTACCAGTCAAGTGGTATTTCTAGCAAAATATGAGCGGAATAACATAACTCCAGCTAGTGTGAAAGCAAAATAGCTTTTTTGTTTTAGTGTAATAAAGGTTTCACCATTGATAGTCTTTTAAATGATCTATCTATCTATCTATCTATCTATCTATCTATCTATCTATCTATCTATCTATCTATCTATCTATCTATCTATCTATCTATCTATCTATCTATCTATCTAATATTTCTCTCTCTCAAGCTGGTTCTGTGTCTGCTTCATGGTATCCTCTCAGTGAGGAGAAATTGATATCTAATGCCTGACTTATTTTGATGCAGAGGAGCGATAGCCCAACCTCAACTTCCAACTGGTTGAAGATACACCTACCTCATCTTATCTCTTAGCCTGACCATGACCATACTAGGGAAGCTCAATTCCACCAGTGATATCAAAATGTTTTTTTTTTTGGTCATGATTCATATCTCATGAAAATAAGTGAAGGTCAGAACATAGATATACCAATATATCAACAACTTTGCTTTTTTCCCCAGTTATTTCTTCACCATGACATAGCTGTGGATCCATCAGTCCGGCCACTCATTGGTTTTACCTACCTTTATGGGTTGTGTGGGTAACAGGTCCAATAGGGAAATCCAGACATCCTTTTTATTCAACTATGTCCTCAGACTTATAGGAACTGATTCTCATTACAGCCTCCTCACACTCAGTGTAACCCACTTCAGAGCACTTTAGCTCTAACAGAGTCCAACCAACTCTGGGAACGAGTTAAACTTTGTGCCAAGAATGCAGATACAACTCTTACTTCGAGTGTGCAAGGACTAGATGGCCCTCGATGGTAAAGCCGGACAATATGCTGAATCCCAATCATCGTCTCAAGATCCCTGAATGCAACAGAGGTGGGTAGTAACTCATTACATTTACTCAGTTACATTTACTTGAGCAAATTGTACTTTTAGGAACAGTATTACTGATCTGTACTTTTTACTTTTACTTGAGCAATATTATTACTCACTAATAGAGTATCACTAATCTTACTTGAGTAAAATTTCTGACTACTCTATCTAC
Organism: Fundulus heteroclitus; assembly: GCF_011125445.2. Lineage (NCBI taxonomy): Eukaryota > Metazoa > Chordata > Actinopteri > Cyprinodontiformes > Fundulidae > Fundulus > Fundulus heteroclitus. The sequence goes on along the minus strand of NC_046366.1, from coordinate 26,301,194 downwards.
TGAAAGTAACTTCATGAATAAAGAACACACTAGTTTTAACCAAAAATGCACCAGAGAGACAAAAACCTAGAGCTGAGAGGACAGTGTAGTTGCTGGACCTACCTGTTTCTAACTTAACGGAAAAAATAAACTTTACTGTTATATTGAATTAACTTACCTGCTGTCCAGCAGAAAGCATACAACCTCTGCATCCATTTTAAGTCCCCGCTCCGTCATAAATTATTTCCGCCTGGTAATAATAGCTGTGTCGATATAGACTCTCATTTCTGCCGGTTATTACTGCTTTTTCTTTAATTTGTTCACTTTCTCTTCTCTCTCGCTGGGCAAAGACTCTAATCCTCCATTTCAACAGAAAACAGCAAATAAAATGATCTACAGTCGTTTTTGCTTGTTTTCTACTCCTCTTCCACCGATAGCATGTATTCATATATAAGACAGATAAGAAAAACACATTGTTGACAAGTTTGCCTCCTTTCGGCTACTGAAATCAGAAATGGTGAGGCAACATGACACCTCCCACTGGGTGCACTGACACCTATGTATTCATAAACTACTATTACTACTAAGTTATGAGAACGCTTCAATTTTTCATGTGATGTTATTAGACTTTGCCAGAATATGTATTCATAAAAGCAATACTTGATTTTTGCTAATTAAAAGCAAAATTAGTTACCCACTCTCTCTTTAAACTGAACAAACTTCAAGGAACCAAACCTCACCCCAGTTTCCTTCAACTGCACTGTATTCAGGGGTGAACGAAAGTATTACACTACGCTTTTCAAGGGCAAACTTTGGATATTTCAAGTTTAAGTGGTGCAACATTTACCTTCAAGGTGAACTCTGACTGACTGCCCTGTCGGCTTATACGTCAGAATATTGACTAAAGGCTCAAGCCCTTTTCCACAAAACTAACAGAATAGAATGAGGGATTTTCCTTTGTTTTTAATTTTGGATATTGGTAGGAGATGGAGCAAAGACAAGCATATTTACACACTTCATTTAGGTAAATAAAAAAAAGTGCTTAACTGGAGGCTTTTATTATGGAGGTACATAGTAGAGAAATTACTTTCTACCATATCAGACAAGACTCCATGTGTAGGCTATGTAAAGAGGCCCCAAAAAGGGAAACATCAGGAAAAAAAGAGCACGAGAAACTGGAGAAATACCAAGGTCTCAAGGAAGAAGTACAAAGAGCCTGAAAGGTGAAGAGTGGTCATCGGAGCACTAGGGGGAATAACTCCCACTCTGGAGAAGTGACTCCAACAGATACCTGGAGAAACATCAGACATCTCAGTCCAGAAGAGCACAATCTTAGGAACAGCTAAGATCCTAAGAACCCTCAAGCTCCCAGGCCTCTGGTAGAGGACCTTAGCTTGGGAAATGGAGTCTAAGGTGGGGAGTGTCTTGTTACACTGCAGGACGTATTTGGACTTCCTCTCCTCTCTCTCCCACCATCTACTTGGATACAGGTTGCAGAAAGTTCCAGTTTACCCTGGAATAACCACCAACTCCCCCACATGGATGGCCTCTCGCGTCCGTAGACTCCCTCTCTCTCTCCCTCCTCGAATGGCATAAAGGGAGAACTGGGGAGTCTCTGCACAGCAGACAGAGAGCTGACCTCTGACCCTGTGCCTCCTTTGCAAAGCAGCGTCTTGAGCATTTCTTGTGAATCTTGCGTTTCAGCATTGAACCCTCCAGCAGAAAGCTGATATGAGATGCTTCTTTCAAATTCCGGCATGTTGGAATTCATAACATTACCATCGCAAACAATATTGACATGGCAAGATCATACATTAAAATCAGTGGGGGGGTTCTTTGTTGTCTTCTTTATAAGATTTGTAGTAGCTGCCTTTTTTTTACAGTTACAGATAATCAGTAACACTGCATTTCATAAAATATTTATACACAAATGCCTTGATATGATATTTATTTAATATTTGTGCTAATGAAAAACACAGACTCTGTTTTCCCTGTTTAGTTCAGTGTAAAACTAATCAAGATGGAAATTTCAAAAACAAAATTCTGTTTAGTCATAGCACACACAATGATGAATATTCACAACTTTTTTCGGCTGACGATAACTAGCAATGAATTGTGGAGTTATGTTTCATTTATGCACTCCCACATTAAACAAAGGCTCTCAGAGGTGCTATGATGATTATTTGCACATTTGTCTCTCGCATGCACGCCACAGTTTACTGTCTGAAGGAAATTAATCATCTATTATGAGATGTGTCATGTTTCTTATAGGCAACAATTAAGAAGAGCTGAACAAACAAATAAGAATCTTTGTGCCACAGATCATTTATATATTTGGTTTCTGTAGAATGTATTTCAGGGTACATATTTTTAATCATAATGCATTCTTTAAGACAATTTGGCTTTACTTAGGGATGTGGGGAGGTTATTGTCATCCCAATGCACACCCACACATGTTAAATAAAAAAAGACCCGAGCTATGTAAAAGTACTTTTACAGTCTTTTTACTTTTTAGCCCTCTTTGAAGTGTTTTTTTTTTTCCCCCAGCGCCTAACTGCCTCCCTTTTCTCCTCGGGCAATTGGGAAACCCCCTAGAAAAACCACCTGCATAACACCTGCAGCTAATGATGTGCACTTTCTAGTGGTGTGACAGACACTAAAATTGTGGTAAGCATTTGGGTTTTAATATCACACCTGCTGCTGTGCTGTGACCTTACACCTGAGTATCATCACCACGATCAGCAGCTGCTGCCATATAAGGACATATCCTCCACCTGCACGGCATCAAATTGTTGTCTAACCCCAGTGGTAACACTTTCAGGACATTTGTCTGTTTGAGTCAAGTTTGACATCCTGCCTGATTCCTCTTTTGTCCAGTTCCTCTGCCTGCCTGAACCTGTTTCCTCACCCGCCACCTCGGATTCACTGGCTGCGACCTCCTGCTTGTCTGACACTGATTACAAGGATTGCCCTAACTTCTGACTGAACTTACAGATCTGACCACTGCCTGTCTGACCAAGAGAACCACAAAATAAACTCAACCTAACTTTGCCAACTGCTCAGTCTTTGCGTCCATCCGTGGCTGAAGTTTGACATTTAAAGTCACAGGTTCAGTTTTCACTATGCTTCAATCAAGATAAAAATATAAAAAAGATATGTTTACTTATGTCAGAAGTAAACACATATTTTTTTTTATATTCCTGAATCTAGTTTTAATTTGTAAGGAAACTTAAAGTGTAAATTATAAAACTGACTGGTTAGATTTTTTTAAGAAAGTAATATGACAATAAAGATTCGTATTGATGGTATAAAGGGGTGATTGTGGCTCAGTGGGTAGAGTAGTTATGTTGCAGTCAGTTGTGGCTTCCATTCCAACTTGTGCCCATGGGCAAGACGCTTAATCCCTAGTTGCCTACTGATCTGCCTATCAGTGTATGAATGTCTGCCAGTTTGTGAGTGTGACTGGATGAATGTGACTAAATGAAAGTACTTTGAGTGGTCAGTATGACTAGAAAAGCGTTGTATAAATCCAGTCCATTTACCATTTAGTAACGCAGGCACAGTCAATGCCTGGATAGATTTTCGATGAGCATGCACAGTGGACTTAGAAATGCTTGTGGAGTGTCAAAAATGTGCAGGGCATGAAGATGTAACACTTTGCAAGATAAATGTTATAAATTCTTGAGAGCATGTTGAACTTGCTATTGCTGAGGGGTGTTAAAAATAGTTACATTAACATTTTGGATTCTTTTTTTGGCAATGACAATTTGATGTAACTCCAAATTACAAAATACTGTTGAATGCTTCACAATTCTTTGATGAATGGCAAGCGATTTCAGTGATATCAGAGGTCGAAATAAAACATCATTCTAAACTGTATTTTTTTTTTTTTTTACTGTGATGATGGGAGAATTGGCTTGGTCCAGAGAGCTCTCTCTTTAGGCTTAGCCCTCTTTTTTAAAAGCGCTTTTGATATATATTCACTCTGAAAATTTTACTTCAGCCTAATTTTGCCATTATCAATTGTGTTTGGGTCCAGACATTTTTATTTATTAACTGTTTTCATAAAACCCCATTTTTATGCATTTTTCTTAAAAATAAAAAAGGCACAGTAACTATTGCTTAGCTTTCATTTAAGCCATGAAACTTATCTCCAGATTTTCCTGATGTGCTGACATTTATTTAAGTCTCCCTTTTATTCATTATTGTAGCTTTTTCAGTGCTAAACCTGATTTGACGTATTTTTAGAATAATTAAAATTTCTTTAGTAAGGTGTTCAGATTTGTTAAATATAACTCAGCTCATTATTCTTCCTTGGGTAATGTAGTTCCCTTTGTTTTTACTTACACCATATTGTCAAAAAATATCCATTTTTCTGCCTTCCTACAATAGAGTATATAAACCTGAGTGGCAACATTTAAAAATAAATATAGTCTTTAATATGATGTCAGCTCTCCCTAACAGCTTCAGCTACTCTGAAAAGGCTTTCTAAACATTTTACAAGGGTCTTGACAGGACACTTTTATTATTCTTCCAAAGAGCATTTGTGAGGTCAGACACAGATGCTGGATGAGAAGGCTTTGCTCACAGTGTGCAGTCTAATTCATGCCAAACATGTTTTACACCAATGATATCTCTTCACAATGCTTGTTCTTAAAGAACAAACATTGCAAAAGTTTTTAAGATGCCATTAAGGTTATCATACAGTTGTTATACTATGATCATTAATATGTAATAGAAAGAAGATGGACAATAAAATAACTTAGTAGACGTTCCTTGTCTATGAATGACATAGGCTGCATGGTGTACCCATGACAATAAATTTTATTGATTTTAAAAGTCCAATCATTTGTCTTACTTCACTATATGGGTTGACTCAGTAGGGCAGAGATTCTGCACTGATGTGACCACTGCTCTATGTAAACCTCGCATGCTAACACTAAATCATGCGACATCTGTATCTCTTTAATCACACTTGGTGCAGAAAGTTATTTAAGCTGATAACAAAAGCACTATATAACCATATACTGCTCTCGTGTATATGCAGTGATCTCATGTGTCTTGTCACGACAACATAGCATGATGCAACACCCGGTTATGCATTAATAGACAGTAATGAAACGTTCTGTGGCTGTTACAACATGTAAATGGTTGGTAGTCATGTATGCTACAAGGGTGAAAAATAGGCCCCAATTAAATGATGTGACTGTAATGTTCTGTTTTGGTTTTTTTGTCATTACAGTGACAGGGACATTTACATTTCAGAGTGCACTCCAGTTCTTCATGTTTGTATCCACATACAGAAACAATGTCAGATATACCAACAAAGGTTGAAAAATAAAAAATAAACATTGTGAGAACAGCTTTAACCACAAACGTGCATACCTCGACTTTCACATTTTTATGTCAAATAAAATATGAAGAAGGGTTTTTTTCTGACCTACTAGAAGCTTTATGAGCTATGGTAAGAAAAGCAATAAAAAGTGATATAACTCTTCAAAAATCAAATGGGGGAACTTATACTTAAACACAGCTGAAAAAAGATATTGGAAATAAAAAATGTTCCAGTTAAATTTGAGCAGTGATTACTTGCCTTTCTGAAAAGAAAGACTAATTCTCATATTTTAGGCAGGTTAAGATTTTTATTTTCCATAACAACTGCTTACCACATATTGCCATTGTTAAAAAAAAGAAGGTAATGTGAGGTACAAAATGTGTATATAGGTGTCAGCTAGAGTATAAATCTGTTGCCTGCTGTATTGATGCTATGTATACTTTGGGAGGCTTCTAAATTAATAAATTAATAATTCAGTCTAGACTATCCGTATCTACTTCTATTTTTTGCTAACTTGTTTATGTCCTGTCTTTAATTTGAAGGCTGTTAACCATTCTTTGTAGCTTAATTTAATTAAAGAGACAAATGTTACTTTTTCCAAAGCTTGTAAACCAAAACATCTCAAAAGTAAATAATAGTCTCCCTGTCTATTGTTTTAAAAGCAGATAAATTAAATTATTTCAAAACAATTTTTTCTCACATGGAAGGTTCTTTAGTTTCCAGTAGAACATGAAGCACTTTCATATATGAATGATGACAAAGTGTTTATAATGGCTCTGTCTTGAAACCCATTATTCTAAAGATGTAGTCACAAAATGGATTGTTGTCTTGACAAAATAAGACCTTTTTAATGGGCATATGTTCAATGGATCTGTGGCCACTTACTATGACCACATTCCATGGATGTAGAGAGCACTTATGCTGCTCCGTGGAAATAAGCATCAAACGCTGTTTGCCTCATAGTTATGTAACAATTCTAATACTGGATTTAGGGAAAGGAATATCTCAAGGCTAAGGGATGAAGACACAACACAGTCTATGCCACAGCCAGGACAGATAGCTTGAGCAGAAAATCAGCAGCCAGGCCATTT